>NW_026591086.1:47422800-47603225 GCF_907164565.1 Psammomys obesus
GAGTTCTAGGCTGTTTCCCACTTTTTTTTCCAACTGATTTAGAGTATCTGGTTTTATGTTGAGGTCCTTGATCCACTTGGACTTTAGTTTTGTGCAGGGTGATAAATATGGATCTATTTTCATTTTTCTGCATGTAGACATCCAGTTGGTCCAGCACCATTTGTTGAAGATGCTGTCTTTTTTCCATTGAATGGATTTGGCTTCTTTGTCAAATATTGAGTATTCATAGGTGTGTGGGTTTATTTCTGGGTCTTCTATGCGATTCCATTGATCCTCCTTTCTGTTTCTATGACAATACCATGCAGTTTTTATTACTGTTGCCCTGTAGTACAGCTTGAGATTGGGAATGGAGATACCTCCAGATGATCTGTTGTTGTACAGGATCGTTTTGGAGATTCTGGGTGTTTTGTTTCTCCATATGAAGCTGAGAATCTTTTTTTCAAGGTCTGTAAAGAATTGAGTTGGTATTTTGATGGGAATTGCATTGAATCTGTAGATTGCTTTTGGCAGGATGGCCATTTTCACAATGTTAATCCTACCAATCCATGAGCATGGGAGATCTTTCCATCTTCTGAGATCTTCTTCAATTTCTTTCTTCAAAGACTTGAAGTTTTTCTCAAACAGGTCTTTCACTTGCTTGGTTAGAGTCACACCAAGGTACTTTATGTTATTAGTGGCTATTGTGAAGGGTGTTGTTTCCCTAATTTCTTTCTCAGCCTTTTTGTCTTTGGTATACAAGAGGGCTTCTGATTTTTTTGAGTTGATTTTGTATCCTGCCACTTTGCTGAAGGTGTTAATCAGCTGAAGAAGTTCTCTGGTTGAATTTTTGGGGTCGCTCATGTATACTATCATATCATCTGCAAATAGTGACACTTTGACCTCTTCCTTTCCGATTTGTATCCCCTTGATCTCCTTTAGTTGTCTTATTGCTCTGGCTAGGACTTCAAGTACAATGTTAAAGAGATATGGAGAGAGTGGGCAGCCTTGTCTTGTCCCTGATTTCAGTGGGATTGATTTAAGTTTCTCTCCATTGAGTTTGATGTTGGCTATAGGCTTGCTGTATATTGCCTTTACTATCTTTAGGTATGTGCCTTGTATCCCTGATCTCTCCAAGACTTTAAACATAAATGGGTGTTGAACTTTGTCAAATGCTTTTTCAGCATCTAAGGAGATGATCATGTGGTTTTTCTCCTTCATTTTGTTTATGTGGTGGATTACATTGATGGATTTCCGTATGTTGAACCACCCTTGCATTCCTGGGATGAAGCCTACTTGGTCATGGTGGATGATATCTTTGATGTGTTCGTGGATTCGGTTTGCAAGTATTTTATTGAATATTTTTGCATCAATGTTCATAAGAGAGATAGGTCTGAAGTTCTCTTTTTTTGTTGGATCTTTGTGTGGTTTATGTATCAAAGTGACTATGGCTTCATAGAATGAGTTTGGTAGTGTTCCTTCTATTTCTATTTTGTGGAATAGTTTGAGGAGAATTGGTGTTAGTACTTCTTTGAAGGTCTTGTAGAATTCTGCGCTGAAGCCATCTGGTCCAGGGCTTTTTTTGGAGGGGAGACTTTTAATGACTGCTTCAATTTCCTTGGGAGATATAGGGCTATTCAGTCTTTCTACCTGATCTTGACTTAATTTTGGTAGATGGAATCTGTCAAGAAAGTTATCCATTTCATTTAGATTTTCAAATTTTGTGCCATATAGGCTTTTGTAGTATGACCTAATAATCGTTTGGATTTCCTCAGTGTCTGTAGTTATGTCCCCATTTTCCTTTCTGATTTTGCTGATTTGTATGGTTTCTCTCTGCTTTTTAGTTAGTTTGGCTAAGGGTTTGTCTATCTTGTTGATTTTCTCAAAGAACCAGCTTTTTGTTTCATTGATTCTTTGGATAATTTTATTTGTTTCTAATTGATTGATTTCTGCCCTTACTTTGATTATTTCCAGCCTTCTGCTCCACTTGGGTGTATCTGCTTCTTTTTTTTCTAGGTTTTTCAGTTGCGCCATTAAGTTGTTTGTATGTGATGTTACGGATTTCTTCTTGTAGGCACTTAGTGCTATAAATTTTCCTCTGAGCACTGCTTTCAATGTGTCTCATAAATTTGGGTATGTTGTGCCTTCATTTTCATTGAATTCTAGAAAGTCTTTAATTTCTTTCTTTATTTATTCCTTGACCCAGCTGTCATTGAGTAGTAAGTTGTTCAGTTTCCATGTGTGTGTAGGCTTTTTGTTGTTTCTGTTGTTGTTGATGTCTAGCTTTAGTCCATGGTGGTCAGATAGTATACAAGGGATTATTTCAATCCTTTTGTATCTGTTGAGGCTTGCTTTGTGACCAACTATATGGTCTATTTTGGAGAAGGTTCCATGTGGTGCTGAAAAGAAGGTGTACTCTTTTGAGTTTGGGTGAAAAGATCTGTAGACGTCTATTAGGTCCATTTGATTTAGGGATTCTGTGAGCGCTTTTATTTCCCTATTTGGTGTCTGTCTGGTTGATCTGTCCCTTTATGAGAGTGGGGTGTTGAAGTCTCCCACTATTAAGGTATTAGGATCAATGTATGATTTAAGCTTTAATATTGTTTCATTTACGAATGTAGGTGCTCTTGTGTTTGGGGCATAGATATTCAAAATTGTGATGTCCTCTTGTTGGATTTTTCCTTTGATGAGAATATAGTGGCCCTCCTTATCTTTTTTGATTAACTTCGGATGAAAGTCTATTTTATTAGATATTAGGATGGCTACTCCAGCTTGTTTTCTGGAACCATTTGCTTGAAAAACATTTTTCCAGCCCTTTACTCTGAGGTAGTGTTTATCTTTGTTGCATAGGTGTGTTTCTTGGATGCAACAGAATGTTGGGTCTTGTTTCCGTACCCATTATGTTAGCCTGTGTCTTTTTATTGGTGAGTTGAGTCCATTAATATTAATAGATAATATTGACCAATGCATGTTAGTTCCTTTTGTAATGGAGTCGATGATCTTACCTTGTTTCATTGCTTGTTTTCTTTTCATTTTTGTTGGGATATTATCTGTATGCCCTGTTTTCTTGGGTGAATTCGTTTTCGTTGGATTGGAGTTTTCCTTCTAGTATCTTCTGTAGGGTTGGTTTGCTGTATAGATATTGCGTAAATTTAGTTTTGTCATGGAATATTTTGTTTTCTCCATCTATGTTGATTGAAAGCTTTGCAGGGTATAGTAGTCTGGGTTGACATTTGTGATCTCTTAGAGTCTCCATGATGCTTGCCCAGGCCCTTCTGGCTTTCATAGTTTCTGATGAGAAGTCTGG
The DNA here is from genome assembly GCF_907164565.1 of Psammomys obesus. NCBI lineage: Eukaryota > Metazoa > Chordata > Mammalia > Rodentia > Muridae > Psammomys > Psammomys obesus. The sequence goes on from NW_026591086.1 coordinate 47,426,084, forward strand.
TGTGATTCTGATAGGTCTACCTTCATATGTTACTTGGCCTTTTTCCCTTGCTACTTTTAATATCTTTTCTTTGTTCTGTAGATTTAGTGTTTTGACTATGATGTGACATGATGTGTTTCTTTTCTGGTCTAGTCTATTTGGTGTTCTGTAGGCCTCTTGTATATTTATGGACATCTCTTTCTTTAAGTTGGGAAAATTTTCTTCTATGATTTTCTTGAAAATATTTTCTGGACCTTGGAGCCTGGAGTCTTCTTTTTCATCAATTCCTATTATTCTTAGATTTTGTCTTTTCATAGCATCCTTGATTTCTTGGATATTTTGTGATTGGAATTTTTCTGAGTTTACTTTTTCTTTGAGAGAAGTATCAATTTCTGCAAGTGTGTCTTCAGCTCCAGAGATTCTCTCTTCCATCTCTTGTATTCTGTTGGTGATGCTTACTTTTGTGGTTCCTGATCTTTTCTCCAAGTTCTCCAGCTCAAGAGTTTTCTCATTTTGTGTTTTCTTTATTGATTCTAATTCTGTTTTCATGCCTTGCACCATTTCTTCCATGTGTTTGAATTTGGATTCCTGTCTCTCTACGATGGACTCTATTTCTTTGTTCATTTCCTTTTTGTATGCCACTAATTTTTTCTCTACTTGTGCCTCTATTTGTTTGGCTATGTTTGCCTGTGTTTCTTTAAGGGTTTTGTCTATTTCTTCTTTCTTTATCTCCAATTGACTGGCCAACTCTTTGAAAGATTTGTTCATTTCCTCCTTATGAGCCTCAAATAATTGAGCAAGCATGGCTTTAAGGTCATTTTCCTGTGCTTCTGATGAATGGGAGTATCCATCGATTTTGGGGTTTGCTGGTGAAGTCATGATGTCCTGATTTATGTTGGAAGTGTTCTTTCGCCTACCCCTGGCCATTGGCTTATCTGAGACCTTCCCTGTTTGTTTTTGGATTCTGCCGATCAGACTGGTACTGTCTCTCTCTCGAGTCTGGAGAATTCTTCAGGAAGTTGAGAGAGGTCCCGTGTCCTTAGCGTGTGCTGAGGACTAGCTGTACCTGTGGGAGGAAAGTACGCAGGCGCAAACAGAGGCAAATACAAGCGTGCGTGTGTGTGTATATGTGCGTGTGTGTGTAAGTGGGCGTGGGCGTGTGTCTCAAGGGACAGAGTGATGGCTAATGTTGAACCCTTGAGTGTGTGGGAGGGGCTCTGCAATGTATATGTTGCAGGCGCTAGTGATGATCGCAGCGCGATTTCTGGCATTAACTGCCTTAACTCCTCAATTAGACCCACAGAGCAGGAACTTCAATGTTCCAAGTGCCCCTCTGTTTCCCAAAGTGGGTATATGGGTGGGAGGGGGTTCGATGCCTGGCTTCTGTTTTAGCAGGACCCAGGATCAGTGGAGCTGCAGATTCTCAAGGGTTCACTCACTTACAGGCAGGTCACTTGGCAGAGAAAGGGGTATCTGGGCTCTCTGCTCTCTGGTTTGGCCCTGCTTCTTTGATGTGCTCCGCCAGTTTCGTGCTGTTGTCACTGCCAGGTTATGAGGTCTTGCTGCAGCTGGAGATTTCAGGGTGGTCACGTCAGTGGGAATCGGGGTAACCAGCCTTTCTGTTCTTTGGTTTGGCCCTGGTTAGTCTTAAACTGGAGGGCTGATGTGCCCCGCCAGCTCAGTGCTGCTTGGCCGCCAGGTTAGAAAGTCCCGCTGTAACTGGAGACTGGGTTGCTAGTCCAGATGTTTTCTGGGACGTCTTGGGGTCTCTTCACTGTGCTCTCCAAGCTTGGGAGGCCCAGCGCCTGGTGTGTCTAGCTTGTATGGCGTTTCTGTCTGGTTTTGGTGAGTATATAGCGTATTCTCTGTCACTGTGGGATTGGGCAGGCCGTACCGTCAGTGATGGCGCTCCTGCGGAGCTAGTATGGCGTCTAGCAGACTCGGGCCCTGGGAGGATGGTGCAGCTGCCACGCGAATCTGGGGCTCCAAGACACAGTACTGCTGGCCTTTGCCGATAAAGGGCTTGGGGCTCCGCCTCAGTGGCTGCAGGCCCCAGGCAGTTAAGTCTGAGCTGAGAAAGGCAAGTCCGCTGTGCCGAGGAGGAGGGAGGTCTGGGGGAGGGGAGTGCCGAGAGATCAAAGGATCGTTTCTCACCTTCCCCAAACAAGTCCCTGGGTGACCCGTGACCAAGGTTTTCACCTCCTGCGATGTTCCCTGTTGTTTAGAAAGTCTCTCTGTTGTTTCCCTGGCTTCAGAAGTTCTTCCACTCATCAACTCAGAACTTTATCTCTTCCACAGCTCGGAAACTGTGTGTGCTAGTCGCCATCTTGGCTCCGCCCCTCGAAGCCCTCTTTAAGATACCTAAAAAGCTAAGAAATGAAGTTTCCATAAGTGAAAAATTGTCATCATTAATTTCTAATCATTACTTTTATTAATTTACATATGTGTTTTATAAAACACAAAAGAAGAGAATTACATGTTTTTAATTTAGGATATTTTAAAAGGTAAACAAAAGGCTATATCTTCCTTAGCTTTGAAAAACAAAGAGACAAAGTTGCAATTATTAAAATTTTGCAGGCTAGACAAAGAGCCTTAAAACTGAAATTCACATCTCTGAAGCATTTCTGTTTCCACAAGCATTTCTGGAATCTCAGGAGCCTGGAAAATTTCTTTGATATTTTGTTTATAGAAACATTGGTTTTATGCTTCTTTGAGGTGGCACAGACAACATTGAGGATATGCTTAATATTTAATATGGCTTAGATTACATAAAGGACAAAATTAATAAAATTTAGCTTAAACATTTACCTTTATTTGTTGTATTTTTCTATACTCGCTTTATAGGGATCTGAACGTATTTTCAAAGCAGCAAACTAGTGTACCATTTTGAGAGGTGGCACATGGGTTAAATTAGTGGAACTAATCTGATTTACATGCACTGAAACTTAGACATCTCCTGAATTAATCGCCTCTGCTGCCACAGCCATGAATAATAATTAGCTGATTATGTCTGGATATTTCAGGTAATCCTATGTTTTCATTAGGATAACTACAGACATTTGACCTGTACTTGTCACTATAGAGCTTAATGTCACATTCACAATACAACTATGAATTGAAAAGAAATAAAGCAAACTGTACAATCAATACAGATAACTCATTTCATCTGTGTGATTCCAGTCATCCCTAATCTGACAGAGCATATTTTAGGGAACCTGTTTCTAAAAATGTTGTTAGTAAGTTACTATTATAATTTAAATAATTACTAGTACAAATGTCTGAAACTTCTTTTGTTCAAGTAAAGTATACATACACCTATAATTTAAAAGGTATTCTGTGAGTTTATCTGTAATATTAATTTTTGCTGATGTCATTAAATTTCAGCAACATGTTTTTTTTTTTTTTTTTTCAGATATTTTAACAAATAAAGAAAAGATCAGTAAGGTAAAAACAAACAAAGAAACAACAAAACAAAACAAAACCGCTGCCCAGACAAAGCATTACAAGACAAAACATTTCTTCAAAAGAACCCTTGAGTTCACTTTCTCTTGGCTGTATGGCTGGGCATTGGGCCTGCCATTAAGCATAGTTTTATCCCCAGTGAGATTCCATGAATGTAAGATAATTTTTCCTTTGCAAGTGGTATCCATTGCAGATGGCTTCTTGCTTAGGAGTAGGAAATCATATATACTTTACCTTCTTAGTGCTGAGGTTTGCACTTGCACAGGTTCTGTGCGTGTTGCTGCCATATCAGTGATTTCATAAGGGCTCAGTCTCATTGTGACAAGAAGACATTGTTTTCTTGGTGTCTTTCATCCCCACTGTCTCTTAGACTTTTTTTTTATTATTCTTTTTCTCCAAAGTTACCTGAGCCCTGAAGGAAGAGGTTTGATGGAGACATAATATTTTTATATATTTTACTTATTTCTTAGGCGAGTCACAGCCTATTCACTTTGTATCCTAGACGAGACATCACATTTTAAGAGTGGGTGTTTTAAGGTTGCTCATCCTCTGCACATTGCCTAAATTTGGGCCTCTGTATTTGCTTCCATCTACTACAGGCATAAGTTTCTGTGGTGCTGTTATGAGCAAGAAGCTGCTCTATGAGAATAACAAAATGTCAATAGGAGTCATTACATTGCTATATTTCTTTACCAGAACAAAAATAATGGTTTTACCCTAGGTCCATGGCCTATATAGTACCATATTCGTGGCCACCTGAGCAATGGCAGACATGGGCTCCATTTCAAATAGTAGGTCTTAAGATAATGTATGGATACTCCCAAGTATTTTTTGACTCTATTACAGAAGTGTATCAAGCAGGCAGGTCACCGTTTCATTGTATATAGAATGGATAAGTGTTCCCCTTACCCAACATCCTTGACAGAATGAGATGTCACTTGTTCTATTGATCTTGGCCATTCTCCTATGACACCTTTCCCCTACGGTAGAGTGCAGAGTAAATTCCAGTACTGTTAGCATTAGTCCATAAGGGAGGAGACTCCAATTAAGCATACATTTGATTCCTTCTTACTCAGTAAGAGAGACAGGTGTTGTCTTCAGCAATAAGGTTTCAGCATCTGCTTTTGTGAAGCAACCAATAATGTCAGTCATTTGGAAATTTACTTTCAAAGGGCCTCTTTTATCAACAGTTCAATTAGATGTAACTCATACCGGGCACATGCGGCTTCCATTTGGGACAGAAGATGTTGGTCTGAAGCTTTGTCTCCCATTATTTGGTGATTCACTTTAAAAATCCAATGCATAGATGCTTCCACTGTAGGCTTTATATGACCCTTTGGGGATCCCTTAGTTTTTGTGTCACTCCTTGTATGCCTTCTTTTACTCACTCTTCCATTTAATCTTCCCATGCAAAATATTCCCTCTTATTCTTCAACTTAAGGCTTTATTTGTTATTCTCAAAAAAGGTTATCTTTAACTCATTGGTATAGGATTTTGTATATTGATGCAAAAATAAGTCTACTTTGACACATTGGTATAAATTTTAATATATTGATAGGAATTCAAGGTTACTTCCAATAATTTTAAATGCTATTACAAACTGTTTAAGATAAGGTAATGCAAAAAATTGTTAATCAACTCATAGTCATGTCAGATACTAGCCTAATTTATCACAAAAATATGCATCCTAGATTTAACAGCTAGGTAACTCTTCAAAAACCTTGGAAATGTACAGAATATAACATTTAAAATGTTTTTATCACTTTAAAGATTCTTTGACAAAGAGACATGTCAGCTCCTGGCAGTACCCAGCCTACCTCAAAGAAAATGATGAGCATCAAAGAACCTCTGTATGGAGATGGTTTCAAATGTGGCAAACCAGCAAAGTGTGAAAAGAAAATGCCCTTCCTTCATGGGCAAATAAAATGCCTTCGCTTCATGATAGCAGACTACTACCTAAAATGGGCAAGCTCAAATGCAGGCCAAGGTGACTGCAAAACTCTGCTGAGACAGGGTAAGCAAGTCCTAAATAGTTCCTGCTACACGTATATGTCTGTCAAATATACTGGGCCAGAAGGCTGAAGATAACGCTCCAATGTTATAGAGAGTTTTGGATAGCTATTCAGGCAGCAAACTCTCTCTGACAATTTTCAATTATTTGGAAGTTGCTAACATGCACTTCCTATTTACCAAAGTAATTAATTTTATTTTTTCTCAATCTCTGATGGAGTTGAAAACCAGATAGTCATAATATCACAATTAGCTTAATTGCTTGGGAAATAAAAAGATGTTTTAATTCCAGATAGATGTTTTTAGGATGATAGATACAAATTATAAAAATAACTTAGGTATAAAACCTTAGAGCCTCAGAAATAAAATAGATATTTTCTTCAAGACTGCCAAATACGTTTAGACTAGAAATTACATATATAGTCTTACAAATTGGTTGTTATAATTGTTTCATAATTATTCTTACAGTAAAAAGTTGTCTTTTTATTTAGACAGAAAGGGGAATTGTTGAACTTTGCTTTGATGCATGTTACTAGCACTCAACATTTGGATACACCTAGACTTGTGTAAACTTACCAGACTGGCTAATTAAACGGCCTACACCTGGGCAGAGTAGAACAGGGTAGACCTTGCTAAGGTTCCCAGGCTTTAAGGTTCAAGAGAGAATCACAGGAGACAATTGAAGGGGGTGAGAGGAAGAAGGAGGACACCACAATGGGAGAAGAAACCAAGTGGGACAAAAGAAAGGACTCCAATAATGGCATGGAAAGGACCGGATGAAAAACAAAAGCAAGTACTGAGGGATTATGTATGGATGGTAGACCAGCTGAGGAGGATAAAGGCAGATGGCATTGGATGGGGGCGGAGAGATGGATGGGAAGGGTATTGAAACAGTGTAACAAAATATCTGACCAGCTCAAAATAAATAAGGCAATTTTTAAATCTTCTGGGGAAGGGGCACGGGAGGAGATGAGGAAGGGAGATGTTTGATTGTGAGGTAACCAGGGTGGGACTACAGCTAGGATACAAAGTGGATAAATTGTAATAAATTAAAAAAAATATATGTTTAAAAACAGTTACTAGCAATCATTCAGTAACATGGCTTTTGTTAACGTTTCAATGTACTTAATAAAATCAAATATAAAGTTAAAAAAACTAACTGGTGTCTCTGTCTTATTATTTGAGATAGCTGGCTAAATATTACCATAGTGATAATCATAGGGCTAATAATAAATAATACATAGCCTAACACTCATCCTTTTTTAATTTAAAACAACACCTCTTGTATCTGCATAATTGTATTCTATTTATCCTTCCTCAGGAAACCCTTCCCTTCACCCTTACCCCATAGTTATACTTAAAGATGACTTAAAAAAGAATATCCACTATATAACAAAAAAACACACCATATTTAATTTTTATACTGGCTCACCTTATTTGTAATGCCTTTTTTAAACCCCAGCCATTTACCTGAGCATTTTATAATTTCAGTTTTTAAACAGTAAGTATATGCAAAGAACTAAAGAAGCTGAAAAGCAGCAAACCAAGTAATCCAATTAAAAAATGGGGAACAGAGCTAAACAGAGAATTCTCGACAGAGGAATATCGAATGGCAGAGAAACACTTAAAGAAATGCTCATCCTCATTAGCCATCAGGGAAATGCAAATCAAAACGACCCTGAGATATCACCTTACACCCATCAGAATGGCCAAGATGAAAAACTCAAGGGATAACACATGCTGGAGAGGTTGTGGAGAAAGAGGAACACTCCTCCACTGCTGGTGGGAATGTAAACTGGTACAACCACTCTGGAAATCTATCTGGCACTTTCTAAGACAATTAGGAATAGTGCTTCCTCAAGACCCAGCTATACCACTGCTAGGTATATACCCAAAGTTTGCTCAAGTACACAAAAGGGATATTTGCTCAACCATGTTTATAGCAGCTTTATTTGTAATAGCCAGAATCTGGAAACAACCCAGATGTCCATCAACGGAGGAATGGGTACAGAAATTGTGGTATTTTTACACAATGGAATACTACTCAGCAATCAAAAAGGAGGAAATCATGAAATTTGCAGGCAAATGGTGGGATCTAGAAAAGATCATCTTGAGTGAAATATCCCAGAAGGAGAAAGACAAACACGGTATATACTCACTTATATAGACCTATAAGATATAATAAACATAATGAAATCTATACACCTAAAAAAGATAATCAAGAGAGTGGACATGGGGTAAGATTATCAATCCTCGTTTTGAAAGACAGATGGGATATGCATTGAACATTGACAGGAGTTTACTGAGCGCATTGGAAAGACTCTAACTAGCAGTGTTTTCAAAGCAAAGACTCATGACCAAACCTCTGGCAGAGTACAGGGAATCATAAGAAAGAAGGGGAGTTAGACTGATGAGGAAAGGATAGGAGCTCCAGAAGGACCAAAGATATCTGGGCACAGGGTCTTTTCTGAGACTGACATGCAACCAAGGACCATGTATGAATGTAACCCAGAACCTCTGCTCAGATGTAGCCTGTGGTAGCTCAGTAACCAATTGGTTTCCCATAGTGAGGGGAACAAGGACTATTTCTAACAGGAACTCAATGGCTGGCTCTTTGGCCTCCCCACCCCCCAAGGGAGGAGCAGTCCTGTTAGGCCACAGAGGAGAGCTTTGCAGCCAGTCCTGAAGATACCTGATAAAACAGGATCAGATGAATGGGGAGGAGGTCCCCCCTATCAGTGGACTTGGCAAGGGGCAGGGTGGAGATGAGGGAGGGAGGGAGGGACTGGGAGGGAATGAGGGATCGGGACACGGCTGGGATACAGAGTTAATAAAATGTAACTGATAAGAAAAAAAATTAAAATAAAATAAAATAAAATAAAATAAAATAAAAACCAGTAAGTAACATTTAATTGTGCATTGTACCATGTTTTCATTATTCACCCATCTGCTGATAAACATCTAGGTTATTTTCTGTCTCTGGCTATTATTTATAGAGCAGAAACTGACAGGGATGCGCATGTGTCTCTGTAGTGGAATACACAGTTCTTTAATGTATGGCCAGTATTTAGAAACCTCTTATGGTAGATCTACTCTCAGTGTCCTGGGGAATGTCTGCACTGACTTCCATAGTGGTTGTATACAACTCTGCACTCCCATCAGCAATGGACAGCTGTTCCCCTTATCTGAAAACATCAGCAGCATAAGCTGTCACTTGTTTTATTGATCCTGGCCATTCTGGCTGATATACGATGGAATGTCAAAGTAGTCTTGATTTTATTTCGCTGACAACTAAGCATGTTGAACATTTATTTGTTTCTCAGCAATTTGTGTTTCATACTTTAAGAACTCTCTGTTTAGATCAGTAACCCATTTTAACTGACTTATTTGTTTTCTTGAGGTTTATTTTGTACCTGCTTATATATTTAATATATCAACCCTCTATTGGGTATGTAATTAGTAAAGATATTTTCTCATTTGAAGCTGTCTGCTTTTTCTGAATCATGGTGTGATTTTTCTGCCATACATCAGCTTTTTGGTTTCATGCATCTTCTTTTTCCAACTCTTTTTCTTTGTGCCTGTGCTATTACTGTCCTTTCCAGAAACACTTCTTGCACCAATTAGTCCTCATGACTATTAGTGGCCTTCCATCTTTCTCTTCTATCACATTTACAGTATCTGACATCACATTTAGATTTTTGATTTATTTAGAGTTGAGTTTTGTACAGGGTAATAAACATGGATGCATTTTTATATTTTATATGAAGTTATCCCAGTTGATTAGCATCCTTTGTTGAAGGTAAGTTTAGCTCCTGCTAAGAGTGATTTGTATTCTCTCCACTATTCTTAAGCTACCTGTTCTTATTTACTCTATACAACACATTTTTATTAATTAATTAATTAATTAATTAATTTTACATTCAGATCAGAGCTTCCCTTCCTTCCATGCCCCACACTCCCTCCCTCTCATCTCCTCTCACCTCCTCCCTATGCTCCTTCTTTTTATTCTCAGGAAAGGGGAGACTTCTGACACCGTGTTAACCAGCCTGGTCAAATCAAGTAGGACTGGCATCTCTTCTATTGAGGTTAGACAAGGTGGTCAAGTTAGGGGAGAGGGATCCAAAGGTGGGCAAAAGAGTCAGAGACAGTCTCTGCCCCTGCTTTCAGAGGCCCCACATGATAGCTAAGGTCTATATCTGCTACATGTGTGTGGTAGATACGGAAAAGTCCCACGGATCCTCTCTGGTTTGTGGTTTGGTCTCTATGAGCCCCAGTGGGAGTAGGTTTGTTTGTTTTGTAGATTCTCTTGTGGTGTGCTTGACCTCTCTGACACTTTTAATTTTTCCATGTTCATAAGATTTCATGAGCTAGACCTAATGTCTGGCTGGGGGTCTCTGCATCCATTTACATTATTTGCTGGGTGAAGCCACTCAGATGACTATTATAACAGCCTTCTGTCTGCAAGTAAAGGAGAATATTATTAATAGTGTCAGGAGTGGTATCTCTCTCTCATGTCATGTGACTCAAGTCATTGGTTGACAGGGCCAGTCATTGGTTGGCTGGACTGAAGGTTTTGTGGGTGGATTGGTGTCCCCCTTCCTCCAATGCAGGTCCTGCAGTCACTTCAGGCTCCATATTCCTGCTGCTAGAATTCTCAGCTTGGATCACCACAATAGACTTAGGGAAGTCCCACCTATCACAGAGATGACCCCCACAACTGATTTGTATTTTCTCTCTGAGCCCTCTCCCCCACTTACCCTACCTCATATCCACCCCAGTTTTCCTCCCCTTTTCCTCTCCTACCTAGTTCCGTCCCTCCATCTACTTCAGATATTTATTTTATTTCTCCTTTTGAGTAAGATTCAATTATCCTCCCTCCCTGATACTTAGCATCTTTGGGTCTATGGATCACAGGATGGCTATCTTGTACTGTGCAGCTAATCTCCCACTTATATATAAATACATACCATGTGTGTCTTTCTGGGACTTTCTGTTAGCAAAAAAAAAAAATCAGTAAGATTTCTAGACTTCTGAATTTTTCACCCAGATTTTAAAAATATAAACAAAACAAGAGTTTAACATCTAACAAACTCAGTCTACTTTGTAAGCATACTGAACATTATATTCTTTTTGCTTAACTGTGTCTTGCTTTGTTCCCCTTGAGTAGGTTAATAATGTACACAAAACAAATAATAGATATCTTTCCTATCTAATAAAATGAAGTAATAAATCTTGGACATGTTTATTGTTTCTTATAGGTTGAATAAATGGTTTAAAACAAAACATTCCTTAGGACTAAAAATAAAATTCAGTAACCTGTCTGCTAATTAGATTACATAGTTTTTCATATCTTGTTTCTTGAGTTCTAATAATCCTGTATCAGATGTGGAGTTGGTTAAAAAAAAATCCCATTCTTTAGACTGCCAGTTTGTACACATAAAAGATCCCTTTACCTTAAAGAAGATTTTCAGTTTCATGAGGTCCTATTTATTAATTGTTGTACTTAGTGCTTCTGTTTACTGTGTTCTGTTCAATCGTGTGCAGTGTATTAATTTTTATTTTGAAGTCTTTGATTCACTTGGGCTTGTGTAAATATTGTCTTTATTTCCCCAGAACAGAGGATGGGATGATATTTACCCAAACTATAAGAATACAGGGTTGGGCTGAGCCCAAAGCATTTCTTTCTCTGTTCCGGTTAATTCCAGGCCTAGTCCTAGAAGCTTCTATAGTCTAATTTTCTGTGATCTAAGATACTGAAGGCTTCAATATTCGAGCCTCCATCAGCTACCCTCTGCCTAGAATGTTTTCAGCCTCCAAGGTTACTATTCGATAAGTTCACCCTTTCTATTTCTTTCTGAACTCTGGCTGGTTGCTTCAACTCAGCTGTTCTGGCTCAAACTCCTCTCAAAGCTGACTGATTCAAACTGGCTTCTCACCAGGGGAAGGTGATCAAAGAGCAGGAAACTGAGTTCACTCCAGAGACTGCCCCTGATCCCCTTACTAGGGAACCTCATGGATGCTGGGCTACCCAAGATCATGGAAGACCTCTTTAGATGTTAAAATTGGAATGTTCAGTAACACTACAGGCAATGATGGTGAGGATGTACTATAAGAAGAATACTCATTCATAGCTGGTCACAGCACAAAGTTGTACAGCCACTTTGGAAGTCACTATGGAAATTCCTCAGAAAGATGGGAAGTGATCTACTCCAAGATCCATGTAGTCCACTCTTGGGCATATGCACAATGTACAGTTTCTTCCTACCACAAGGATGCCCTTTTGCCCATGTTTATTGCTGCTTTATTCATAATACACAGAAAATGGAAACAATCTAAATGTCTCTTTACAAAAGAATGAATAAAGAAAATGGAGTACACTTAAATAATAGAATATCATACAGCTGTTACAAAAAAAAATTACATCATGAAATTTGCAGACAAATGGATGGAACTAAGAAAAAAAAATCATAGTGAGACAATCCAGACCCAGAAAGATTAACATGCTATGTATTCTTTTATTTGTGGATATTATCCATTAAATAAATGACAATTAAGCTACAATCCATAGAAAATATCAGGATAGAGAAAGGAGCTCGGGGAAAATACATGAATCTCCCTAGGAGGAGAAAAGCAATAAATGTTAGAGGTGAACATGGGTGTGGGAACAGGAGTATGATGATCTGCTGGGAAGAGTAGGAAGTGATGCAGTTGAGGGAGAAAATGTGGATATAGCAAGGAAGAATTGAGAGTCATTTTAAGAGTGTATGGAAACCTCATGCAGTGGAAAGTTTCTAAAATAAATGAAGGCAATCCTAAAGAAATTTCCAAATAAAGGGGAAAATAGAGTCCCACCTGGCTGTCTTTTTTCACCAATTGAAGCTTCCACTAATGCTACTGGTTTACATCTTACTGATTTGTTCAGCAAAAGCGTCCCATGGAAATTCCCAAACAACTCAAGCTACTGCCAAGACAACAGGTGCCTTTCAACAAATTGATAGCTATGATTCATTGCTGAAGACAACACCCACATAGTTTGCTGATCATGGGGGGTCTGAGGTGGTTCAGGCATAGAAGCTTCTCAGTTACATTTTAGTACAGAAAGATAGTCTGAAAGTTTCCAAAAGAAAAGTGTAAACATCAACCCAGCCACTAAACCATTGATCTACAATGCTGTCCTGGTTGCAAAATATGATCAGGCAATGGTGGCACAAAACTTGTGGGAATAACTGGCCAAAGTCTGCTTTGACGTAATGCTTATTCTATGAGATGGAACCCATACTTGTCACCTCTTGGGTAATGAAGAACCAGAGACTAGATAGAGTAACAACAAATAACACACTTTTTAAAAATAAAATAAAGTAATGCTAAAGATGACACCTAATTGTATTCTTCGATTCACCTAGAGCAGGTAGAAAGAAATGCAGAAACCCACAAACAGATAATTTGGAGAGAGAGAGAGAGAGAGAGAGAGAGACCTTGGAATTCACAGTTCAGAATGTGATGTTTCCATCAAATTTCCACACCTCAGAGCTCAGGATACCCCAGAGGAGGCAGAGAAAGTGTAAACCCAGAGAGTATGGAGGAGGCCAAAACAAACAAGCAAACAAGCCCTCTAAGTTAACTGAGCATAGATCATGTGTACTGATAGAGACTGAAGCACTAAGCACAGGGTCTTCAGGGGTCTGTACCAAGTCCATTGCTTATGTATTACTGTTGTCAGCTTAACATGATTATGGGACTCCTGAACTTGTGAATGATTGGGTCTCAGAATCTTGTGCCTTCCCTTGGGTTCTTTTCCTTCTGTTGGTTTGCCATGTACAAATTAATGTGATGGCTTTTGATTTATCTTATTATATGTTGTTTTGTTGTTGTCTTTTAGAACTCTCTTCTTTTCTAATAACAGGCAAAAAGGAAATTGATTCAGTTGGGAAGCGAGGGATGGAGAATCTTTAAGGAGCAGAGGTAGAAGAAACTGTAATCAGGTTGTATTAACTGATTAAAGAATCCGAAAGGGTTAGACTAACTTTGTAACCTGTATGTCTTCTAAAGCCTATAGTTTTGAGTTTTAGGTTCAGGTTAAGCTAAAGCCTCTTAGTACCTGTCCAGAGAATGGAGAAATGTGACCCTATCTGTGAGGACAAATAGAAAAAAAAAAAAAAAAAGCAAGCAATGACCTTCACTCAGCAAAAAAGAACAACCAGACCCTTGCCTTCAACATAGTGTTTCTTAGCAACAAACCCAGACTTCTTCTGGGTAGCTTTTGACCTCCAGCCAAAAGTCTGCAGCCCCTAATCTTCAAGGATGAGCTAACCACCCCCACCTTCAATTGCAGCTGCATCCACACTTGACAGGACTGGCCAAGCTTGAGCACCTAAGACTAACCAATTATCTTACTTTATAGCTTCCTCATCCAATCCTAAATTACTAAAACTGCAACTTCAAATTTCCCGCAATTTTTCTTTTAAAAACCTAAAGACCTTTGTCTCCCGGTTCCACTCTTTGCTGACCGGCAGGGGTGACTCCATTGCGCAATGGTTAATAAACCTCTTGCTTTTGCAACGAGTCGTGGTCTGGGGTAGTTTCTGGGAAGGGCACGATCTTGAACTCCTGAGCTGTGAGGCCCCAGGTCTTACAAATCTATTTTCAATGAGAAGTAAAAAAGCATCATGTTTATTTTAATAGACTATTTGAGTTTTATTATTGTGCAATGCTTACTAAAAACAAATATAAATACTCTTAATATATAAATTAATATCAATTATCTCATATTTGTATTATTTTCATTGTTGAAATAAACAGGTTAGGAAATTTAGGAAGGTTAGAAAGCATAACTAAAGACCATGTTTACTTCGTAGTTTCCATTTCCCTTGTCTGTTCATTCTAAGAATATTTTTAGAGAGCATATCAAATAAACAGATACAAGATAAAGTCTATGTTCATAAAAGCTTTGTATTGCAAAATAATTTAGTCAAAAATAAACACATTTTGAAAGGCATGAAGGAAAGGTTACAAGCAGTTAAGAGAGGTAGGCAGCATGCTGGAAGAAAGAAAGCCAATCAGTAAATCATAGCTGACATTCTAACTTAACCATATCTACCTGTTTAATGGGGCATGCTATAGAGAATGTGCCAGATGTCAAGACAAAAAACATCCAGAGAGACTCAGCAATGTTGGTGCTAGTTACCCTGAAGACACAGAGAAAATATGTGGATTTTATCAAGGTGTGTATTAGGGGAAATATTCCTCACTTTCTGACACACACAGTGAGATTTTATTTTCTTTATTCACAGAGTAAAAGAAATGTCACCTTTAAAAAGATAAAGGAAATCTAAGAAAAGACAGTAAACACAAGGATTTCTTTGAATATCATAAGGAAAAGAAAAAAATGTTGGAGAACTGGGTGTGGAATCACATTGATCATTACTGCTTTTCTGTGTATACTGTAGAGTATTAATTGACATTTTGTGACCTTAGAATAAAATTATAGTAAAACATACAAAATCAGATTATAAATGGCAGAGGCGCGGTATATTGATTATATGACCTGAGACTGAAGCCAAATCTCTTTAAATAACTGCAGGGGACTTAATTGTGTGTGATAAGTGCACTTGTCATGGTAGGATTATAACTCGGCTTATGTTCTACTTCTGTCTCTTTATCAAACACTACCGCTGATCTCTATGAATACTGTCCTATGGAACAGTGACACATACTCCCTAAGAGGAAGGATGTGTGCAATGTCTGTGTCTGAAATTCTACACATTTCCATTTGCCTACAGTGTTCTCCAGGTTCCATGTTTAGAATTCTCAATGACTTTGCACGTAGGAGTTCAGAAAGAAGAACGAATACGCTGATTTGTCAGCTCAGTGTTGCTATAAAGAATGACAAGCCATGGAACACTGTCATTCCTTTACTCTTTCCTGGTGTTCCCCGAATAATGGATGTGGTGTAATCAATGTCGATACAGATTAACCTTCTTTGGCATCACACTCAATGTCACTGGTTCTCAGGGGGTTTGCTAGTCTCTGCTGTAACCACTACTCATTGATTAACCAAGCCTTACAGACAAAATGAACAAACAATACAATGTTAAACAGCACCATATGGCAAGAAAGAGAAATAAAGAAACAAGGGATGAAAGATTACAGTCATCTTCTCTTTCTTTCTTTGTTTCTTTGTTTCTTTCTTTCTTTCTTTTTTTCTTTTTGTAGCTTTGGCTCTCCTGGACTTGCTTTGTAGACCAGGCTGGCCTCAAACTCACAGAGATCCACCTGCTGCTGCCACCCAAGTGCTGAGATTAAAAGTGTGAGCCAACATAGGAGAAGAGAGAGATGGAGGGTGTTGGAAGGGGAAGGGGGAGGAGGCTACAGCTAGGATACAAAGTAAATAAACTGTAATAAATAAAAATAAAATTAAAATTAAAAAATTAGGCAAGTCCTCAAGGGGATGGGGGAGGGGTTTGGAGAGAGCTAGAAAATCAGTGGGGGGCATCTCTGGGACAGGGGTAGCTGCTGCAAGTCTATAGGGGTGACCCTAGATGAGAGTTCTAGAAGCTAGCAGAGGGGGTTAAGGAGCATGAAGTTGCCACCCCCTGTAGCAAGGTGGGACTTTCAAAGGTAGGGAAACATCAACTTACTCATGAAAGCATTGACACAAACTTTGTCTCACCTACAAGAACTGTAAAGATAAAGATGGAGGAGGATGAAGGAATGGTAAAAAAAAAAAAAAAAAAAAAAAAAAAGACTAACCTAAATTGGGTACAATCCCATGGGAAAGAGCCAGACCCTGTTACTTTTAATGATACTCTGCTATGCTTGCAGACAAGAGCCTAGCATAACTGTTTCTGAAAGGCACCATCCAGCAGCTGATAGAAACAGATGAGAGACCCACAGCCAAACAATAGACTGATCTAGGGGAGCCTTGTAGAAGGTGGGAGGAAGGATAGAGAGAGCCTCATGGCTCAAGGCCACCACAAAGAGACCTGCACTTTAAACTATCCTGGGCTCACGGGTTCTCACAGAGACTGAATCAACAACCATAATGCATGCTGGAGCTTGAACCTCTATACATATGTAGCAGATGTGAGGTCTATTTAACATGTGAGTCCCCTAATGAAAGCAGGGCCTGTCTTTGACTCTTTGCCTGCTTCTGGATTCCCTTCCCCTAGCTGGGCTGCCTTGTCAGGCTTTAGTGAGAGAGGGCTTGAGGTGCCAGGATGGGTTAGTACACCTTGAGGACCTCCCCTTCTCTGAGAGGAAGGAGAGGTGGACAATTGGAGGAGGGAATGTAGGAATGGGGAGGGAGGGAGGGGGCTGGTATCACACAGGCTGTAAAGTGATTAAACAAATAAACAAAGAGGAAGAAGTAAAAAAAATAATTAAAACAAGTAAATCTGTCAGAAGGGTATCACTTGAGGTTGTCTTCTGATTTATACAAAAAGAAAAAAAAATAGAGAGGGAACAGGAAAAATAGAGAAATCATTTCTCAGGGGTGGGTAGTAGGAGACCCAGCATTCCTGCATCAGGTAAAATATTTTATAAATTTGTGAGTAGCTTTACCGTAAATCCTACTAAAGATCTACTAACTCATAACCTTTAAAATATTGGAAAAGTAATGACCACTGAAAATGCTGATTCAAACTTTACGGGTATGTTTCAGAACTCCAAATTCCAATGAGAGAGTTTCTAGGTGAGGCTGATACTACTTTCCTGTCTTTAACAATCACCGTCATGTGACAGCTGATAATCAGATGTTCAGAGGTTGACACAGAACTGTGAACAGTAAATACTGCCTTAGCAAATCTCTTTGGCAAATAGCAGAGGTGAGTTAGGTAAGAAAACTACTTGCTTCTGGGAGTCAGGATTAAGACAGTTAATGTTGCAGCTGGACATAAGGAAACCAACAAAGAATTCTGAAAAAAAAAATGACTGATCAGTAGTCAGTCTTATTATTGGATAAAAGATAACCATGGCAAATTTGAAGATTTAAATGGGTTTTATTACAGGAATTAATAACCGATATTACATTGTTTTCATTAGCAATTAGCTTAACAAAGGAGTTTTTAAACTTACTGAATTTGAAGAGAAGTTAAGGCCTGTAGGTCTGGCTGAGTTGGTAGAACAGATACAGCTAACATGAGGAAAGAGCTATATTTACTAATATAATTCTCGTACCTCAGCATTGGGGCAAATGAATAACAGTCCCTGGGGCACCCTGTCAGCATGTCTAGTGAGATCCAAGTTCAGGAGAGATCCTGTCTCAAAAATATGGTGGAAAGCTTTTTAAATAGATGCTTGTTTTAGACCTTCCATAGGCACAGACACATGCAGGTCTATCTACTCTCACACTAACTTACAAAAACAAACATGTCAACATGCTCTCCACTCTCACTCTTCTCTCCTTGTTCTCTCTCTCTCTCCCTCACTCTTGCACACACACACACACACACACACACACACACACTCACAAACAAACAAGCAAACACACAAAGAGAGAGAGAGAGAGAGATTGCAGGTTTTATAAGAACACATAGGTAAATTAAAATTTTATTTTATTTTCCAGCTAGAGGAAAGAATAGTACAAACAATTAAATGAGTTGTGAATTTATTTGGAAAACAAGAATACAGAATGCATTATAAATTTGGAAGTATATACAACATGAACCATTATAGGAAAAGTACATTTCAAAGAATCAAAACATGATTATGTGAATACTATCATAGGATGAAAACTGGGCATGATAGTACTTAAAGTACTATAAATGAAAAATTATATCAACTAAAGACAGTTATGATTTGCTTTGAGAAAAAAGGAAAACCTACTATGTTCAGCTTTTTGTCAAATGTTTTAGACATTTTACTTTAAATTGATATAAATAATAACCAGTTTTTTTTAAAACTGCTTTAGTATTTTTATTATTAATTTTAGTTCTGTCTAGTCCAACATTATCCAAACATGTGTGACTCCTTTTGTTTGGCAGGAGAAAAAGCAAGATATAGGATGTTTTAAAACAAAGTTTTGTTTTGGTATGAATCCAAGTTTTAGTTAAATTCCAGACATTTCAAATTAAGAGTCATTTAAACAATAACAACACAAACAACAATAACAAGAGAACAAAATTCCATATGGTCAGAATGGAGTAATAAAACATTTTCCTTCAGCTTGTTTGCTTTATAAATCCATTAGTTAAGTCCATGCCACACAAGAAGCACAGTGTCTTTTATATCCCTTTGCACTAAGCAACGAAAGCAAAACTGAAAGATACACAATTTTTATGCTACATTCTTTCTTTGACATTTTCGGCATTAATCTCAGATGAACGTAAACAAAAACAGATGTCCACAGTCATAATGCCAAGATGTGTTTCCATTAATTCTTCTCAGAGGGAAATGATCTTCACATTTAAGTGTGAGGACAACAAAAACTGCACATTTTCTGAATGTGCCTGGTAAGGCTCGCAGTACTCTTATTATTATTTCTGATGGAGAAAGACATTAAGAATAAATGAGAGTAAATGGACTGACCAAGAAGTGCATTTTCATAAGTAGACAGTAAAATGAAAAATTTTACTAATTACCAAATTTACTAATAATCTGCTGACAGTTGATTATCTCAGGGTACTGGGTAAAGATTACTCCAGAATAAAGTCCTTGAGTAATATATTTGTAATATACAGAAATTTCACATCCCAACTTAAGGTAGAAACAGTTTCTGATATGTGACTAGGACTTATGTCACTGAACACATCACGCCTTTGTGAACTGGCTTTAATGTGAAGCACATTACTTTGATTTAACAAAGCTGAACATACAAAAACAAAACAGGAAAAGAAAGCCAAAGAAAAAGAACAAGAAATACATACAGATGCACAGACATACACATTCACAGATGAAGAAATACTGTAAAAGCCGAAAACTGAAATTATAATATATAAACAAAAGACCTGACAGGTAAAAAGAAAAAAAAAATTCAGACAAAGCATTATGAAACAAATACCCTTCAAAAATACAATGAGTTTATATGCATTGTCACAGAGCCTACCCTAAAATGTGGTTTCAATGCCCAGTAAGATTTCCAGTGGAGATAGCTTTCTAGATGAAGATCCTGATGCATGAGTGTAGCATATTGTTCTTAGGAGTCCTTTTATTTCCATTTCCCTATAGCAGAACAGTAATATGTAGTTTTCCTAGGGGTCCATGGCCTATCTAGCCTGAGGTCCCTTGTCACCAGAGCAATGTCAGAAGTAGTTTCCCCCTGGTAGTTTGGGCCTTACATTCAATCTGATAGTTGCTGGTGTCTCCCACAACTATTGTACTATGTTGTCTTGCAGGCAGTTTATCGCTGTAGCTTGATGGTTTTATATCTGGGTTGGCATTTAACTTTCCCTTCTGGTAGCATGCAGAGCCCCTCCAGTACCAGAAACACAGTAAGGGTAGAAGAAGTTCCTCATCTTCATTGAAATATGTATTTATTGCCATTTCTAACTATTTCTTTTTAAAAATAGGATAAAGATAATAATGTACAAAATGCTTTACTGATTCCTATTTCAAAAAATTCTGTAATTCTGACCTTATAGCTGAGATTTATTTATATTTTTCAATTTTAAAAATAATTAATCTTTTAGATAATTATGAAATAATGCAGATATTGATGATGCTAATAAGAATGATTAATTAGATTAATTATAAAGCCTTTAGTTTTCTTATTGAATTATGAAACATCAGCAAGTTTAGAAAAATTGGAAATTCACAAATGCCTTAACAAACATACTTCTTTAATTCTGTTTCTATTTAAACAAGATGTCATAAACTTTAATAGTGACAAAGAAGTTCAGGATTTGTGGAGTTATAAAGAGAACTTTTCTGTACTGCTGTGTTAATCAGGCCCACTAGTGTCTTCAGCAGCTCTTACTGTCCCATGGCAAGAACTATGAATCATTCTGACCAAAAGTTCAAAATGTTGAAAAGAGAATAAAAGAAAATAGAGAGTCATATACAGCAGTCACTAAAACATAGTGTTTATGAATTAAGGTATTTTACCATTCATAAATGAAAATCTGAACACAAGTCAAAGAGTATAGCTATGATTTAATGGAAATAACCTTTGTTTTAAACATTAACATAAACTCCAAGGTGATAAATTATTGTTACTGATAAACAATTAGCTGTGTATATTGAATCATCTTAATGAGATTGTCTTCTGAAATTGATGGCTTCCAATTATGTTGAACTACAACAATAAAACATTCTCACTATGCTGGAATATTAACTCTGTGACTTTGCTGTTCATACATCTTAAATCTCAAAAAGAAACAGAGCAGTGAAAAGTATTGAACATGTATTTTAAACATTCCCTCAAACACAAAAGGAAAAAAAAAACATACAACCATTTGACTTTCTTTAGAAATTTGAAATTAAGTCTTAATTTTTATCTGAAAAATACTCAAAAATTTACCTAGGAGGAATCTACAAGACCTTGATATTTAGAATATTTTTTCTTTTTATTGTTAGTTATATTCTATTAACTTTTTACACTCAACAGAAGAATGCATGTGATAAGTTTTAGATAGGGAGAGTGTGATGGTGAACACCCACAATCGCTGCAATCGGTGTAGAAAGAGAAGAACCCACAGCTCAGGACCAGTCTAAAGACGATGGTAAGTTCAAGGCTAGCGTGAACTACATGAGTTTTTCCCACAACACCCAATTTTTGAAAATAAAAAAAACAAAAAACATTGTCTATTTTTATTTCTCACTTTTGACTGTCTGCATTCATATTTGTGTATGACATATCTGTCTAGTGTAATAGGAGGCCAAAGGTGAATGTTGAACTTCCTGAAACTAGAGCTGCAATTAGTTGATATAGGTGCTAGAAAATTGGGTTCTCTGCAAGAGCAGCAAATATTCCTTTTCTTTTTTCCATCTTTTTTTATTATTATCATTTATCCAATTTGTATCCTGGCTGTGGCCCTCTCCCTCATCTCATCCCAATTCCACCTTCCCTCCCTCTTCTCCCCATATGCGCCTCCCCCAGTCCACTAATAGGAGAGGTCCTCTTCCGGTTCTATCTGACCCTAGCTTATCAGGTCTCATCAGGACTGGTTGCAAGTGCTCTTAACCTAGGGTCCATATATCCAACTTTCAAAAAGCCATTGTAAAAGTAAAACATCATTAAATGAAATTTCATATACCAAACTCAAGAAAACATTTGCAAATCACATAAATGAAAAAAGAATGGAGTCTAGAATATTAAGAAAAAAGTTTTATTACAACATATATGAACAGGAATCTCACTGCAGATGGTAAAGAAGCATTTGTAGAATGTAGAATAATATATCATTATGAAACTGAAAATCAGTACAATAGCAAGATACTGTTATAACCAAAAAAGCTCCAACCCCAAACAATAGGAAAATGACAGCAAGGAATTTAAGAATAAACCTCCCTTTGCTGCTAGAATGCTAAAATGATAATTAGGTTTTGCTTGATGGCTTCTTACAAAACAAGTTTTATTTTGTTATGCTTTCTAGCAATTATGATGTTTATATTTAGTTAAATTGGTGAAAACATAATCACAAAGAATTTTGTTAACTGTCTCAGTAAACAATGATTGTATTTTTTTTTTTCAAGTTAGGATGTATCCGAGAAAGCTATAACACATCATTTTGTTTATTGATTTATTTATTTTTTTAAAGCTTCAAATAATAATACATTTTAATAATTATCCATTAATGCCATTTTGGTGTGTGTGTGTGAGCAGAGATTACCTAGAGCTTCTTGCATGAGCACATGCGTGTTTTCTGGAGTTTGAGCTACTTTTCAATGGTTATATCATTGAAGGATAGGATAGTTTCTCTCACATTAAACATTGACATTACCACACAAGGAGATCAAAAGAGCCAGAAAACTTGAACACAGGGAACTTCTCAGAGACTCATACTCCAACCAAGGACTATTCATGGAGATAACCTAGAACCCCTTCACAGATGTAGCACATGATAGTTCAGTGTCCAAGTAGGTTACATAGTAATGGGAAGAGGGACTGCCTCTGACATGATCTGATTGGCCTGCTCTTTGATCACCTCCCCCTGAGGGGGGAGCAGCCTTACCAGGCCACAGAAGGTGACAATGCAGCCACTCCTGAGGTGATCTGATAGACTGAGATCAGAAGGAAGGAGAAGAGGACCTCCTCTATCAGTGAACTTGGGGAGGGGCATACATGAGGAAGGGGAAGGGAGGGTGGGATGGGGGGGGGAGGGAGAGGCTTATGGGGGAATACAAAATGAATAAAGTGTAATTAATAGTAAAAAAAATTAAAAAATTTAAAAAAATAACATTAACATTAAACATTATTAACAGTGAATTCTCATGATGCCTTTCCTCCCATGGTGAAATGTTGATGGGCCCAATATAGTTCTTGTTTATAATATTATATTTTATGATATTTTACCTAAACTCAATTGCAATTCTATTTTGGCAAGTTAATGATACATAGGTAATTTAGCCAGTGCAAGCTGGATTGGTGGTTACTGTAATTCAAGGAAGTACAGAAAGGAGGATCAGAATTTCAGGCCACCTTGTCCTTAACAGAACTTTAGAACATCCTGGGGTCCATGAGATACTGTGAAAAAATTTAGAAAGGAAAACATATCAGAAAAGAGCAGAGGAGAAGTAAAGGGAAAAGGAAAGGAGGGGAAAGAGTGAAAAAAGAAGAGGGCTCTAGGTAGGCACCAGGAAGCTTTTCATTTTAATTAAGTCTAATACATAAATATATGAATAAACCATAGAATGTACTCTTCATCCAATTCATATTCTCTCATCACTATTTTGCATTCACTGTGACATGTTTAAAATGCTTTCTACATATGATATGGAAAATATGACAATTCCCTTCGTATATGTCTTATTTTTTTAATTTTTTATTTAACTTTTATTAATTACACTTTATTCATTTTGTATCTCCCCATAAGCCCCTCCCTTCTCCTCTTTCTCCTTGACATTTCACCTTACACCCATCAGAATGGCTAAGATAAAAAATCTAAAGTGACAACACATGCTGGAGAGAATGTAGAGAAAGAGGAATCCTCTGCCATTGCTGGTGGGAATGTAACCTTGTACAACCACTTTGGAAACCAACCTGGCTCTTTCTCAGACAATTAGGAATAGTGCTTCCTCAAGATCCAGCTATACCACTCCTAGGCTTGTATTCCATATATGCTCAAGTACACAACAGGGACATTTGCTCAGCCATGTTTGTAGCAGCTTTATCGGTAATAGCCAGAATCTGGAAATGACCACTGCTTTCTTAAAAAAACACATATGTACGCAAAATGTTACATGTTAGTGTAAATAAACCAAGGCTCAAGGAGAGATCAATGTAAATGTCTAAAGAATAAGTTAAAATAATTGTTTTTACTGCATACACATGAACACATACAAAGAGAAAGCTCTTCAGGTAATATTCACTACCTTATATTATACATTATATGCAGAGAATCAAACTCAGCATCTTGTATATATTAATTACAGCCGTTGCTATAAACCAGTTTTATCTCAATAAGTATACTCATTTTTATGTACCTTAACATACAGGATAAAGATTTTTTCCTTGGTGCTGCTTTCTCAGCAAAATGAATTCAGGTATGCTGTTTAATGATTTCATTTAGCCAAGAATAGCAAAAATATTGAATTAGGCTGACCCAGGATATAGGAGGATAAGCACAACATTGTGTGTGTGTCATCTGTTTCATATTTTTAATATTATAATGACTAATATGAAATAATGCATAGTCATTGGAATGTGGAGATTCCTTTTTCCTCCTAAAGCCTGCTGTGCAAGATTGTTTTTTGTTTTTGTTTTTGTTTTTCAGATACCTTTCCTATGACCCTTGAAAACCCCACGGGTGTGAATGGGGTGAAACTAAGGGACCAAAAGATTAAAAATCAGTAGCTGTTATTTTAAAGTTTAAAGCACAGGCCTGATCTAAGATTAAGTGGGTGGAGATAATGTCCAGCCTTAATGCCCTGAGGGGAAGAACTAGTCTAACTGCATTCTTTTCCTGCCCACTAGAGATAAAGTTGCTAGGAAACTGGCCAATCCCCCTAGGGAGTGACACCAGATCATTAATGGTTTCGGGACCTTCCTATAGCCAATCAATTCAAAATGTCCCTTTTGCCTTTCGACCAATAGATTCTTGCCAGGCAGCAATTGCCCCTGCTTTGGGCATGCTGGGAGGGACCGGAATCTTTAAATCACCCTACTAACCTGAGCAGGAGGCTCTTGGCTCACACCCCTTCAGAGGTGGGGGTGTGAGTCCAAGCTGCAACTTGTAATAATTTGTAATAAAAACATCCTCATGTGTTTTGCAATGGACTGGACTCCTGGTGGAGGTCTTTTGGGGTATCGCAATTCTGGCATAACATACTCACACATAAATAATGATATAATGAATTTGAAATATTTTTGAGGAAGCATTGCTGGCACCTTACTTTTAGATACAGTGAGAAGAATGTGAGTGAATCATCCAGAATATTTTTCCATTACAGTGGCATCTGACTGTCAAACTTCCTCCCTATCCTTATAACTAACATCATGTTTAATCAAGAAAAAAAAGTAACTTACAAAAACTAGCTGCAGTTTCCTTGGTACCTTCATGCCTAACACCATATTTAATCAAGAGAAACAGCTTCCAAGACACAGCTGCTTTTTTTCTAGTTCCTTCACTATAACCTTACCTAACCAAGAGATTCTATAGTATAACTACAGTGGTTTTTAATTTCTTCCTATCTGAAATGCTGTCTATCTCATTTCTTTTCAGTGTCCTGCCCACAATTCTATATTATATCATTTGAAGTCTTATATAGGAATTATGTCAAATAACAGTTTTACCTTAAATTTCCAGGATAGGTGTATAAACACCAAGACATTCAAACAAAGCTGTAATCGAATTCCTATGCTTTTACTGATACCTGTAATAAGAAGTACCATCATAGGTCCCAGAAAAAAAGCCAAAGCTTGCACAATCCTGTGATAAAAATTAAGGTAAATTATTTTGAATTTCTTTTTTTTAATTTTTTATATTAATTACAGTTTATTCACTGTGCATTCCAGCTGTAGCCTCCTTCCTCATTTCCTCCCAGTCCCACCCTCCCTCCCTCATCTCCTCCTATGCCTCTCTCCAAGTCCACTGAGGATCTTCTCCATCAGTGGACTTGGAAGGGGAAGCAGCTATATGAACTCCTATGTGACTACTTCCTCTGGCACAGCATATTTTCAAAAACTATGAAGACTTACTCTTCATTTAGGTAATTTGAAAAGAAGAACCACAAAGAAACATCTCTGTGTATTACAACTCTAGTTATCAATAATAATAACAATAGTGAATTCTATAATGATTTATCCTAAGTGATGTTAACTAACATAATTGTTTATAGTGGATATGTCTCCATAATGAATTCTGTTGAAAATGTCTCTCATTTCCGTAGAACATAGACACAAGAAAATGAACTCTGTGTTTATCAAAAATTATCTCTAATTACAGATGATGTTAAGCATGTAGTGTTCTTCACTGGAAAAAATAAATATGTAAGAAAACAAATAGTTTTTGAAATTGATTAGTAGAGAGTATGAAACATAATATCAACCTCTGAAAGATGTTTTTTTTTTTTCTTGCTTCAGAGGATTGTAAATGTTCTTCTTGCATCATTATTTTTATCTAAGTCTGCAGGTTGAACCTTTGTGAATAATTTTTTTTAAAGAAGATTTATTTATTTTATGTATCTGAGTGTTCTATCTGCATTTACATCTGCCAGAAGAGGGAATCAGTTCACATTATAGATGGTTGTGAGCCACCATGTGGTTGCTGGAAATTGAACTCAGGACCTTTGGAAGAACAGTGCTCTTAACCACTGAGCTATCTCTCCAGCCCCGTGAATAATTTTTTTAAAGTAAGTTTATTACTTCAGTTAATACTACTAATTGAGATTATCAGTAATATAAACGCTACTCTTCATGAGGAGTGCTGGGTTAAATTTAACAAGGATGGTAGGGAGATGGAGAGGATTGAAGAGGACATGTTGGGGGACATGACCAAAAATATATTGTATCAACGTTTTTTTTTTTTTAAATAAAATTATAGAAAGAAAAAGAGGAATAATTCTAGCATTTTCTTTATATTTCTTCTTTACTTTACAGATTAAAATCCTTTGATGGTTTTATGAATGTAGAGAATGAATTTTGATCTTTTCCATTAATCCTGTCTGAACTCCTTTATCCAACTAAAAATGACAAACCACTCTGCTACTTTCATGTGCTCTTATTTTGTGGATGATCTATGGAGTTTAATAAGTATTATCCACATTAGATTGGGTAGAAGACATTTTCTGGAGTCTTTGCAATTTATTAGTTGATATGACACTGAAAAAATGACACAGGCTCTCTAAGCAACTATGAACAATCAATCCTTAGTGGCCATGAAGTCTCCTTGACCTCTTTGAGTCTGTAGGAAAATTTTGTTGATCTCAGTCTCTTATTGGTCTTGTGATGATATCAACCTCAAGATTACATGAGTTCAGTGGCTATGTCATGTCCAGAGTATGTCTTTGACTACCCACTATCCTCTTTGGCTACCAAAATGCTTCTGTGATGTTCCTTGTGCCTTAAGATTGGTGATATGTATGCCTTACTCAGAGCCTAGCCCTCCACCATCACTTATTATCAATGCTTGACTAATTAGGATGTGCTGCATTAACTTTTACTTGATGTAAAAGTTTCCCTTTTTTTGTTGGCCTTCCTCACCTTGTTTATTGAAAATCAAGGAAAAGTAACACTTATTTGTATAAATATATATTTCCTACTTTACCAGCAAAACCAATTCAAAAGGCTTTTTAAGTAGTATTCTTTTTAATTATTATTATTTACAATTCATTCATATCCTGGCTGTAGCCCCCTCCTTCATCTCCTCCTGGTAATACCCTCCATTTCTCATCCCCCCACCACCACATCCCTCCCCTAGTCCACTGATAGGGGAGGTCCTCCTCCTGATAGGGGAGGTCCTCCTCCACTAATATCTGATCTAGCCTATCAGGTCTCATCAGGACTATCTGGATCCTATTTCTCTGTAGCCTAACAATACAACTCGTCAGGGGAGGTTATCAAAGAGCAGGCAACCAAGTTTATGCCATTGACTGCCTCTGCTTCAATTACTAAGGAACTTCCATAGAGACTGAACTGAACTGCCCAAGGGCGATATCTGAGCAGGGGTTCAGGTTCTCTCAGTGCATGGTCCTTGGTTTATTTATCAGTCTCTTCATGCTTCCCTGGGACCAGAATTTTTGACCCTCTTGGTCTTATTCATAATAGCCAGAATCTGGAAACAACCTAACTTCCCTCAACTGAGGAATGGATACAAAAATTGTGCTCATTTATACACTGGAATACTACTCAGCAATTAAAAACAAACAAATTATTTGTAAGCAAATGGTGGGAACTAGAAAAGATCATCCTGAGTGAGGTATCCCAGAAGCAGAAAGACACACATGGTATACACTCACTTATAAGTGGATATTAGGCTTATAATATAGGATAAGAGTACTAAAATCTATAGTCCTAAAGAAGTTAAACAACAAGGAGGACCCTTTGGAAGATGCTCAATAATCATTCAGAAGGGCAAGCAGGATAGACATCGGAAGTAGGAAAAAAACAAGGAACAGGACAGGAGCCTTTCACAAAGGGCTTCTGAATGACTTTAACCAGCAGGATATGGAAGGAAATGCTGAGACATGTAGCCAAACTTTGAGTAGAGCGCAGGAATCTTATGGAATGACAGGCAGTCAGAAAGCTTCCCTTGAAAAGACAGAGTCCACAAGTAAATGAACACAAGTATAACGACTTAGAAGTCAGTTTCTATAACATGATATTTTTCCAAATCAATGTTTGCTGTTATTTTTGTTTTGTTTTTGTTTGCTTATTTATTTTCTCTAGTGCCTATGACCTCTGTAGCTACAGGAACTTGGCCAGGTTTACAGTATACTTTGTTGTTGTGTTTTCTTTTGTGAAGAAGGCCTCAAAATCCATCAGAAATCAATCAGTTACCCTTATAAAAATCTTGTCATTGTTATAAAAGAAAGAACATCTTGTCGTGTAGGCCATTATTGCATCACTCAGGGTTTGCAAGTGGTTAGCAGTATAGACAACTTTCTCCCCAGCAGCCTTCTAGCATTAGGAAAGCTACATAGCCAGAAGGATGCTCCTTATTTCTTTCTATCTTGATTTCCCTGAGTTATAGGACAAAATATGTGGTATTCAACAATAGAGACTTACCAAGTTCTGTTGATAGTAGTATTAACTGATAGAATGTCTATGAAAATCATTGTAGAGGCTCCACAAAAGAACAAAAATAGAACCACCATATAGTAGCTACACAGCCCCCTGCCATACTCCGGAGGATCCAATATCCTAGGACAAAGATTACTGTACATATGTGTTCATTGATGATCTCATAGAAAGGAAAAGAAATGAGTAGAAACCTCAACCAATGGAAGAATAGATAAAGGAAATGTGAGACTCCTGCAACAGTGGGAATTTATTCAGACATAACGAAAAACAAAATTGTGAAATTTAAGCAAAAGTAAATGAAGCTGTATGATATTACTTTGAGTAAGGTAACTAGATCCCAGAAACACAAATGTATCATATGTGTATTATGGCTGTGGATTTTTAGAATCATGAATATACATTAGAGTGCTTATTAATAGCAGAAAATTAGTGCTAGATCACGTTAAAGGTGGTGAGAGGGGCTTAAGGGAAGAGAGAACATAGAAGACATGAAAGCGATGGGAGAATACTGACTTGTAAAGGTCTAAGCAAGAAGGGAGTAGACGCCCCAGCTATTGCAATAACTCTTTTTGTAGATTTATTTATTAAGTATACAGTGTTCGGCCTGCATGTACACGGGCATGCCAGAAGAGGGCACCAGATCTCATTATTGATGGTTGTGAGCCACCATGTGGTTGCTGGGAATTGAACTCAGGACTTCTGGAAGAACAGCTGGTGCTCTTAACCTCTGAGCCATCTCTCCAGCTCTGCCATTACTCTTGATTGCCCACTCAAATTTTTTTTCCTGTTTATCTTACTAAAAAGTAAATAAACTAACATATTTAAAATAAAAGGTTTGGCTACTGATTTGACATTATTCCTCTGTGAATAATGTCCTAGGAGTATTGCCCCATATGTCATAAAAGTAGGAAAATGAATTTGATAAAAACAAGGGAATTTATAGAGACCAGCAATTAGCTGATTACATCTCTTCTTCCTGTGTTACAAAAATTACTTTGATCCAAATAATATTTATAGAACTAACCAAAATGCTTGTACAATTATTTATTTTTACTGATCAACTCTGAGAAGGCCTACTGCAAACTATAATGCTTTCCTATACAACTATTTCCCTGGATACCCTCATATATCTTGCATAGTAGTGCTTGAGCTTTGACTAGACTTCGGTATTAAAAAAAAAAAAAAATTATATTAAAGGGTCAGTGTACACCCTGATGAATATTGACTTCTGTTGAGTTGCTATAAAGATTTTTAATTCACTTTACTACAATTGATTCTTAAAATGAGCCATACACATTTAAATAATTATATTTTGTGCTATAATTTCAAAAGGTTATTATGTCAGTACCTAGGTGTACTATTTTCTCTTATAATTTACTCAGTTACTGTTAGGTTTTATTATTATCCCAATTCACAAATCAGAATTCATTATTATAATTTTATTTTATTAAAGGAGGGCATTTGCTCACTCTTTAAAATTATCTACTGTGCAAAAGTATGAGAAGCCTAACTTAGATCCAAGCATCCACGGTAAATGTTGACTATGAAAGTACATATCCACGATCCCAACATTATAAATGTTCCCTACTCGTGGATCCCTGAAGTTTGCTAATCACACAGTCATCTTAATCAAAGCAATAAACTCCAGATTCAAAAAAACTCTCTGTCTTGAATAATGAACTGTAGAGGGATGGAGAAAAGCAGTTGATGTCTATTTCTGGCCTCTACACATACACACATCCATAAGCATAGAAAAACATACACACGCCTGCATGTACACACACACATACACACACACACACACACACACACACACAGACACACACGAATAGTACTACATCTTATACTGTAGTGTTTTCGAAAACAATTTCACTAATACCTTGTTTTTTTGTTTCTCTTATAACTGTTTCTAAATTTAAACTTGTTTCCATAATGAATCCTATAAAAATAAAACTTCTATTCAGTAGCCTGCAGAGATCCTGTAGAGATTATATATGTTAAATGCTGTGTCATAGAACAAATGGAAGCAAAGGTGTCTTAAGATAAAGCATGATATTTTTTGTTGAGACACTGATGAAGATAAATATATGCATCTCAGCCCAACCTCTCTATATGTCAGAGCTCATCTTCATTTCAATAAAGACCTGTAGATGATTGATCAAAGGCAGATAACATGCAGAAATCCTCTATTTTGATTCAATACCCAATATTCTTTCAAATCATTAGATGCAAACAGAAAAAAAAAAAGATGTTTTAGTCTGATATGACACAGAGAAATATTTTAAAATTTTGTTCCAGAGATGAGATAACCAAATTAAAACTGTTATACATGTTTAACTGCTCAGCTGATTTGTGGGAAGAATATTGGAAAGTGATTAAAAGAGTAGACTATAAAAAGCACAAAAATGATTTAATACAGTTCAATTTCTTCGAAGTTATTATTTGAAATTTTATGTGATCCTGTGAGTTCTTATATCAAGCAAATAGCTTCATTAGTTAATTGAAGAATAGATCAATAATTACCCAAGGAAAATAAAGCTGAAGGGCTTTTGATACTGTTGCAGAGACCCCCAACTAGGATCCTTGGGGGTGGGGGTAAGAAGGCACAGAATCAATGAAACAGACTCCAGGAGTCAGCAAGGCAAAAGCAGACTTCTTTATTTCAGGAGGAGGATGTCCCTTTATACCCTCCACCCAGCGTTCCATTGGTTCCTATACTGCAGGCTGTTGCTGTGGCTCTTCCTCATTGGCTCATCATTGATCACCCAGTATGGTGTCATCAGTCTCTGGGCATATCCAGACAGGTCTCTAGCCAGGCAAGTCTGGGTGTGTCTCAGGCTGGCTCCATTTGGTAGCCCAACCACACCTGTGTGTTGTTTAGCAGTAGGTCTTATTCCTCCTGTACTAATAGCATCCTTGTAAAAGTGAACGATGAATGTGAAGCATCAGAAAAAATGATATGCTGAAATGTCTGTAATACGTGGGATTCCCACTCAATGTAACCATAATCTCGGGTGATAATAGGTGCTAGCCTATTTTAGTTAAAATAAGTATCTAGTGTAGAAAAAGTAGGAATCATAATGATGAAGCCAAAAAAAAAAAAGTGGTATATGCTTTTAATCAAAGCACTAGGTAGAGAGAGGACGGTAGATCTCTGCTAGTTCAAAACCAGCCTGCTACTAGCAAGCTTTAGGCCAGCCAGGGATATGTATGAGATAATTGTGATAGTTTCTTTATTTTATGTCCATGTTAGATTGTTTTTGCTCATTACCTCATTTTTTTTTTGTTTTTTTACAGTTTCCATGCCTTATTATTAAGTTACATTTTCTTATCAGCCTGTCTCCTTTCATGGAGAAAGCTGAATTTCTCATGCAGATTTTAGATATTATGGTTTTATTTGTGTTATTCCATAGTGTACAGGTTAACCATTGAGAATTCTCCTTCTTTCCTATTGAACATGACAATAACTTTGAATGAGGTATTGAGAGACCAAAATATTAAAAATTGGCTATTAATTAAGGCCTGAACTAGGTGGGTGGAGAAGTCTAGTAATGCCCTGAGGGGAAGGACCACCTTACTGCATTCTTTCCCCAGCCCCTAGAGATACAGTTGCTAGGAAACTGGCCCATCCCCCTAGGGAGGGACACCAGGTCATTAATGGTCTGGGAACCTTCCTATAGCCAATCAAATCAAAATGTAGCATTTTGACCAATAGATGCTTGCCAGGCAGGAATTGCCCCTGCCTTGGGCATGCTTCGAGGGACCAGAATCTTTAAATCACCCAACTAACCTGAGCACAGGGCTCTGCTCCTACCACTTCGGCGGTGGGGGGTGTGGGCCCAAGCTGCAACTTGTAATTTACAATAAAACAACCTCATGTATTTACAATGGAGTCTGTTTATTCCTGGTCTTTTGGGGTTCGTGAACTGGGCAGAATACAAACCAAACTTGCCCTGCTGTGCAAGACCTTGTGTATATTCTAAACAGATTCTGTAAACTTTCTGTATCCTAACAGTCTATGTCTCTCCTCACTCTACCTGAGTTGGCCTTCAGTTAGGGAGCTAATGGGAGCCCAAGGGAAGATTATGTCTGCTGTCCTCATAGCACTCTGGGCAATGTGTCTAGCTTTCACAGGCTCCTGGTAGTGTGCCTTCCTTCCGTCGATGCTTGTGGTGTTAGATCAATAAAGCATACCCATGCCTCAACGAATCATCACCTCTTCTTGTTTCCCCAGACTCTCCTCTTTTCTCTGCACTTAACATATTTATGTTGGTTGAAAAAAAAAACAACAACAACAACAAAAAACTATGCAGTCTTTCCTGAAGGAAACTTGAGAGATTCCTACCATTTTTTGGAAGGCGTTTTGCAAAGGTGTATAAGGAGGAGCTCTGACAAGCCTACACAGAATGTTTCCCCCTTTGTAACCTTAACCCCAGCCATGCAAGCTTTGCAGTCTTTGAGCTCTTCAAAGGAATCTATATAAATCCAAGACTTCTACTTCTAATCCTTGTTTGCTTTGAACTTGTTAAAGTTTAAATCCCTGCAGCAGTGCCATGCAGGGGGCTCCGAACAGAACTCTGCAGTGTTAATAAAAAGGAGCAGAAAAGAGACTACAAAATAATGAAGCAAAAGGCCAGGAGATGTGACTCAATTGTGAAACTGAGATGTGTGCAGGGGAGAAAAGATCAGTAATAAAAGTCTATCCTCAATGCTGAAATTTTAACATGATAATATATTTCAAATTTTCTCTCAGTGATTATTTTCCTGTATTATTCATATACAACTTAGATTTATATGTTTACTTTTACTTTTTAAGAATTTAATTTTCAAATCTCATAATATGGATAATACTGTGCTTTAAATGTGTACAATGCCAAATATAAAATGAGTGTTTTTATCTCTGCAGGCACTGAAGTTCCAGGCGCTGTAGGGGAATGGTGTCATTATATAAAGTAATAGAGATTCTGGCCTTATTATTTTCACCTTTTTGATTTGCCCAGCCAAATAGGTTAATAAAATAAGAGAACCAGCGTGGATTTCTCTTCCAGTTAAAAGCCTAAAACAGAATTCAGTTGGATAATTCTAGGCCATTATAAGATTAAAGAGCTGTCTCCAGCTGAAAGGTAGGTTTTTATCTACATGAACATCCAACTGGGTGGAGATGGAGGGCCTTGATTGGCATGCTACAGGCCGCTCTTGAAAGAAATGATTATGATTACAATATCTTGGTTAGATAACTTTGAGAAGCTGAACTTTTCAATAAATTTTTCCATAAGACTAAAACTAATGATATAGGCCTTCTATCATGAAAGGAGCAGGGCACTCAGGAGCCTTCAACCCTAGACAAATATCTACAGGCATCTAAGGAGTGCTGAGAGTTGGAGAAACAGGCTTTGGAAGAGCACACCCATTGGTTTTGAAATTTCAAATGGTCACTCTGAAAACGTATACATACAAGTAACATTAGACAGACTCAGTGGATTATATTTAGGCATATATATATATATATATATATATATATATATATATATATATAATTTTTTATTTGTGAGTGAGTGTGTGAGTTAAAAAAGACCAATTTAAAAAAAAAAGTCATAGTGTGAAAGAGAGCATGACTGAAAGAGAGTTTAGAGGGTTGGAGGAAAGAAAGGGAGAGGTAGAATGATTTAGTTATATTTTCAAAACATAAATAAATTCTTTTTAAAATTAACTTATATTAAAGAAAAAAAAAGACCCAAAGTTGAATGGTTGTGAAACAAAACAACAACAACATAAACAAAAGCAAAAACCACCAAATTCAGTTCATTTGTTATTTCTATGTTCATTAGATACTACCAGGCTACATTGCTAAAAAGCTGTCTACTAAAACTAGACTGAGATTTGAATTTAGTCATGTAATTTTATACACAACTACAGTTGGAATGTAGTTAATACAGCATGCAGAAATGACTCAAATACCAGACATTTATCACAGTGAAGATTAACCTGGAGAACATTATACTAAGTAAAACACTCGAGTTATAGAAATAAACTGTACCTCGTACATGATGCCACTTAAATGAAACACCTGAAATAGTAAGATAAAGTAATTTAACTTGCACTAATGATTTATTTACCTTGTGATTCTGACTTTTCTTTGTGAAGTCAGTAGTATTAAGGTGTCACACAGTAAATGCTATATAGAAATACTGGATAAAATTTGCCCTTGTGTATTAATATGGATTGTTTTAGCTCAGTTGTCTAAAACAACTGAGTTATGTAGCTCAGCAGGTACAGGTACTTGTTGCCATGCCAATCCATATAATTTCAATTTCTAGAAAGCACATGGTGGAAGGGGAGAATCAACTCTGGCTGTCGGTTTTCTGACATCAACACATGTCCATGTCATACAAGCTTGAGGAAAGATATGTAAACTGGGGAAAAGGGAAGGAGGAAAGGAGGGGAGGAGATGAGGGAGGGAGGGAATGAGGGAGTGGGTTACAGCTGGGATACAAAGTTAATAAACTGTAACTAATATTTTAAAAAGACATAAAAATGTATGTTTGTATCTGGATATTAACTTTACATTGTTTTTTTTTTTATGTTGTAAGTATGGATTCCAAATTTATATTTTTTATCTTAACAGCTTATCTTCCAATAAGCACAAATTTGTGCTTTTAAAATAATGGAATGGATTAAAAATGTTTCTCTTACTAAAAAAAAAGAAAACATAATAAATACAAAAACAAGAGGTGTACAGTTTCATTTATTATCTTTGCATGTTGCATTTATGAGCCGAATTTCCCCACTCATGTTGGGGTCTATTTCAGAAAGACCAATGTCTTATATATTCATCCTCCTCTTGGAGATCTTTTATGAAATATCACATCTCTCAGTGTGTTGAAAGTAAGTTGTCTGGCAGGTATATCATTTATATATAATTATCTTTTATTTTGTTACATATACTATAGAGTATAAACATCAGTTATCCCTTTGCTAATCTAAAATATTGATAAATTGACTATGATTTTATAATATGTTCAAAAATTTAAATGCAACCCATCTATATATTTCGTTCAAATAATAAAAGCTTAGTACATTTTATTTGAGAAATAAAAACAATTTCTGATTTCTTTTTACCATAGACCTAACATTTGTGGATAAAGAAGCAGGATTCTTCATCCAACAGGTGTTCAGTTTTAATTCTAGAGATTTTAGTCTATGTTTAGTGTCTGACATAATGACACAGGAAACAATTATCTGAAAATTGTTAAGACTGCAGGGAAACAGCATGAAGTACCAGTAAGTCAGCTTAAGTCAAGTGTTCTAACAAGATCGAGTGATAGGACTCTGATTATTCTGCATTTAATAACTATTTTATTTACCTGACTTAACTTACTCTAAACAATCCTCCACATCTGACTTTGCCTCAGCTTTCCAGAGTCCACTCACAAGTCCTAACTCTTCATCTCAGTGAGAATCCAAGGCAGAATGGGCAACAACACTGAACAAAGTACTAGTAGCCCTGGCTTAAATTATGTAAGACCGAACTTCCGACAAGTTTTGAAACATTACAGTTTAGCTGCCTATACCATAAAAAGAAAGATTTATTCATAACTATGGCTTTGTTTTAGCAGAATATGCTACAACATTTAAAACTTTTGGTAGAATTCAGATAACAGATTAGTCACTGGAAGTTGAAGAGAGGGAACAGGATGGGGCCTGTTGTACAGGATTGTAGAGGATTGCTTTAGCTATTCTGTAAATATTTCTTAAACATTATCACTAAAAGAAAATGTGACAAACATTTCATGGGTTCAAAAAAGCTAGTGTAGGTCACCAAAGTAACCAGTTAAGAATTATAGAAAAGATTCCTGGAAATGCATCCATTGAGCTCAGTCCTTCAAGAAAAAAAGACATGGTATGGGAGGGGCACTTGAAGGGAATCAAAGCTCAGGATTTTATTTTGGGCACAATAAAGATGATAAATAGAAACAGTGGCCACAGTGTCTTGCATGTACACATAAACTTGTCAAACATAAATAAAAAGAAATTCTGGTTCAGAGAAACAAAAATAGTAAAAAGACAAGAGCCTACACTAAATATTATAGCCTTTTGTGCACATAAATAAATATGAATGTTGAGCTTGGGAGTTTTGGGAGAAAAAGCATCAATAATTCCCCCACTTTTTGTAAAGATCATGACTAGTGCTGATGTAATAAAAAAAAGTTAAGGAGAGATAATAAAATAACAAAATCACTAGCAACAGCAACAACATTTATAATAGTAATAAATGTATTAACAATTTTTTATGTGACATGAGAACTATCAGAAGTGAAAATTCAAAGATCAAGACAAACCATTTGTTTATATTCTTAGGTTTCAAAGAGAAAAGGCAACATCATGGAGAAATGTGATTGTAAGGAAAAAAAAGATATTATGCAATGATGTATTTAAGAAAACAAATGGAAAGCCAAAAATATGCGAGGTTATTTTCTTGTCTGTGTAGTATTCCTTCTCTATGACCTTTTGTCCATTCAGTATGTGGCTAGATGCTTGTGGATTTGGTTCTCAAGAGAGAAAATGGAGGTGAGAAGCATTTCTGTATTAATTTAACCAGTAGGTACACAGAGAAGTGTTTTATGATTTTGTGATTTCCGTTGAGTGAGAATAAGGTTTGTTTCTGTATGTGACTTTGGGAGATGAAATAAGGAAGAGTGAGTAGAAGGTCAATAAAAATCTGCAAGTCTGTGCACTGAGGCCCTGCCAGCACTTTGGTTTAAATGTTTGTAACCTTTCTTGCTGTCACACGCTGTGATAGCATGCTATGAGACTGGAAAGTAATGGCGCTCAATATTCTCGCTGTTCTAGCAGAATCTATGACTGCTGTGTCACTGCTTTCATTACTACTGAATACAATTTTGCTATAAGATTTCTTTTTAATTATCATGTATTACTAACCTATTAGCTCTTTTTCTCTGTTATTAATTATGATGTAAAAAATAACATAGTTGTAATTTTGAATACCAAGGTGGAGAAACTGTTACAGATTTTATTTCATTTAAAATATTTTTATCTTTTTGTTAAAAATATTTAGTTTTCCTCCCCCTGAGTGGGGAGCAGCCTTACCAGGTCACAGAGGAGGACAATGCCAGTCCTGTTGATTGGCTAGGGTCAGATGGAATGGGAGGACCTCCCCTATCAGTGGACTTGGAGAGGGGCATGGGAGGAGATGAGGGAGGGAGGGTGGGATTGTGAGGGAATGACGGAGTGGGCTACAGCTGGAATACAAAGTGAATAAACTACAATTAACATAAAAGAAAAATGAAAATAAAAAAGGAAAAAATGTTTAATTTTCATATTCAATGTTGTTTCAAATAATAATAATATAAATAAGATATTTTCTATATCTAATATTCTGCTTTCATTTAGTTAATCTACACTTACTTTTTCAGTGATTTTTATCTTCATAATTTTATAGACTCATCTAAATTTCCTTACATAAAAATCTAAATGTTAGATATTTCCATCCTCTTTTTAGCAACAAGAAGAGCAAAAGAATATTTTCTATCCTCCAGCTTCAACACTACTGTGAAAAACACATATACCATGGCCTCCTTTGCATCATGGTATCACATTTTCTGGCTCTAATAAACAGCTTGGTCTGTGACGCACACATTCTCATGCTATCAACTTTATTTTCTGATGTTTTGAATTATATTTACCAAACAATCCACTGCGTTAGAGTAAAAATCTCAGTGGCTAAAGAGCTGACTGTAAAAGCATGACAATGGGGTTAGGATGCCCAGCATCTACATAGGAAGAGGTTGCTTGGGCCACCGGCTTCAATCACAGCACCAGCCAAGGAGTGACATTTGGTGGTCAGCCGAAAAGACATGTCAGTGTATCTCGGATCCTTAGTCACAACCCACATATGCACAGACATGTATATTCCATGTATACATACTCATACTCATGTGAAAGTGCATATATGTGCCCACACACAAACGCATGATGAATTAAATAAACGCATATGAATGAGCGAATCCTTTTATTTAGAGTTCATTGTAGGTTAAGATACTGTACTCACCCCCACCTCTTCTGTTTTCTTCCTTTTTCTAGCACATTTTAAGCTGACACTTTTTTTTTTCCTTCCTTCCTGGTCGATTTCAGTAGATTTTAAAATATGATAGAATTTCACCTTGGGAAAAAAAAAAAAAATCTCCTTTCTGCTTTACATTATGTGCATATGTAAAGTAACGAAAAAGGAATGCGGTGACTGTATAATGACATTTTTTTCTATATGTGAAAATCACACCTGGAGTTTTAAGGTAAAATTATCTGTCTTCCCTCCCCACACTGAAACCTCGATAAGTACTCTAGTCTAAAACATCAGAGTTTATGAGATTTTCTTGTTTTCAACTAACATTTGCATACTTTTCCCTAGAATGTCAAATATTGGAACAAGAACCACTTAATGCTGAGAAATCCAGAATTTATCATGCACTTTACTGCTTTGAAATCCTATAAAAATCCATGGATTTACATTCTGGGTTATTTATGACTAAAGTGATGTCTTGAATCTGCATTAGTGAGAATAAGAAATTTTTGCTGTATTAACATTACATTTACATCATGCCGCATGCAAATGTTCACCCAAAAATTCCATAAATTTTTATTTCTTTTTCTGAGCAAGATATCACAGAAAGAAATAGTTATGCTCTTTAATATTTATGTTCATAGGGTATATGGAAATAGTTAAAATGTATATCATGGATTCAAGAGGTATTCCTTGATCTTTTGAAAGAAAAAAAATTCACATTATTTGCTTTCCATTAATCAGAACTCTCAAAACACTTTTAATAGGTGTTTTTCATTTTTGTTGCTGACAGATCTCAGGTTTATGAGTCTTTATTAAAATTTAGTAAGAAAGATTAAGTGTTCTGTTCTCTTTATACATCAAAGTAAAATGTTCCATTCTAGTTTCTATAGCTACATTGAAACTTTCTTTAAATAATATTTAAAGAATATTTAAAAGAATATTTTATAAATAAAATAAAGTCAAGCTTCTTAATTCAAATACCAACAGACTCCCAAAATGTTGCCCTAAAATAAGCTTACATAAAACACAGATGACCTTTTATGTTTCAGTGGCCTAGATTTGGTCTTGATCTTTTTCTCTGCTTATTATGCATAACAAATTTGAATCATAGATTTAAAAATCATTTGTAGCTCCCCTTATACTCCTTTTACAAAATATCCCTTTGAGACCTTATTGGTTGAGTAGAGACAGAGCCTCATTCATTCCAGAATGACATATAATTCACTTTCTTTTTTTTTTTTTTCTTTTTCTTTTTCTTTTTAGTTACATTTTGTTAACTCTGTGTCCCAGCTGTATCCCGCTCCCTCATTCCCTCCCCAACCCCACACTCCCTCCCTGGTCTCCTCCTTGCCCCTTTCCAAGTCCCCTGATAGGGGAGGACCTCCTCCCCTTTCATCTGACCCTGTTTTATCAGGTATCTTCAGGGCTGGCTGCAAAGTCCTCCTCTGTGGCCTAACAGACTGCTCCTCCCTGGGGGAGGGGGGGGGCGGGGGGGGTCAAACAGCCTGCCCTTGAGATCCTGTTAGAAATAGTCCTTGTTCCCCTTACTTTGGAAAACTACTTGGTTACTGAGCTACCACAGGCCACATCCGAGCAGAAGTTCTAGGTTATATCCATAGATGGTCCTTGGTTGAGTGTCAGTCTCAGAAAAGACCCTGTGCCCAGATATATTTGGTCCTTGTAGAGCTCCTATCCTTTCCATATCATACTAACTTCCCTTCTTTCATATGATTCCCTGCACTTTGCCGAGGGTTTGGTTATGAGTCTTAGTGTCTGCTTTGAAACACTGCTAGGTAGAGTCTTTCAGATGCCTTTTGTGGTAGACTCCTGTCATAAGTTCAATGCACATCCCATTTGTCTTTCTAAATGAGGATTAATCACCTTCGCCTGTGTCCACTTTCTTGATTATCTTCTATAGGTGTGTAGATTTCATTATGTTTATCATGTCTTGTGGAGAAAAGGGAACCCTCTTCCATTGCTGGTGGGAATGTAAACTGGTTCAACCACTCTGGAAGTCAATCTGGCGCTTTCTCAGACAACTAGGAGTAGTGCTACCTCAAGACCCAGCTATACCACTCCTAGGTATATACCCAAAATTTGCTCAAGTACACAACAAGGACATTTGTTCAACCATGTTTGTAGCAGCTTTATTTGTAATAGCCAGAACTTGGAAACAACCCAGATGTCCATCAACGGAGGAATGGATACAGAAATTGTGGTATTTTTACACAATGGAATACTACTCAGCAATCAAAAAGGAGGAAATCATGAAATTTGCAGGCAAGTGGTGGGATCTAGAAAAGATCATTCTGAATGAAGTATCCCAGAAGGAGAAAGACAAACTTGGTATATACTCGCTTATATAGACCTATAATTCACTTTCTATCTTACTTTGTTCTTGAATTTCTGATCCTGTTGTCTTCATTTGTCTAGTATTAGGATTACAGGTTTGTGCCACTAGGTTTTATGAAATTCTGGGGACTGAATTTTGTGTGATAGACAGGACATACTTTAATAATTGTGGAATATCATAATTTACTTCACAAACACCCTTTTCATACTTAGGGTTTTGTTTTGTTTTGTTTTTCTCTGCAATGGGCTCTTATCTTATAATCTATTTGAAAAAAGGCCATTTTAGATTTTCTGTATATCTTGCATCTTCTCTTCCTGGGTTCACAGAACTTAGTGCATGCATTCATAACAATGTTTATTCCATTACTTATGTTGCACCACTAATAGTATATTTACCTATAAATGATATATAAACTTGACTACCCTTTTCTGTTAGTTTTATGCTGAATCAAATAACACGTGATAAAACTCTGCCTACTTTCATTTTTTCCCTCCCAAATTCATATGCTCTTTTTAAAACCCTCTGCACTACTTAGTCCTGCCAGAATGTTTAGAACAGAGGGACTGTCTTAGAGGACGCAGGTGGTTTTCTAGCCATTCCAACGCTGAAGAAAAGCAACTCTCTTTCCACAGATGTCACCAATTGTCAACAATAGTTTTCAGTTTGATTTTACTGTGCATATTTATTATGTATGTTTGTATGAGTTTCTCTCACACACTCTCTGTCACTCTGTGTATGTGTGTTTGGTGTTCCTGCATGTAAACATGCTACGTGTGTATGGAAGTTAGAGGACAATTTAGACTTTGCTTCTCCAATTTTCATGGAAGTTCTGGACCAGAAATCACATTGCTAGTTTCACTAGGCGATGATCTTTATCCTCTAAGGTATTTCAACAGCCCTAAATTATCAGCTTTTCCTCTATTTCCAAGTTAGTGATTAGAATCACATACATTCTCACAAGAGTGTTTTCTTCTGAGTGGCAAATACTTAACTAGCCTTGTGGTTACAATTTCAATATCTGGTTCTCTAGTGTGATCAAGATGGGATGTTTGCTAGGTAATCTCTAAAATGTGTAACTCTACTTGTGCTTTTTCTTTCCTATTAGCATAGAAATTCATCGAAGTCAGGAAGCATTTCCCCGCCAATAGACCAGAATTCCTCTTAATATCTCTAAAGTACAAAAATATGTCATATATGTATATGTTCATATATATTTCTAAATTTTTGAAAACATAAATCTATTACATATTGTATGAACTCTTATTTTCTAAAACAAGATCATGCAGACACAAAATATACATGGTAAAATAATGAACATTGGGGATCTGGCATAAAACAAACAACATATTGAAATCACTAGTG
This sequence comes from Psammomys obesus, assembly GCF_907164565.1. Classification (NCBI taxonomy): domain Eukaryota; kingdom Metazoa; phylum Chordata; class Mammalia; order Rodentia; family Muridae; genus Psammomys; species Psammomys obesus. The sequence continues at coordinate 47,468,666 of NW_026591086.1, forward strand.
CTATAGGACATTTCTTGATATTTTATCAGTTTTAACAAATGAGACTCAATGCTCCCAGCACTTAAACACCAAGAGAAATTCATTTTCAATTACTTTTATTAGTAGTAATTGCCTGTTTACATTTTACTTTATTATTTTATTATTTATTTATTTATTTATTTATTAAATTATTACAATTTATTCACATTGTATCCAGGTTCTAGCCCCCTCCCTCATCTCCTACTGATCTCACCCTTTCTCCTTCTTCTTCCCCTATCCCCCTCCTCTACTGATAGGGGAAGTCCTCCTCCCCTACTGTCTGACCCTAGCCATCAGGTCCCATCAGAACTGCCTGGATCATCTTCCTCTGTGGCTTTGCTAGGTTGCCTCACCTAGTGATCAAGGAACAGGAAAGTAAATCCATATCAGAAACTGTCTCTTCTTCTCTTGCTAGACGACCCACATGGACACTAAGCTGTCTGTCTATGGGCTACAACTGAGCAGGAAGTCTAGGTCCTCTTCATGCATAGGCCTTGGTTGAAGCATCAGTATCCACAGTTCCCCCTGGTCTTAGTTTTTCTTGTTGTTGTTGTTTTGTTTTGTTTTTGGCTTTTTGGCTTTTTGGTCTCTTTGTAGCGTTCCTGTCCTCTCCAGGCTCTTCTATATCCCTCTTCTTGCATAAGATTCTCAGAGCTCTTCTGAATATTTGACTGTGAGTCTCTGCACCTTCCTTGATCCCTTGCTAGGTGGACCCTTTTAGTGGACATCTGTAGTAGGCTACAGTCCCTTTGTGTTCTTTCTACTGCTTCCAGTGTATTTCCTGTTTTCCCTAGGATCCTCCTTGTTGTTTAGCTTCTTTAGATAGATTTTATTATGTTTATACTATATTATCGCTAATATCCACTTATGAGTGACTATATACCAAGTATGTCTTTCTGCTTCTGGGTTACCTCACTCATGATGATCTTTTCTAGTCCCACCATTTGCCTGCAAATGTCATGATTTCCTTGTTTTTAATAGCTGAGTAGTATTCCATTGTGTAAATGCACCACACTTTCTGTATCCATTCTTCAGTTGTGGGACATCTAGGTTGTTTCTAGATACTGGCTATTGCAAAAACTCAAGTGACAACATATGCTGGAGAGGATGTGGAGAAAGGGGAACCCTCCTCCATTGCTGGTGGGAATGTAAACATGGACAACCAGTTTGGAAATCAATCTGGCCCTTTCTCAGATATCTGGGAATAGTGCTACCTCAAGACCCAGCTATACCAGTCTTAGGTATATATCCAAAGATGTTCAACCATACAACAAGGCTGTTTATTTTTTAAAATAAGCTACAAACTTGTCTGACAACTACAGTTTAATAGGTTTCTTTTTCATGTTTTACAGTATTTTTTCCCTCAAAAAAACTGATTTTTTTTTTATTCTGGTGTTGTTGTTGTTGTTGTTATTATGTTTTTTATTCCTTTTTCTTAGTCCCTTGTGTTGTTGATTTAATATTGGCTCCTTAGTAAAAATTTAGCTTTCTTTATAACTTGAATTGTATCTCAATTATATAAAAGTCAGATATTTAAAAACATTAAAAATTCATATTGCAGGTAAATTAATATGAATGATACTGTTTCTATTTCTACACATCCATAGTCAAAGCCTTCTCTGTATTTACAAGTATATTAGAGTCAATGCCATTATAAGACTAGTGTTTATGCATCCAAATCTCATAGTGAATGACTCCATGATTAATTGGAAAAAGTCGCAAAATTAATTTACATTGCTATTAATACATTAAATATATAAAAATATAATTTTTATTTGTTCCTTTGTTTTTTGTTACAATTCTTCCACTGTGCAATATCCTTCCAGGGTTTGCATTTCAATGTTGAAAATCATAGTTCATAGGATGCAATTCAGTGGTGATATTATTATCTTCACTATTCATCATCCTCCTTCAATAAGTCAAAGTTAGCAGAATAATGAAATGTCTTTTTTTCCCTTACCTCAAATTGATTGAATATTCCTGAATTAAATCAGTCATTTATCACAAGCCTCGGATGAATCCAGTGAAGAGGAAAATCATTTCTAAAGTCTTTATTGATGCAGTAGTTACTGCACTGTTATAAAATATCATGCTATTAGTTCTTAGAGCCTATTTATCATAAAGGTCATAATCCTAATGTCATGCTACTTCTATTACCCTATAGGAAGAATACTATTTATATACATAATATGTCACTGGGCATATTAAGCTGTCTCATCATGCTAATCATGTAATATAAGCATGCCAGCTCTATTACTCTAATGCATTTTGCTGTATCAAATATGACAGAAAATAAATTTACCTGAGTAGTTAATAGGTGTCTATATAAATATATTTAATAGTGGAAATTTTATAGGTGATTTGTTGGTTAAGTTCATTCCTAATTTAATTCTAAATGTTATGATTATAATTTTAGTGTCTATATTACATAATGTTCAAAATCAAAGGAAAGCATATCTGTCACCTAAGACAATATATAAATGTATAAACGTTAACCGATAGCAAAAGAATATTTTATATAATTCTATGTAAGTCATAAAATGATTTAAGTTTGATTGTATACTCTAATTTTTCCAAGCCTTCTTTTTCCTGTTCACTCATCTCTTACCTCCATTGGACCACTCTGTTCACCTCATCATGTCCTGAGACTGGAATCTCCTCTCCATATGTGACATATTATTTTACTGCATATTTAAGATCATTTTTCTCTGCTTTGTGTAAATAATTGTGGGTGTCCTTAAATTCAAACTTTATAGAGTATTCTGGCAAAAAAAAAAAAATTACCCCTACCACCAATGCTACTTAGTAATTTCCCACCCTTGACTCTCTCATTCTGTACTGGTTTATAATTCCCCCCCCTGACCTTTCTCTGTGTGTAGAGTTGAATCCAAAATTTAAAAAAAAAAAAAAAAAAAAAAAAAAAAAAAACCAACTATATACCTATCATTTTAAAGATGTGTTAGTATATCTGTCAGCATAATTCACTCAGCCAATGCTTACCTCGCATCCTTTAGGTTATAATATAATAGTCGTACAACTGTATATAAATCCCCTTAAAATGAAAAGATTTTCTTTTAATGAGACTTCCATTGTTACTTTCTAACTCACAACTCTGCTGATCAGTTTCATTTTAATTGACATTTTTAAGGAACTGCAAGTACTAGGAAACTTAAATGTCAATGTTTATTACAGCACTGTTGACAAAGGCTAACATAGAACCAACCTAGCCATAGAAAAACAAAGAACAAGATGAACATGAGATCCATTCCACGGGGCAGGGCCAACCTCTGACCCTATTAATGATTGCTATGCTTGCAGACAAGACCTAGCATAACTGTCTTCTGAGAGGTTTCGTCCAGCAGCTCCTGGAAGCAGATACAGAGACCCACAGCAAAACAGGCCTGATTTTGGACAGTCTTGTGGAAGAGTGGGAGGGAGGAATGATGGAGCTGGCAGGGGGAGCCAAGAACAACACAGGAAGACCTACAAAGTGAACTAACCTGGGCCCATAGATGCTCACAAAGACTCAACCACCAATCAAGGAGAATATGTGGGCTGGACTTGGGATTCTACACAAATGTAACAGAATCACAGCTTGGTCATGATGTAGGTAGAGTAGGGGTTGTCTCTGACTCTGTTGCCTGTCTTTGGCTTTCTTTCTCCTAGTAGAGCTGCCTTGTTCTGCCTCAGTGGGAGAGCATGAGCTTGGTCCTGTTGTGAATTGATGTGCCAGGGTAGGTTGTTACCCCTGGAGGCATCCCCTTCTCTGAGGCGAGGGGGAGAGAGGAGTGCAGGAAGGGGCTTTGAGGGTGGGACTGAGAAGAGAGAAGGGAGGTGACTGTGATCAGGCTGTAACGTGATTAAATAAATTAATTAATGAAGAGAAAATAGACTCATTTTAGAATCTTGTTTTAGTCAGCCATATAAAAGAATAAAGTTTTGTTTTGTTTTGCAGGAAACTAGAAGCAATGGAAAGTAATGGCATTTATTCAATTAAAAGAGTATCAGAAAGACATATATATTTTCCTCTCATTTACAATTCCAGTGTTTTATATTGATGATTTGATCTTGTCTGTCTATTTCTGTTGAAGAGAGTAATTCCTGATAACATTTTCTCATAATCATAAAGTATTCTTGCTCTGATATTTCACATTAGTGATAGAACTTTGCAAAATGTGTTTCCCTACATTCACTGAACTGGAATCTGTTATGTTTTCATTACATAGCATATTTAAAATATTGCAAATTATTTTTCCAGGTTTAACATTTTATCCCACATAAACATAATGGGCTCATGTAGCTGTCTCTGGATGCTCTAATAATAGTCCTGTGGTCAAGAATTAGGACTGTAGTTCACCAGAGATTCACAGGAATGCTTCATTCACATCATTTTCTCTTTCCAGCAAAGCTCAGTCGGGATCCATTGACAGTATTCTCATAGCATTAAAATGAGTGTTGCTGCTGAAGAGACAGTCTTTGCCGTTAGTACACTGCTGCTCTCCCACAGGACCTGTAATCGTATCCCAGCACCCGTGTCCAGCAGTTCACGACCAGCAGAAACAACAGTTTCAAAAGATCTGCTCCTTTTTCAGTGTCCACAGGCATTTCACCCAAGCAGGGTACACACAGACACACAGAAACAGACAGACACACACACACACATACAGTGAGTAAATAAATAAATATAAAATAAAAAAGACAAGTATTAAAATACTTAAAATGAATATGAAACATTTGCCATTTCACATGACACTTTAGAACCAACTTTTTTTTTTTTTCTAGAACGTTTTGAACAAGTATTTCATATTATTGCTTTGCTCTCAACTTAGGCTTCATCTAGACATCATGAAGGATGACAAGAAAAAAGTCTATGAAAATTTAAGGATAGAAAAAGAACAAACTGATTCTTCAAAATGTTCCTTAAAGTGCTGGAAACAACAATGAAATCAAATCAGAAGCTAAGCTTAGTGAGCACATTTCAATATGGTGGTCTTTAAATTTTTAGTTAAACTTAAAATTAAGATGTAAACTGGGTGTGGTGGCACATGCCTTTAATCCCAGCATTGTGTGAGTTCAAGGTCAAGCTGATCTACAAAGCTAGTCTAGGACAGCCAAGGCTACATAGAGAAACCCTGTCTCAAAACACAAAACATAAAAAACAAGACATAATTAAGGTACCTGAAATTATCTTTACAATATGTTAATATCCATAGTTAACCAAAACAAAACAAAAAGTAACATGAAATTAAGGTACCTGAAATTGTCTTTAAAATATGATAATATAAATAGTTTTACTAATAATACAATCTATGTTTCTAATATTTTTGTATATTCAATATGATTCTAAACAAGATTAGAGGGTCTTATTAATGAAGAAACAACAAAAAAGTTTTGTTTATTTTTGTACTGTGTATATAGGAAGGTGAATTGTTCTTAAATATATGAAAATATTATCAAATATTCTGGAATGTAATATAATTTTGAAATGCTGAAATTAGGATACAATTTTATTTTAATCAGATGTTAAAGGTAAAGGCAACATTTTAGCATATACTTTTATATTTTGTATATTTTTTTAATGGTATCAGTATAGAAATGTCTAATTTTTGTCATTTTAAAAACATTATCAAAGTACTAATACGGAAGAGCAAAATATTGTTTTTTATCTGTTTTCCAGAATTGTAAAAACAAAAACCAAACCAAAACAACAATAAAAATCCAGTTAGAATACAAATTCAGGCTCGTACTAGTAATTTGATTAATGTACTTCTAGGAACAATTTATTATTTTTTACTATTACCATAACAAGGAATTACAGCAGTAGGATAATTCTACCATTATTAAGAACATTAACAAATACATTTAATTCTTCACATTTTTTTGATGGCAGAGTGGTTTCAATATTACATACAGGATCGGAATGGACAGAGAATAGGTTGGAGAATTAGCATAAAATAAGGTTGAGTTAAACAAACAAACAAACAGCAAGCTCAGTGGGTGAGAGCACTGGCTGCCCTTCTAGAGGACCCGGGTTCAATTCCCAGCACCCACATGGCAACTTAAAAATGTCTGTAACTCCAGTTCCAAGGGTTTAAACACCCTCACACAGACACATATTTAGGCAAAACACAAATAATGGAATTAAAATGATAAATAAAAAATAAAATGTTTAGGAAAATAAAAAGACTTGGGCATGGTGGCCTGTAATCCCAGCTATCAGGGGGGCAAAGGCAGGAGGATCTTTGTGAGTTTGAGGTCAGCATGGTCTACAAAGCAAGTCCAGGACAGTAAGAACTAAAAAACAAACAAAAACAAAACAAAAAACAACAACATGAAGACAGTACCCTAAAAGTCACCACATTGTGGATATGATATTATACATATCTCTGTGCTTTTTATTATGATTTTTTTCTAGGTAAAATAATCTGAGATTATAGAAAAGAACTGTTTATTTTCTTTGAGAGATTAAAGCTTTTCACCTTTACATGATATTATATTTCAGACTTCTTGTAATGTATCACCTCCACTGTACAAAATAAATTATTGTACAACGTATCCACAGCAGAAGAATAATCTAATGCATATTTCTCTAAAACCAAGTGGAAATGACCTCAGTGTGAAACATATGCTAGAAATAACAGATAATAGCCTCTGTGCCTCCTTGTGTGTGCGCGCACACACACACACACATTTAATCTTAACATAAAAGCTTAGGCTCAGCTGAATATCTGTATGATTGTATCACTAAAACAGAAACCACATGTGAACTACAGAACTGAACATACAATATAAAAAAAAAAGTTTTACTCAGTATCCAGTCACAAAAGAAGACATTGATAAAAGTGTTCATTGATTTAAAAGCCACTGAAAAATAATTAATCCATAATAAAACAGTTAACACAGGAAAATAATATTTTAAGCAAATGAAGTTATCCATGAGTTATAAGTAAAATTTCACACATATACACTCACATTTATATATATATATATATGTATATATATATATATAAAGTTTAATATATATTAAATTATATATATAGTTTCAAAGCAATTATATGTATCAATTATACATATGCAAACAAAATCATGTTTAAATATTGAAACTGAAAATAAAATGTATGTACTACTTTCATATTAATGAATATGATCAAACAAGCCAAATTTATATTATCAGCAATTTCTTTGACCATTGAGCAAGAAATATTTTAAAACTAAATGTTTATGGAGTAAAAATATTATTTTGAAACAGCATGATGTTTTTTAAGGAAATATACTGACAGGACATTGTAAAACAAGGAGCTACAAACAGGCCACTAAGTATGTTTTCCCTTGGTCATCCACTGTAGGGCACACAGCCTACCTTTAAGAGTAATGTGTTTCCCCAAGAAGAGTAACTTGTAAGAAACTGAGTTCTCATTTGACAGTGAAAATCAGTTCTGGGTTAGGGATGGAAGGGTGTGTCCACCTCTCTTTCAGCTCCAGGGCCCACCTTGTGCAGACCCTTGCATGCTGCCCTTGGCTCTGTTCCTTTGAGAATGTGGATTGAGAGAACCTTGTTATCTTGCTGTCCTCCTTCTCCTTTGGCTCTTACAGTTTTTCTGCCTCACTTTCTTTCTTTCTTTTTTTTTTTTTTTAACATCTTTTCTTTTACAGGGTTTCCTGATTGCTGAGGGGAGGGATCTGACGGTTTCATCTGTTTAGGGTTGAATGTTCCAAGGTCTCTCAGGCTCCGCACGATGTCTGTATGTGGGTCCTTGTTTGTTCTAATATGCTGCTGGCAGAAGTTTCTCTGATGGTGGCTGAACAAGGCATTGATCAGAGTTCAGTTGCTTGTTGTTTTGTTTTTGTTCGCTCTTTTTCATATAGACTTGGCATAAGAGCAGTGACCAATGACGATGACACAGCCTGAATTCAAAGTTATCATAATTTTTCTATTTGTGTCAAACAAATTATTCCAGTTCATTCTAATACAGCCTAACCAAAATTCTCAGGCCAGCGTTCAATGTCAGGCAGATGCTCTACCAGAATTAATGCATATGAATGCCAATTACCTATAGAATTCTTGCCCCTCCCCAAGTCCTCATGAACTAGGCTTGTACTGGCCTCCTTTTTGGAAGCATTGCGGTGCTACCAGAACAGCTCTCAGCACATTCTGCAGCTGCTTTAGCCTGCAGCTGTGACTTCTACATTCTTCTACACCAATTTTCCCCATAGGTGTTCTAAGCACATGTCCATTTTTATCATATCAATGGCCATACCTTTGGTAACAAATTACTACATCACCAAATTATTTTTTTTTTCAGTTCTGTGGCAGAATACCTGGTAAACACAAGTTTAGAAAGGAAGGGCTTGTTCAGGCTCAGAGAGTCCATCATGGCAGGGAAGGCACACATGCAGTCATAAGACTTATTATCAGTTTGTGACCAGAGGGAAACAGAAATGAGTGCTGCTGCACGCTTGCCTCTTTACTGTTAATTCAATCCCTCTGCCATCTGGCAAAAATCACACCACCCACACTCAAGCTGAGTCTTCTCACCTAGGTCAAATCTCTTGGAAGATGCTCTAACAGACCCAACCAGAACAGTGTTTTCTAGGTTGTTATAAATCCTGTTAAATTTCCTGTGGCGTTAAGCCACTACAGTAAGTACTAAAAGAGATAATGTGACTCTCAGTAGGGTCAGACATCAATAAGGTGCCAAGAGAGTTTTAAGAGACACATGGTAATAGCTGTAATATTTGATATTGCTGAACCTGACATGCAACTAGGCTGTTGTTCACTAAAGCCCTATAAAACCAGGCTGGTGATGAGTTGATTTTACATCTAAAGTAGCACAAAATATCATTCCAATTTTTTTATTTTTTTATCTCATAACTGGACAGTAACTTTCTGATGTACTTCATTTCCATCATCACCCATGTAGGTATTTGTCTAATGTGTTTCCACTTAGTTATCTGGAATAAATTTGATATTTCAGTTGAAAAGACTATATTAACAAAAAGCTTATGAGTGAAATTTTATCACAAAATTACTGTTGTGTTTAAATTTTCCTAATGATTTGTGTTAGTCTTCTTGAATTTCTTTGTCACAAAGCTTGTGACATAATTTCAAAGGTAGCATATTATTATCAAAAATACAAATTACACTATGAGGATATAAGAATGTCTATTCAAAATTAAGCACAATTTAGATGAAAAACTTGTTTTCCAAAAAAGTTTTCAAATATGTATTATAATTAACAATGAATTAAAATTTTAATTTGAACTTTCTAAAGTTATCTTAATTCTCTACTTCACTGAGAAATGTTTAAACATTATTGTTAAGGTACAAAAATAGAAAAAAAAAACGTGTGTTATATTTTGCAAATGTAAACCATTTTGTATTTAATTTGATATTCTAGCAATGTATGACCTCCCAGCTCCAATATAATGGCTCATATACTGCTCAGAAATTCTGGGGACATCAAATACTTTCTAAGGCACAGTATTTTTAAAGGCTAAGCGCAAATGGATCAAAACCATATGGCAATCCTTTCTTTAAAATGAATTTCACATGGTAAAATGAAAAGAGGAAAAAGACCTGGGAAGAATGCCTATAAATTTAGCCTCTGAATTCCTAAACCTAACACTGTATTCTTTATTTATTGTTTTGTTTAGTTTTGTGTTGCTGAGCATGAAGCTGAGCATGTTGCTAGCATGAAGCATGCTCTCCTCTTTCTCGATTAAAAAGAAACTTGCTTAGAAATGTCAGGGAAGTGGAGAAGCTTCCAGTACTTTCATTTCAACAGAACACATTATAGGTTTTGCCTTAAAACATAAGTGTTTTTGGTCACTTTCATCCTCTGCAGAGTGGCTGTATTCTGGACTTGAAAAGAAATATATGATGTGAGCATGATTTGTAATGAGAAAAATATTTAAACTAATATTATATTTTCCAAATTTGAAAGAAATATTACTATAAAATGCTTTTAAATTTATTCTCTGAGATTGCATACATGCATAAAACAAACATGACTTCATAGGTGCAAACAAATAGAACATTGTAACAAGAAGTTTACAAAGGAGGTAGAAGGAAGGTTTGAGAACAGGTTTGAACTACTTGTTAAAGACATGATAGCATTACAAAGCAAAATCAAAAGCTCCAAGAACCCCTTAAAAAGGGAGAAAGAGGGTATGTAGGATCCAGAGGACTTGAGACCACCTGGAGAACATGGCCCATAGAATCAACTAAGCAGAGCCCATAGGGGCTTGCTAAGAGTGAAGCAAAAACTAAAGAGACTACAAGGATTTGTTCTAGGTCTTCTAATATATGTTGTGCTTGTTTTACTTGAGATTTTGTTGGACTCTTGGTAGTGGTATGGGGGGTTGTCTCTGACTGTTCTGCCTGCTCTCAGAACTTTTTTTCCAATTGAGTTGCCTTATTCAGCCTTGATGTTATAGTTTGTGGCTAGTTTTATTGTCTCTTGTTATGCTTGATTTGGTGGATATTCTTGGGATCCTGCTCTTTTTGGAAAGGAGCAGTGAATCTATGGGAGAGGGGAGGTAGAGGTACAACCTGGAGGAGTATATGTTATATAAGAGAAGGGTACATTTTAAAAGAGCAAAAGGATGTCTCTATGTCCAACTTTGAATTAACTCCTTGCCAAATAATTGTTTGAAAAGGTGTAACAGGACAGGAGCCTACCACAGAGGGTCTCTGAAAGACTCGACCTAGCAGTGTATCAAAGAAATACTAAGACTCATAACCAAATCTTCGGCAGAGTGAGGGAATCATAAGAAAGAAGGGGGAGTTAGTATGACATGGAAAGGATAGGAGCTCCACAAGGGCCAAATATATAGAGGTCCTTTCTGAGACTGTTTCTCCAACTAAGGACCGTGTATGGATATAACCTAGAACCTCTGCTCAGATGTAGCTCAGTATCCAAGTGGGTACCCTAATAAAGGGAACAGTGACTCTTTCTGACATGAACTCAATGGCTGGCTCTTTGACCTCCTCTCCCCCCAAGGGAGGAGCAGCCCTGCTAGGCCACAGAGGAGGACTTTGCAGCCAGTCCCAAAGATACCTGATAAAACAGGGTCAGATGAAAGGGGAGGAGGTCCTCCCCAATCAGTGAACTTGGAAAGGGGCAAGAAGGAGATGAGGGAGGGTGGGATTGGGAAGGAATGAGGGAGCGGGATATAGCAGGGATACAAAGTTAACAAACTGTAACTAATATTAAAAAATAATAAAAAATCTAAAAAACAAAAAGAAAATTACAAACAAGAAATGATATATCAAGTTAACCCATGCTAAAGTCATCTAATAAGGAGGAACTCAACTGTCTTTGATGATGGATTATAAAAAAAAAACAATAAGTGAAAAAAACCCTTTATTCCTCCTCCAAAAAAGTTTTTAATAAAAGTAAACAGAAATTATTGAGGCTTGTGCACTTAGTTCCTTCACAAACATTATACCTACTTCAATAATACTATACAATAAGGGACTTAACCATGACAAAATTATTGATTTACCATTAATAATTTCTACTGACATCATTATAAGGCAATCTTTATATTAAAAGTTTGATGTGTATTCCTTAAAGGCACTGCTTTCATTAGCACGATGCTTTAGTTTTGCTCAAAATAAATCAGAAAGGAAGGGTCCTGGCTAAACTCCAAATAAGACAATGAAGAATGAGGAAAGAATGAAGAATGGTGACAAAGAGTTAATTTTTTGAAAAGACCACCCTTTTTAAATGTAAGATATTAATTATGATAACAGTTACCAAGAAAATATATTTTTTAAATATAGGGCATAACAAGTCTTTTAAAATTGCTTTTTAAATTTTATCTTGAGAATTTAATGTATGAGTACTTTATTTAAGTTGTTATCTCTTTCTCTTTTCTCCAACTCATGAGTTATACATATAATAATAACAGCTGTGATGGATTTTATCGATTGTCAACTTTTTAATCTAGAATTTTTTAAATCTAGGATTAACTAAACCTAAAATGAACACCTGTGAGGGAAGATTTTCTTAATTAAATCATTTAAAGTGGGACCCACTTATAATCCATAGCTTCAAGGTAGGGAAATACACTTTTAATCTGAGCATTACTTTCTGCTGTCAGCTTATATGAACAGAATGGAAGGAAGCTGGCTCTCTCTCTCTCTCTCTTTTTAAATTAAATTACAGTTTATTCACTTTTTTTTCCCCAGCTGTAGCCCCCTCCCTCGTTTCCTCTCAAACCCACCCTCCCTCCATCGTCTTTTCCCGTTCCCCTCTCCAAGTCCACTGATAGGGGAGGTCTTCCTCCCTTTCCCACTGACCCTAGCCTATCAGGTTGCAAAAGGAGTGGCGGCATTGCCCTCCTCTGTGGCCTGGTAAGGCTGCTCCCCTCTCAGGGAGAAGTGATCAAAGAACCAGCCACTGAGTTCATGTCAGAGACAGTCCCTGTATCCCTTACTAGGTAACACACTTGGAAACTCGGCAGCCAATGGGCTTCCAAGAACAGGGGTTCTAGGACCTCACAATGCAAGGTCCTTAGGTGGAGTATCGGATTCTGCTGGCCACCAAGGGCCCAGGTATTTTGACTCTGTTGTTCTCCTTTGAATATGACTTAAAAATTGAAACAGTACTATAGAAAAGTAATAGGTTACAAAAATTCATTTGGAAAGAAGTCACGCGATCATGTTAAAAAATCCTGGAAAATATTTTAATAAAATGTGTATCTCTTAATGATAGAAAGAACAAAATTAAGGCATCAGAAATTAGTAGCGGTGGTATATGATAAACTTAGAGTCTACACTGCAATAAATGTGTAAAGCTTTAAAGCATTTCCAGTAAACTAGAAGATGATAAGGGCATTCGATTTCTCTACTGTTATTCAATACAATTCTTTAAGTCTGAGCTAGAGTAATAAGATATGAAAAGGAATATCTTGGGTAGAAATGAAAGAGGAAAAGCCCGCCGAGCATACTTATTGCAAATTACTTAATTCCATATGTAGAAGATGGCAATTAGTTCAAAAGAAAATTTTAGAGCTGATATATTCTTTTAGGAAAATGGCCAAATACTACTGTGGCTTTTCTGGTTTTCTAATAGAAATAGAATTCCAGCTAAGCTTTCAATCTAATACTATACCAACTCTCCTTTAATGATGTTCTCTAATGCATTTATTTACCCTTTTGGACTTTTGTTTACTTCCAGGACTTTCAGCATCAATTACAAATTTGTAATAACTATTGGGCAATTATTTGCATAATGTCAAGTAATTAAAACAATCATTTCAATATATTGACTTTTACAACCAAATAGCTGTGATCTCAGTTTAAAGATTTTTCTAATGGAAATAATAGTGCTTTATATTCAACTAGATTTAGTTGAAACTGTTGACATTATTGAATTTGCTTTAAATTAGCTCTGGAAAAAAAATGTGTCTGCTACAATTAAAACCCCATAGAAACTAAGCTCATTTAATGATGAAAAGGCGCATTGCATAGCTTGTCAGGGAAAGATCGTTAGGTAACCACCAAACGTACTTGTTTATTTTAAGTACTGTTTATATCACAAGTTTTGAGAGTGTATAGAAACAAAAGACAATTAAAGCAAGCAAACATCACAGAGCAGAGCTGATCGCTATTGGCAGTGTCAAAAATCAACCAGCAGTAGTTAATAGAAAAATGTAACCATGGTTCAGTAATCTTGAGAGGAGGGGCAGTTTAGTAATTTTCCCATGAATTAACATTGCAAAGAAAGTTAAGTTTGTTGTATTTTAAGTTAATCACTGTTTCTGTGAACATATATGCATGTATGCATATATATATATATTATATTGTATGCATTATAAATGCATAAGATGCTGGTACCTAAAAATATGAGCTACTATGTGTGTGTGTAATTTTATTTATTTATTCTCAGTTCTTTTTTCATATATATTTCTATTTCATCACTTTACAGCCTGATACAAGCCCCCTTCCCATTCTCCACCCAGTCCCATCTTCACATCCCACTCTCGCGATTCCCCCTTTCACTTCTTCTCAGAGAAAGGGGGTCCTTAAGGGGTACTAACTTACCCCTGCACCTCAAATCACCACAGGATTAAGTGCGTCCTCTCCCACCGAGGCCAGACAAGGCAGCTAAGGGAAAGGGAAGCAAAGGAAGGGAACAGAGTCAGAGACAGCCTCTACTCCCAATATTAGGGCACTCACATGTGGGCAGTGCTGCACATCTGATACATCTGTGGCGGTGGGGGCTAGGTCCAGCCTACGAAAGCTTTTAGATTAGTGGTTCTGTTTCTGTGAGCTCCCATGGGCCCAGGTTAGTTTACTCTGAAGGTCTTCTTGTGGTGTCCTGGACCCCTTCAGCTCCTTTTAGCCTTTCTCCTAATCGTCTACAAAACTCCCAGAGTGTGGCCTACTGTTTGGCTGTGGGACTCTGTATCTATTTCAGTCAGCTGCCGAGTGAAGCCTCTCAGAGGACAGCTATGCTAGGCTCCTGTCTGCAAGCATAGCAGAGTGTGGATAACAGTGTCAGTGGTTGTCTGTCTCCTTGGGGTGTTTCTCAGGCTGGGCCAATCATTGGTTTGCCATTCTCCCTTATCTTTATCTTTATCTATCTTTATCTCTACATTTCTTGTGACAGCCTCAATACTCAACCAGCAGTAGTTAACAGAAAAAAAATATACCTGTGGTTCAGTAATCATCTGAAAGGAGGGACGAGATAGTAAATTTTGTACATGAATTAATATTGCAAAGAAAGTTAATGTTGTATTTTAAGTTAATCACTAAATCTGGAGAGCAAAAGAATGATAGTCTGAAAAATTATCACACAAATAATATTTCTTAATTTAGACTCATATCTAATTGATACTTATGTATTGCTTTATGCTATCAAAGATAATAAATATTTCTTAGCTAACTATTTGGAAAAGACCACTATGTTCATTATTTAATTTATTCCCTGTGTCTTTCTCCATGTTAAGTGTCCCACGTATCTCAGAAATAACAGGATCAACAAGAAATTTTGCTAATGATTTCAGAATCTAATTATATCACTGTCTCTTGGAAAATATTTGTAGCTCCATATGCAGTCATTTTTATTCAGAATTGTGATTCTGTGGCCATCTTCTCTCGCCTATTAATGCAAGGACAAGTTAGTTAACGGCCAATACAACCTGTGGATTGTGTGGGAATACTGGAAATGTGGTGGGTAGGAACTGGCTTTTGAATAACCAGAAATGTCAAATGTATACTGTGTGAAATTACAACATAGGAATTAAAAGTATGTAAGAAGAAACACTAAAGTTTAGCTTACCTGTTGCTCACTCTTTCTTGGTTATAATCGGATAGCACTTTTCATCAAGCTTGATATAGAATATTGTTCTTTAGTGAAACAGAAAGAATTTTGAGTTTTGAAGCCTCAGTTTTGGGAGAATACAATAGAGCTGTGCAAAGTTGGATCTCACCTGTAGCCTTGACTGTCCTGGACTCACTTTGTAGATGAGGCTGTCCTCAAACTCAGAGATCCACCTGTCTCTGCCTCCCAGAGTGCTGGGATTAAACCTCTAGCTTTTTTTTTTTTTTTGGTATTTTTTTTGGTATTTTTATTTAGTGCTTTGGTGAGTAATTACTTCACAGAATCTACTTTCTCTAAATTGTTGGCTTGCTGCTCTTTCTTAAATTTGTAATGTAGAGATATATGGCTCTGTACTCTTTAACTCAGCATCTCAAGGTTTGAACCATGAACAGAAAGCAACCATTATTGGAGATTATGTTTTAGCAAATATGTTACATCTCTTAAGGTTTAACTAAAATAATGGGAAACTGATTTCAAAGCTAATGTCAGTGAAGACCAACTGCAGTGCCCACAGCCACATTAGGTATAAGTGTCTGGTGGGAAGTCCATTTTAAGTTAATAATTTTATCCACTTGAGGCTACTTCTACAATTTGTGGCACCACATACTTATGTAACAACAATGGGTTTTGTTAGGATGTTCATATAATTATTTTTACCCTTTCAAAATAAGCCCTTATCACATGATTCTCAACTAAAGGAATATTTATTTGTTGGAGATCTTGTGAGTTTTAAATATGAAATCAATGAAACTCTCATCACTATGTTTGCCATGACATAAGCCTTCTCCTGATATTACAGGATCAGAGTCATGTTTGATTAGATGGTATTCTGTGTTCATCATCTCTCACATTAACAATTTCTACAAATCTATGGAAACTTTTAGGCAATCTATTTTAAAGGCTACTAAGACTGCTTCTCATTATACAAACATAGGATTGTATTGCACTCTAAATTTTAGACAAAATATAAGCTCTAAGAATGAAATTTTGAGTCTCACTTCTATGGTTACACATTGTAATCTCAGAATGTACAATACTCAAATTGGTCCAGTTGACCCTTAGTAACTTACTCTACATTTATCCAAAAACCCAGCCTTTTTTATTTCTGTCAATTTATTATCAACACATCTTGTTATTTCACTATTTGGAACTTTATTTACTTTCACATTTTCCCTTAAAGTAAAATTTAAAGAAATGTTTCAATTTCCAATTTCTATGAACACTTGTTTATTCTTGACATTTGAATATCATTTAATCAATGAATCTTCACTAAACCTAAGTCCTAAGTTCAGAATAATATATGTGCCTAATTCTCTACATGAAATTAGCCATGTGTGTTTTATTTGTATTTAGTTGTTTATAACCATTATTGTTCTGACTCACGCAGTTTATCTTGGCAAGTGGAAAGAGTAATAAATATGGAAATATGTGGGACATAGCCTTTAACATCTTGTATTTTTGTCTATGTCATGAGAAAATCTTGTCTTGTTAAGACACAGGTTTTGAGACCCATGAAAATCAGTTTGGAGACCAACCTATGGTGTGAGAACAATCTGTAAAATTCTTAATAAGCTCCACTAAATGAGTCTCCGTGAACAGCAGATGAGGAAGCCGGAGTTTAGTGTGTTACACTGCTGTAGAGTACTAAAAGTACTACTGTGGCTTTGTTTATAATGTTATTGATTCACGTGTGTATAAATCCATTATCTCTATCTAAACTTGTTTCTTTAATATAAGTTAATTTCTTTATAAATTTTATTTATTTATTATTTATTACAATATGTTCACTTTGTATCTTGGCTGTAGCCCCCTCCCTGTCTCCTCCAAACCTCACTCCTTCTTCTCTCTCTATACCCCTCCCCTAGTCCACAGAGAGGAGAGGTCCTCCTCTCCTTCTAACTGACCCTAGCCTATCAGTTCTAATCAGAACCAGCTGCATCACCTTCCTCTGTGGCTTGGCAAGGCTGCACCCCTCAAGGGGAGGAGAACAATGAGCCAGCCACTGACTTCATGTCAGAGACAGACTCTGCTTCCCTTACTAGGGAACCCACTTGAAGGCTGAGCTGCCATGGGCTACATCTGTGCAGGGGTTCTAGGTTCTTTCCATTTATGGTGCTTGGTTGGACAATCAGTCTCTGCAGCTGCTCTGGGAGCAGATTTGTTAGCTCTCTCTGTCTCCTTGTAGAGCTCCTTTCCCCTTCAGGTCTTTCTGTCTCTTCCTTCTTCCACAAGATTCCCTGCACTCTGCCTAAAATTTGGCTATGTGTCTCAGCATCTGCTTTGATATCCTGCTGTGGAGAGTCTTTCAGAGTCCCTTGTGGTAGGCTCCTGTCCTGTTTCCTGTATTCTCCCACTTCTGATGTCTATCCTGTGTGCCCTTCTGAATGAGAATTAAACATCTTCCTATATTATATGGGTAATATCCACTTATATGGGAGTATATACCATATGTGTCTATCTATGTCTGGGATAACTTAATCAGGATGATCTTTTTTAGTTCCATCCATTTTCCTGCAAATTTCATGATTTTTTCCTTCTTTATAATTGCTGAGTAGTATTCTATTGTATAATTGCACCACAATTTCGGTATCCATTCCTATAAACTTTTGTTTTTAAAGTGATAGTACTAACTTAAAGGAGTATTTGAAATTTGTTTGTTTATACACACTTTCTTCAAAGAAAGCAAGTATCCTAAAACCATGCATTGTATAAAACAACATGTATGACTATGGGATCATTCTTTCTTTGCCTTGTGTATCTGTATTTCTTGCTCAAACGCATTACCAAGAATTTATGATAAAAATCGTCTAAGAAGACAATGTTGCTTGAGCCCTTACTTTCTAGGTTTTGTTATATGTGAGTACTATGTCAACATGAAATTGGGTCAATCTCCTCAGATACTCAATTCTTCGATCATTTGGTCTAGTATCTATAACACTATTCTTGCTGAAGAAAATGAGGGTAAACTTTCTGTTTTAATTTATCTGAGCATCTATTCCACATGACAGCTCTATGGTTTATAAAGTATTACGTTCATATAAGGATTTAAAGATAATATTGGATTCATAGTCACAAAAAGATCATAATTTCTTCAGTTGTCATTTAATTTACTGTTCTCTGTTTTTCATATGCTATAGTCAAAAGGCATTTTATAAATTTGGTAGTTATTATTTAAGCAAAACAAAACCATTTAAGTGTACTTTTATAAACCATATTTCATTGTTTTTACCACAATGATTTAGGAAGTATTCTTTCCATTATGGTGCATCCTGGTGTGTGTCTCAATATGTTTTGTTTCATCTATTACCATTGTTAAATATTAAATATTTTTTTGTAAAATTTGTTCAGCAAGATACTATGAATTCCTAATATATTATTTCAAATATCACAAAAAGATAAATATAAGAAAAGTATTATATATTTAAAACTCAGGGTTTATTCTTTAATATATTTAAGTAATGAAAGATTACTTAAACTTTGTTTCAGTAGTGTATTTTTTGTCAATCAGTAATAATTATTTGGGAAAATAGATTTACGCAAGAATTAAATAATCTTGTCAGTTTCTTTATTTCAGTCATATTTTTTTTCTGCTGGCTTGTTATTCATTAATGTTATTAATATTCTTTATCACAATTTATTCACTCTCAATCCTGGCTGTAGCTCTTGCACTCATCTCCTCCCATTCCAACCTTCCTCCCTGCCTCTCATGCACCTCCTAGTCTGCTGATAGGGGAGGTCTTCCTCTCCTACAATCTGACCCTACCCTAACATTCTTAAGTGTTTACTACAAAATTTAGAAAAAAATCTTAGTATATGTAAGATTGCTGCACAAATTCTTATGTTTTCATATATTAAGTCTGTATACAATGAAGACAATGGAGGCTGATGCCATGATACTAGGACTTGGGAAATGGGATTTTTAGAAGATTTATGGTAAACTGCCTACATTTTTATGAATGATTCTTCACACTAAATGTTTAATTATCTTATATTGTACTCAACTAAAGATAGTTCAGGAAAAAGTGAAATTAATAAACTAATAACATATTAAAAAACAACCAGTTTTATTTGAGCACAATTATGACAACATAGAGCTTTTCTCTATTGTATGAACTCTAAAGGAGACACTTTTGGTATCCTGATCTTGACTATACATAAATACTTTTCTATTGCTGTGATAAAACACTATGACCAAGACAACTTATAGTTTAAAATAATAAAAAAAGGTTTGTTTGGGAAGGATAAGAGCCTGTCATAGTGGGAAGACAGGGCAGCAAGAACCAGGCTGGTGGCAGAAGGACAAAGTTAAGGGCTCACATCATTAATAATTTGCAGAAAACAGGGAGAGTACACTTGGAATGGCAAAACTCTTCTTTAAATTTCCAAAGTCCACTTCAAGGAACATACTCATTCTAAACAAGGCCATACAACCTAAACTTTGCACCACCAGTTAGAGACCACGTATTCAAATACCAAGGGACAATCCTCTCAAGCCACCACAGCTTTTAAATGATTTCATCACAGTTTGAAATTCTATCATTAAATCATTGAGAATCAAGATAGAACACATCATTAAAGTTTTGTAAACTGCTGTCTAACGCTATGAGACACTTCATAAAACTACTCTGTATAAACCTACTGTCCTTGTAAAAACTGATAAGTGAATATTTTCCAGAGAGAAATTAAATATTAGTGTTTTAGGAAGACATAAATACATCATGAACTATTAACTTCCAGTAAGACTGAAGTAAATTCTACGTGAAAGTATATTGGATCTTCTGGAAATATGATTGACTTGAATTTGTGGACGCATCTTGTGTTATTTGTTCCTAATATTTCAAAGTTTCCATTTAAATAAAAGCAATTATTGATATCAAGGAATTAGCTTAAGTGGTACTGAAATTCTAAAAACTTATCAGAAATGCTTTAATGCTTGCTTTGTGCAGCAAGGACAACAGAAGAATAGCACAGAGTGTCTGGGAACTTATTAAAACACAGACAGCACCCAATCATTCTGGAGCTTAGACTTCTGCAAGAATGGAGTTGGCTACATCCAATTAAAATCAAACCTTTGAAGATAATTAACTTAGCTTCAGAAGAATGCCCACGTCCTAGATAGATATGGCTTACAAACCCTTGAGAGAATCAGAAGATTGTATAATACAGTAAAAATTTTAGAATGCATACAAATAAACAGTAATTTCAGCAGTTAGGTGTATTCTGGACATCTTAAAATTGTTTTCTTGTGAAGTGAATTCAAGATTTTTAAATGTTCAGAAGTTGTTTAAGTGTGGATTCATTACAATTCCACACACTGGAACTTTCATCTGGTCAAAGTTTCATAATATAGTCGAAATATAATTGCGAGCTGTAAATTTTCAGTTGCCAAGGCAATAGTAGAAATATTTTTCCTGGTAGTAGCTATTTTTCTAAACTAATGGGATAATGATTTCCATAATACTATCAATAACGTTAACTCATAGGTATCTTTTGGGGGGGATTATTTTTATTTATTTCTTTTTCTTTTTTTTAATTATTAGTTACATTTTATTAACTCTGTATCCCAGCTGTATCCCGCTCCCTTATTCCCTCCCAAGCGCTCCCTCCCTTTCTCATCTCTCTGCCCCTTTCCAAGTCCACTGATTGGGGAGGACCTCCTCCCATTTGTTCTGACCCTGTTTTATCAGGTATCTTCAGGACTGGCTGCAAAGTCCTCCTCTGTGGCCTAACAGAACTCCTCCCTTGGGGGGGTGGGGAGGCCAAAGAGCCTGCCATTGAGCTCCTGTCAGAAATAGTTCGTGTTCCCCTTACTATGGGAAACCAATTGGTTACTGAGCTACCATGGGCTACATCTGAGCAGAGGTTCTAGGTTATATCCATACATGGTCCTTGGTGGAGTGTCAGTCTCAGACAAGACCCCTGTGCCCAAATACATTTGGTCCTTGTGGAGCTCCTATCCTTTCCACGTCATACTGACTCCCCCTTCTTTCATATGATTCCCTGCACAATTCATAGGTATCTGAAGTGCATATTATCAGCTATGTCTCTCACTGTACTGTGTATTTTTCATTCATGTCTTCATATTGAAGACCAAATTAAGGTATTCATGTCATAGTATTAAATAATAAGCATATAAAGCATCAGAACTGTAGTCTGTGGTTTTATAATAGTAATATAAATACATAGAATGTAGAATATTGTCTTTATAAAAGTTGATATTAATTTGTCTTTTTCACTTTTTAGATTTTGTTTACTAAAAATTTCATTTATATAATTTTCTCCTTCCTTCTCCATTCTCCAACTCCTTCCCTCTATATTTCCTCTCATTTTAATTGGTTTTGTTACATATATACATAGATTCATATAAAAATGCAATGTGCTGAGTTGAATTAGTATGGTTTGTGTGTGGATATTTGAGAGCTGAGTACATCATATTGGGTAGCCATTTCAGGAATGTATGTGCAATAGATAATTGCTAGTTTACTATGTAAACCAAGCCTCACAAGAAATCATTTCATAGATCAAGTTGCCTGGGTTTCCCAAATGGTAAAAGTGAAATTATGCACCACCTCTCCCAGCTCAAATTTCAGGAGTGTTACAAAAAAAAAATATGGTTAGAAGACAGCATTTAGATTCTACAATATGTTGAGAAAAATAGTTTGTTTGACATTTATAAGAGCTCTAATGCAGGAGAGGAATTAAATCACACTGCCTTTTGTAAATGTTTTTATAAAAAGTATATGAATATTTTTAAAATATCAAAACTATTACAATTGTATAATTTATCAGAAAATGTGCAGAAAATGTGAAAAGTAAACATGGTTATGCTATATGACAACTCAGAGTTTGTTGTCCAACTTTTTTCCTTCATGGTACATATTTATGTTTTGCCTTATGTGCAGACATTATAAAGAAGGTATTTCCTCTTTAATTTGTAGTTTTGGAATTTAAGTCCAGATCTGTCAGAATTCCATGAAAATTTAATAGCACCCAGCCATATCCTTGTCTCTCTTAGCAGTCTTCCTAGAGGATATAAATGTGCAAAAGTTGGCAGTTTTGTGATGAACACTTTATTTATTTAATTATTTTTACAAGTGATAAAACCCAGGGCCTCGTGAATGCTGGGTTTATACTCTACCAGTGAACTATGTTCCAAGATTATACTGTTTCTTCCTTGCTCTTGTATCAGAAATCAATTATACTTTTTCTTTTAGAGATGTATCAATTACTGCAATTGTATCATCAGTGCCTGAGATTCTCACTTCCATCTCTTATATTCTGTTGGTGATGCTTTTTTTGTTGTTGTTGTTTCTGATTTCTTCAAGTTCTCGAGCTCCAGGGTTTTCTCTGTTTTCTTTAATGATTCTAATTTTGTTTTCATATCTTGTATCATTTCCTTCATCTGTTTGAATGTGTATTCCTGTCTTTCCACAGCCTCTATTTTTTTAATTTCCTCTTTAAGAGCCTCAAATAAGTGCACAGAAATAAATTTAAGATCATTTTCCTGTGTTTCAGCTGCAATAGACTATCCATTGACTTTTGGAGATTCTGGTGAGGCCATGATGTCCTGGTTTTTGTTTCCTGATTCTAGCCATCTGGTTGTCTGTAGCCTTGACTGATTATTCCTGCAGCCTGTACTGCAGACTGGATCCACCTGTCTCTGGATTCTCGAGTACTCTCCCCTGGATTCACTGTCTCATGTCAGGTAGCTGAGGCACAGGTGGAAAGATCTCTGAGTCTAGAGTTGCTCCAGTGTCCCACAGGTTTCCTTAAGATGGTAGACGATGTGATTTGGGTCCCAGGCCTGGCTCAGCTCTGCTGTGTTCACTGGCTCAGCTGAACGCATTGTTTCATATACAGGTGGGCTAGGCTGCTGGTGAGAATGCAGAAGGATGCTGAGCCTATTCCTGTTGTTGAAATGCAATAACACAGTCGCACTTGAGTATTTTTTTATTGTCTTTTCCTCCTTCATTTTCCCGTCATTCTCTTTCTCCTCCTCCACATCATACTAATCTTATTTATCTTGGTTCTGTGCCCCCTATTTTGCCATTTACAGAACTTTAAGATTCTGTGTCATGGTTGCAGAATGACACAGAGAATAAAGGCATTTGCTGGCCCAGCCTGGCCATCTGAGCTCAGTCCATGAAAAACAGGTAGAACAAGAAAACTTACTCCTCAAAGTGGTCCTTTGACCTACGCACGTGCACTGTGCCGTACTCTCTGCCCACAAATAGAACACACATAGTTGCACAATAGTAATAGTAATAATGATGATCATGATCATAATAATGGACAGTGAATGAATTTTAATTAGAAAAAGAGTTTATAAAATCATGTTTTCTTTCTAAATTGATGGGTCTTAAAAATAGTGAGATAATGTGTTCTTTGGGAAAACATCGCCTTCAAATAATATTCTAAAAAAGAATATCAGATTAAGAATTACAAATTTATGGGTTTTTTTAACGAAGTAAAATTATATGTGTTAATCAACTTATTGAGCCAATTAAGGAGAGTCCGGTCACTATGTGATCACTGTGTTTATTTCTTTTGTATATTGCTTCAGCTAATAGTTTGTTACATTTGTTTTCATAAACATTCCAGACCAAATTCCTTTTGCTAACAATTCTGTGGTATCTTAGCCCTTAGACATAATTTCCATTTGTAATACAATCATTTGAAAATTAATTATCAAGACGGAAAGTTATTCCCACAGCAGTTACATTGAGTACATAAATGTTTGCATTCTCCCTTGAGCCCTGAAGTGAAACGTAACTAGGAAAAAAAAAGGTGATATATTGATTTGGTCTTTTTTTTTTTTTACCTATGAAAGAATAGGATAGATGAATAGATATATTATATAACATATTATATGTAGATATTGATTATATATAATATACAGATAGGACATGTGTATTTTTATGATAGATATCCAAATGGAACCTCAACAGATTGTATAACTTTATGTAACTCTCCACTAGTATTCACTAGAAGCATAGATGGGAGAACATTACAAAATGTACCTTCTTTGTAAAGATTGGAACTTAGTGTATGTGTAACTGGAATGATAACAATATTTCCTCTAAAATACTGTTAAAGGAAAGACACATTATCACTATGAAGCTGTTTAATTCCTCTCTTGAGATATTAAGACTTTTTATGATCTGAAAACAATAACTAAGAAAAGTCTGTTTTTTAATTAGGATATACCTTCTGCACCTTAAAGATAATCACAAGTTTAAACAGCACCTTTGAAAAATCTCCAGACACACAGGTATTTTATATTGGTTTAATTACTCTACATGTAGATATGTCTGCTTTATCAAAAAAAGGTCCTTAGTAATGAATTGTTCAGAGAGAGATTAACTTTCTTTACTACCACAGCATGTTTGTATCTGATTTCTACATAAGAATTTCTTTCTTCAAAGAAGGCATTGGTTTAAAAATTAGAGATAGCAATTTCTAAATGAAACTCTTTTTTCCTATCTCTATCTCCTTTCAACATTCTTTGAAAAGAAAACACCTATCAAATATTTTTCTTATAACTGAGCAATATTTGTTATCTCCTTTTCAACCCCTGATCTATGAAGTTTCACACGAATGATCAAAACAGAAGTTTTAAGTAGCATTCTAAGTTACATTATGATGGTTAGGGGATGGGTTTCAACAAAATGAAATGGTCATGAACCTCTCATACTTTGTTGGATAATGAGAAATTAATTTTAAAAATGTTTTATTTTGTTTTTTTTAGCATAAAAGATTACCTTTTCTCAAGGATAAGAGGCAGATAACCATTTTTGAATAATCCCCATATTCTATGGAGTTTTATCAGACATAAATAATATATATATATATATATTATGTGCATGTGTATGCATGTAATGTTATCTGTGAATAGATTTATACACTTTCTTAAAAACCCACATACATTCACAAAAACAAACTACCATGTAGGCTCATGATTGTGCATGTTCACAAAAACACAAATACACAGCTCTTTTTCCTACAGAAGACTGAATTTTTCATCTGCAAATGAGTCTCATATATCTTCTTAAATAAAAAGAAAAGCTTTTATAATTGAAAATTATAAATATACTTTATTAAAACACTTTCTAAAAATTTATTATATTCCAAAAACTTAAACTAAGAATTAGATCTTGAATGCCATGAGATACATGTAAGAGGGAATAAAAGATACTGAAGCTGTCGGCTTATTGGACATGAGAACACTGGGGTGTAGGCAACTCCACATTTGACAAAGTACATAGTTTTTCAGATTATTGATGGAGACACCAGGCACTTTTGCTCATTTATTTTCTGCAAACTTGAATCTCTAAAGGGTTAAGGTTTAAAAGTAACCAAAAAAATCTGAGCACAGGGGTCTTTCCTGAGAGTGATATTCCAACCAAGGACTATGCATGGAGATAAAAGTAAATTTCATTATTTAGATGTACAATTATAAAAAATGTCTTCAGAAAATGTTTCATATAATTACTTCGTGAATTCTGAGTCAATAACAAAACAGTACTTTTACAAATAAAACTTATAAAATTTATGGTATGCAAAAACTTATTACAATTAAATCAAATATATGTGCTTTAAAATAATTTATACTTAATATTTATATAACAAGATATTCACTTCCTTTTGTCATATTTTATCTTATCCTGCTTTTATTAATTTAATTTTAGAATTGTTATTTCATAACTAATATGTGGTCTTGTATATTTTTAAAAGTTGCAAAAACAGTACAATAGGATGAGTCTTTTCCTGGAGTTTTTAATGGAGACAGGGCTATATTTATTGTTTTTTAGGGAAATATTTATTTCATGAATTAAATAAATTAATATAATATATTCCCTTTAATTTTCCTGTGGTCATAATGACGCCATCATTTTTAGAATCTTTGTTCTCAGCTTTGGTTGAGCAAAGCTTCCCTTACCTTGGCAATGAGTGCTGGTCTAACCATCATAGTGCATCTAAATATAGATGCTGCATCTGGATTCAATATCCTTAACTTTTACTCATGTTCCCTATGTTATGATGCCAAAAATTGAACATGATTCTGATAGATTGCTAATAAAAATCAGAATAGGAAATAGAGTACACAATGGTAATGGTTGAAGTGAGGGAACAAGGCAAGTGAAGAAACACAGAGTGATATGAGGGTGCAGATCAGACCTGCAAAGAGCAAGGGCAGGAAGACAAAAGACCTGTAGAGAGAGGAGAAACTGTTGGGAAGGGCATCTTTTTGACAAGCTTGAGACCTAAATCAGAGTAGGCTTCTGGGGGAATGTAAGAGGGACTCTAGCAGGCACTCCTAGTGACAGAAGCCATACAGACAGAAGAGGTCACAATCTAACTAAACAAGTCTCCTAGCCACAGAAATTTCTACTCAAAACTTGCTCTGATGGGACCTGATAGGCTAGGGTCAGACAAAAGGGGAAGAAGACATCTCCTATCTGTGGACTAGGGAAGAGGGATAAGGGAGGAAGTGGGATGAAGGGTGGGTCTGGGAGGAGATGAGAGAGCGGGCTACAACTGGGATGCAAAGTGAACGAATTGTAAATAATAATAATAATAATTAATAATAATAATAATAATAAAGCAAAAAGTAAAAAGAATACTAATTCAACAACAACGACAACTCACCCTGCCTATTAGATGTGCAAGGATAAAGATAGAGCAGATATAACAGAGACAGAGAAAAGTTCCAACCATTGCCTGGCCCAAGTCAAGAGCCACCTCATGGGAGAGAACCGATCCCTGACAATATTAATGTACTCTGCTATGCAGCAGACAGGAATCAGGCAGAGTTGTCCTATGAGAGGATCCACTCTGCAGCACCTAGAAACAGATGCTGAGAGTCACAAAAATTTGGGCAAGGCATAGGGAGCCTTGTGGAAAAGTGGGAGGAAGGAGAAAAGGACTTGGAGATAATTGGAACGTCACAAGAAGACCAGCGGAACCAACTAACCAGGACCAAAAAGGGCCTTCTGAGACTAGAGCACCAACGAAGGACCTTGCATGGACTGGACCTAGGGCCCCTACAAAGGTGTAGGTAATGGGCAGCTCAGGTCTCATGTGGGTCCTCTAATAAGGGGAGCAGGGTTCTCTCTAACATGGACTCTCTTGCCAGCTTTTCAATTACTTCCCCCTGGAGGGACTGCCTTGCCCGGCCACAGGAGAAAAGGACATGTTCAACTCTGATACGATTTGATAAGCTGGGGTGGATGAGAAGGAGGGCTCCCCTTTGTTGAGGAATAAGGGAAGTGAATGGGGGAGAGTGGAGAGAGAGTGGTTCAGGGAGGTGAGGAGGGATGGGTCTAAGATCAGGATTTAAAGTGAATAAATAAATAGATTAATTACTTTTAAAAATATTTTATTCATAAGAGTCTATATTTAGTCTGATACAAGATGAGAAATACATAAAAGAAAGCTATATTTTTATGAGAACACAATCTAAATTTTTTCAAATATTTTAAGCCAACATAAGTGACAACTAAGCTTATAGTTTGAAGTATAATGGAAAATCATATAAAAATACATATTGTCACGTTTTAATGATTAAAAAAATACACATAGGGTGGATATTGAGCTGGAGACAGAGAAAACAATATTTCTTTCTTCCTGTCTATATAATGACTCAGGAAATTAAAAACAAAACAAAACAAAACAAAAACAGAAGTATGTTTTTTTCAAGGGCAGTTTTACCAAGTTACAGAAATGACTAGTAGACATGTAGTCCTCTATGGTCTGCCTGTTCTTAATTAGTTTGGGTCAAGAAGATCTATTGACATTCTTTCCAGTAGCTTTCTAAAATGGCTTTGTGGTCACT
Organism: Psammomys obesus; assembly: GCF_907164565.1. Lineage (NCBI taxonomy): Eukaryota > Metazoa > Chordata > Mammalia > Rodentia > Muridae > Psammomys > Psammomys obesus. The sequence continues at coordinate 47,496,854 of NW_026591086.1, forward strand.
GGTTTGTTCTAATAGAGATCTCTCCAGTGACTCAGTGTCTAATCTGCCCACAGACAACTAATAACCATGGAATACTTCATAGATATGTCTAGTTACCTTAACTAATTATCACTAATTATAGTTCCTTAGACCTTTCCAAATGTAATTTGTGTATATTCCTTCAATTCTTTATTATATTTTTGTTATATGTTCCATCATAACTTACATTCTTTAGTAAAGTATCAGAAAGAAAAAAATTGACACAGACTGAAAAAAATATATTGACTTTCTTTTCTATTTCCTCCCACCCCAATCTGTCTCTCTGTCTGTCTTCTCTGTCTCTCTGTGTCTTCCTAACCCTCTTTGCCTGTCTGTATGTTTCACTCCTCTCCTCTTTTCCTCTCTCTTCTCTGTATACATGTATACAACCAAAAAGGTATTTCAAAGTAATCTCTATGTTTCTTGTATTACAAACATTCAAAACAAAGGGATTTATGTGTGAGGAATAACCAGGTAAGCATAAGAGATTTTCTTCTCCAGGCCTAAATGCTTAAATTTTCTACCATTGTTTTTTTAATTAAATTTTTATTTTTTTATATTAATTACAGTTTATTTACTTTGTATCCCAGCTGTAGCCCCCTCCCTTATTTTCCCCCAATCCCACCCCACGTCCCTCATCATCTCCCTGCCCCTCTCTAAATCCACTGATAGGGGAGGTCCTCCTTCTCTTCCATCTGACCCTAGTTTATCAGGTCTCATCAGAACTGGCTGCAATGTCCTCTTCTGTGGCCTACCAAGATGGCTCCTCTCTCAGGGGTGGGGGAAGGACAAAGAGCCAGCCACTGAGTTCATGTCAGAGACAGTCTCTGCTCCCCTTAATAGGGTACCCACTTGGATGCTGAGCTGCCATGGGCTATGTATATTTGGTCCTTGTGGAACTCCTGTCCTCTCCAAGTCTTAACTAACTCCCCCTTCTTTTATATGACTCTCTGCACTCAGCCCAAGGTTTGGTTACAAGTCTCAGCATGTGTTTTGATACACTGCAATGTGGAGTTTTTCAGAGTCCATTTATGGTAGGTTCCTGTCCTGTTTCCTGTTTTCTCCTACTTCCAATGTCCATCCCATTTGTCTTTCTAAGTGAGGCTGCATCATCCTACCCTGGGTCCTCTTTCTTGTTTATAATCTTTAGGTGTACAGATTTTAGTATGTTTATCCTATCTTATAGGTCTATTATCCACTTATAAGTGAGTATATACTGTGTGTCTTTCACCTTCTGGGATACCTCACTCATTTTTCTAGATCCCACCATTTGCCTGCAAATTTAATGATTTCCTTGTTTTTAATTGCTAAGTAGTATTCCATTGTGTATATGTACCACAATTTCTGTATCCATTCCTCAGCTGAGGGACATCAGGATTGTTTCCAGGTTCTATCTTTTATGAACAAAGCTGCTACAAAAATGGTTGAACAAATGTCCTTTTTGTGTACTTCAGCTTCTTTTGGATATATGCCTAGGAGTGGTATAGCTGGATCTTGAGGAAGCACTATTCCTATTTGTCTGAGAAAGCGCCAGATTGATTTTCAAAGTGGTTGAACAAGTTTACTTTCTACCATTCTTAACATTGTTCTGTTTCTGTATTTTTAAGAGTAATGACTTACTCGAGTATTTTCCATTACTGCTGTGTACTCCATAAAAGTACCATGAAAGAATATTCTACTTTGAAACTTACATTGGATAAATATAAGTGTTGTATTTTTTATCTCTTCATATTCATAGGGTACAAACTGCGATATTACTTTATACTTCAAAAGTACTCTTAATTACCTGTCAATTATGTTTTATTTTTTAAAAGATAGTTATACTTAATTAATTATTAGGAAACTGAAAATACCTAGTTTAGATAAGTTTTAATTTAATTGCTTATTTGGGCTCAGGTTTAAAAACATGGTATTTTGTGAGTAGGCTGCTAACTCTTCCAACAGTTCAAGTTATCAAGAAGTTTGTTTTTGTTATATTAACGAGCATTTTATAAGTTCACAGGAAATATTAAAACATTTTCGAGGGGTCAGAAATTACAGTCATTAAATTAAAAATTGTAAGTGACACTCTGAGTTTGTTACATTTTTTTTTTTTAGACTACTCCAATGGAAATATGTTCTTCAGGGATTGTTTGGAATGGACAACAGATTCTCCAGGATTTTGTTAAGTTGCTCTCAGTACCTGCCATTTCAGTGTAATATTGCTGGGAGAAGTGAGAACAGTGAAAGTAGACATAATGTCTCGGCATTTTTACCAAATCCCCTTTGGCCTTGCTCCTAAGGCAGTGAGTGCCATGTTGGCCAGCAGAAATGATTAGATCACACCTATAGCAACTGAGGAACTGCAGATCTCTGGTTCCACAGCCTTTAACGGTGGAACACAGAGTACTGAGTTCTAGTTTTCCATTCATGGAAGAATTTCAGCATAATAAACAGAGTTTTAATTCTGGCAGAAATGCTGTCTCCTGTTGTACTCAGAGTATCTGGTGTTTTTATTGGCAGTACTTCTGAGTAAATCATTTACTTGCTGTCTTCTCTAAACATAATTTCAAGATTACAATCCACTGAAGAGTGGTGGATACCACAAATATTCTTGTGCCAGCAGTGGCATTATTAATTTCACTAGTTAGAGCAGACAATGTGACCAGGATCTCACTTCAAAGTTCCATTTCAGAGAGTCAGGTAGATCAGATAAAAACACTAGACCCCTCTGAGACAGCTCATCCTTAACACATCTATAAAACATTACTGGAGTTTCAGTATGTACCAAGGATTTTGCCAGATAGTTTTGGTAAGTGATTAAAGAATCTCTTTAAGCCTCACTTAAGATAAACAGATATGCAACAATAATGGAATAAATGTTCTAGTGAAGAAGGTCATGTCAATGTTTCAGAACACACAGACCTGCTCACTTTTCCCAGAGAAAGGAATAGTCAGCTTTGTAAGAGAAATTTCTGTAGAATATGAGAACGAAGATGGATATGTTAAAAACAAATATTTGAGAATATTATAAAAAATGAGATAAGTAATTTTAGGAAAATCGGCAAGTAGATATAAGATTGTCTCAAAGGCAATGAAAGTCATACAGCTGGTGTGTTCAATAAGACAAGAAAAGAAGTAGTAGCTGAAATGATGTAAAAATGCAGACTGCTTTTGGCTTTGTTATTATTAGAGTTAACAAAATGTCATTGCTGAATTGCTGGCTTAAAGGTTCTTATCAAAATATTTCTTTATAATTAAGGCTTTGAAAAAACTTTCCTGGTCAATATCTGCTAAGGATGTTGAACATGAACTTGAATGTCAAATATCTGGAATGGTGACAGTGTTTGGCAAAGAGGCCCGAAGCTTAAGCCTTATATAAAAGGCCTTCTATTGGAACAGGAGACCCATGACACTCTGTCAGGCAAACAACAGAGGAGGTTTTGTGTCAGGCCATATAAGCATAACACTGGCAGATGCCTTTACTTTCAGGAGCTTAAAGTGTTCCTTCTGAACAAAGCATTCATCAAAGAGCACACAATGAGGACTCTAGATGTCAAAGGAAGTGATGGTTGGACGATTAGGATGCCATTTCAAAATAAGACAGATGACTCTCATTCATTATCTCTCCAATTTCAACAAAACAAGTAACAAAGTTCTGATTGTATTCCCTGATTTTATGCATTATTTATACAGGAAATTTTTAATAAATCATTAAGAAAAACATATGTGAGTTACAAATTAATTTTCTATGCAAGTAAATTTTACAAAGCAAAAATTATTTTATTCCTAAAACTATTTGTAAATCTCTCAAACAAAAATGTTTCTAGTTTGAAACCCTATTGTGATTTTATGCTAGATGAGTAAATATGATGTAAACAAAAAACTTGAGAGGTTATATTGCTGCATTCTGTATGAATATCTTGGAAATAAATATTTATTTCTCCCCATGTGAGAATATGCTATAATTCTGAACACATAGAGGATAATAACTATAATGTTTTCATTTGTGTAATACTGAATATTTTTTCTGCATGAAATAATTTGAAAACATTCATTCTTTCTTAAATTCATATTCTCAAAACCATACTGTACAATAATAGAACTTCTGGAGGTATCTCCATCCTGGATTTCAAGTTGTACTATATAGCAACATTAATAAAAACAGCATGATAGTGGCATAGAAATAGATTGGAGGATCAAGGGGATCGAATTGAAGACCCAGAAATAAACACATACACCTATGAACATCTGATTTTTTAAAAAGAAGCCAAAGGGGAAAAAAATACAGCAACTTCAACAAATGGTGCTGGTCTAACTGGATGTCTATATGAAGAAAATTGCGAATAGATCCCTACTTACCATACTGCACAAAAGTAAAGTGCAAGTGAATCAAAGACCTCAACATAAAGCCAGACACACTAAATCTGTTAGAAGAAATAGTAGGGAAGAACCTTGACCTCGTTAGAGAGAAGATAACTTTCTGAACAGAATGATAACAGCACAGGCTCTAAGATCAACAATCAGCAAATGAGACCTCATGAAACTGAAAAGCCTCGGTAAAGTGAAGGACACTATCATCAGAACAAAATGACAGCCTTCAGACTGAGAAAGGATCTTCACCAAACCTCTGACAGAGGGAAAACATCCAGAATATATAAAGAACTGAAGAAATTAAATACCAACAAACCCAATAATCCAATTTTAAAAATGAGTTACAAAGCTAAACAGAGAATTCTCAACAGAGGAACATTGAATGGGAGAAAGAAAGACACTTAAAAAATGCTCAATATCCTTAGTCATTAGGTAAATGCAAATCAAAATGATTCTGAGATTCCACCTCATACCTAAGAGAATAGCTAAGATAATAAAACTCAAGTGATAACATATGCTGGAAAGGATGTGGACTAAGGAGAACCCTCCTCCATTGCTGGTGACAATGTCAACTTCTACAACCACTTTGAAAATCAATCTGGCACTTTCACTGAAAAACTGAGAGTAGTGCTACCTTAAGATCCAGCCATACCACTCTGAAAGATATATCTGAAAGATGCTCACCTAATAGACAAAATCTGCAAACAACCTACATGTCTCTCAAACAATGAAATTGTGGTACATCTACACAATGGAATACTACTCAGCTATTAAAAAAGGAAATCATGAAATTTGCAGGCAAATGGATGGAACTAGAAGAGATCATCCTGAGTGAGATAACTCAGAAACAGGAAGACAGGCATGGTATATACTCACTTAATGCGGATATTAGCTATATAACATAGGACAGCCATCTATACATACCTGAAGAAGCTAAACACTAAGGAGGACCCTAGAGAGGATGCTTAAATCTCATTCAAAATGGCAAACAGGATAGACATCAGAAGCAGTGGAAAAGAGGAAACAGGATGGGAGTCTACTATAGAGGATCCTCTGAAAGGATCTCTCCAACAGGGGATCAAAGCAGATACTGAGACTCAAGGCCAATCTTTGGGCAGAGCCCAGGGAGTCTTATGAAAAAGACGAGCATGAAGATTGAGGGACATGGAATGTACAAGATCCCCATAAGGAGACCAAGAAAGCTAAAGGATCTGAGGCCAGGGGTTATTATAGAGACTGATGCTCAATGGAGGACCATGCATGGAGAGGACCTAGACCCCCTGCTCAGATGTGACCATTTGGCAGCTCAGTCTCCATGTGGATCTCCTAGTGAGTGGAGCAGGGGCTGATTCTATCATGAATTCTGTTGACTGCTCTTTAATCACTTGACCCTGATGATGCGGCCTTGCCAGGCCACAGAGGAAGAGCATCCAGGCAGTACTGAGACTTAAAAAGCTATGGGCAGACGGCAATGGTGGAGAACTCCCCCTTCAGTGGACTAGGGGAAAAGGTTAAGGGGGAAGAGGGAGGGAGGATGGGACTGGGGAAAGTTGAAGGAGGGGGTTGGGATATATAATGAATAAATTGTGAAAAAATGAAATTAAATTAAAATTTAAAAATTAAATGCAAAGTTGAAAACAGAAAAGACAAACAAACAAAAAACAAAGAAATCATGAAATTTGCATGGAAATAAATGAAATTAGAAAAGATCATCCTTAGAGAGGTAACCCAGCATCAGAAAGATACTCATGGTATATACTCACTTGTAAGTGGATATTAGCTATAAAGCATAGGCTAAACATGTTAAAATCTACAGACCTAAAGAAGCTAAACAACAAGGTGGATTTTAGGAAAGATGCTTAATTTTCATTCAGAAGGGAAAACAGGAAAGTTATCCAAAGAGATAAAAGAGAGGGAACAGGACTGGAGTCCACTACAGATGTCCTGTAAAAGACTCCACTGATCAGGGGATCAAAGAAGATGCAGAACCTTGCAGAAAAACTTAGGACAGAGCACTGGGAGACTTATGGAAGAAGGAGCTAGAGAAGGACCCAGAGGGGATAGGAGCCACACAAAGACACTAACAAAGCCAAAAATACCTGGGCCCAAGGGTGACTGCACAGTGATGCATCAACCAAAGACTTCGGGTAGAGAGAACATAGACCCCTGCTCAGATGTAGCCCAGTCTCCATGTGGGTTCCTTTGTAAGGGGACAATAGATGTCTCTGACATGGACTTTGTTGTCTGAACCTTGATCACTTCTCCCTGGTGGGGTGACCTAGCCACTCCACAGGGGAAGAGGATCCAGGCAGTCTTGATGGGACCTGATAGGCTGAGGTTAGACAGTAAGGAGGAGGACCTACCCTACCAGTTGAATAAGGCTGAGGGATAGGGAAGGAACAGGGGAAGAGGGTAGGACTAGGAGGAGATGTGGAAGGGGACTACAACTGATATACAAAGGAAATACATTGTAAAAAAAAGTAATTATAATAATAAAAAAGTTAAGTAAAACAACTAATATATGTCACCAATCATAATGCATTTTGTATCAAATAGATTAGAAATCAATATATCTTCAGACCCCTTTCTTTTATGTGGAGAAACATCAAAGTTGAAAGGGTGTTGAGATACTATAAAAACCTGAGGGTAAAAATACTACTGTGCTTTATTTGGAAAAAAGCAAAGGCAGATATGCACTTTCTTTAATAAAGTTTGCTCAGTTTTACAAGGCTTTCTTTTAGATTGTTTAATCAAGAGGTTTTGTCTTTCTTTTTCCAATAGTTCATTTTAATAGCATGTTAAATACAATAGGTAATTTATTTTCATTTTTTGTAAAACTAAGAAAAGTATTACCTAAGAATGAACATCTGTTTGACCCAACTATTGTTGCAAATTTGTACTTTTTTTCCTTTGGTACGTGTACTTTGAATGAAGGAAATAATATTGATGAAAGTAAATGAGTGCACAAAACTAGAAGTTACTTTTTTCCATTTAAAAGTGTCTAGAGAATTGATAATAAGAAAAGCCTATCAACATAAGAACTGATTGTGAAGCTGGGTAATTAATTTATCCTATTACAAATAACTGAAGGCAATGAAGACATAAGAGAGGGGACAAAATGATTTAAACTTTTGACTTTACTTATAATAATTTAACCTAAGGAACTATAAAATAGGAAATTTGCAAGAAAAATCTCAATTACTTTTAAAATAAAATCTTTATGATGTTAACCAACTAATATATATTTCAATTGCAAAAGAGTACTGAATTCACATTTTAAAAAGTCAATAATAAATCTGTTGGAAGAAAAAGTATGGAAGAGCCTTGAACTCATTGGCTTCCTGAACAAAACATCAAAGATCAGGCTCTAAGATCAATAATCAATAAATGGGACTTCATGAAACTGAAAAGCTTCTGTAAGTCAAAAGATACTGTCATAAGAACAAAAATGACAGCATACATACTGGGAAAAGACCTTCACCAAACCTACTTCCAATAGAGGACTAATAACCAGAATATACAAAGAACTCAATAAGTTAAAAACAAGAAAACAAGTAATCCAATTAAAAAATGGGGTACAGAGCTAAACAGAATTATCAACAGAGGAATATCGAATGGCTTAAACCCACTTAAAGATGCTCAACATCCTTAGTCATTTGGGAAATGCAAATCAAAATGACCCTGAGATTCCATCTCACACCTATCAGAATAACTAAGATAAAAAACTCAATGGATACTGGATGCTGGAGAGGATGTGGAGAAAGGAAAACCTTCCTCCATTGCTAGCGGGAGTGCAAACTGGTACAACCACTTTGGAAATCAATCTGGTGTTTTCTCAGAAATTTGGGAATAGCACTATCTCAAGCTCCAGTTATACCACTACTAGGCATATACCTAAAATATGCTCCACCATTAAATAAGAACATTTGCTCAACTATGTTGATAGCAGCTTTATCTGTAATAGCCAGATTTTGGAAACAACCTACATATCCCTCAACGCAGGAATGAATACAGAAATTGTGGTACCTTTACACAATGGAATACTAGTCAGCAATTAAAAACCAGGAAATCATGAATTTGCAGGCAAATGGATGGAACTAGAAGAGATTATCAAGAGTGAGGTAACCCAGAAAGAGATAGACAGACATGGTGTACATTCACTAATAAGTGTATATTAGCCATAGAATAAAGGACAGCCATCTACAGACCTAAAGAAGATAAACACTAAGGAGGACCTTAGGTAAGATGCTCAAATCTCATTCAGAATGGCTAACAGGACAGATACCAGAAGCAGTGGAAGAGAGGAAACAGGTGAGAGCCTACTATAGAGGGTCCTCTGAAAGGATCCTCCCAACAGGGGATCAAAGCAGATTCTAAGACTCTGGGCCAAACTTTGGGCAGAATGCAGGGAGTCTTAAGGAGGAAGAGAGTGGTGGGATTAGAGGGACATGGAGGGGACAGGAGCCCCACAAGGAGACCAACAAAACCATCCGATCTGGGCCCAGTGGGTCCTGCAGAGACTGATGTACTAATGGAGGACCATGCATGGTCCGAGATCCCCTATTCAGATATGGCTGATTGGCAGCTCAGTCTGTATGTGGACCTCTGAGTGAGGGCATCAGGGGCTGCCTCTATCATGAACTCAGTTGAATGCTCTCTGATCACTTGCCTCTGGTGATTCAGCCTTGCCAGGTCAAGGAGGAAGAGGATCTAGGCAGTCCTGCTGAGACTTAACAAGCTATAGGCAGATGGCAATAGCGGAGAACTCCCTTTTTCAGTGGACTAGGGGAAGGGGATGAGGGAAAGAGGGAGAGAGGGAAGGGGGAAGATGAGGGAGGGGGGTCAATCGGGCTTTATAATGAATAAACTGTGAAGGAAAAAAGAAAAAGAAAAAGGTCAATAATAAATATATAAAGACGTTCCCATAAGAATAAAAATGGAGAGCTTAAAGGATGCCTCTGAAGCACTGGGTACTGTTTTGGAGGATGCTGGTTTGATTCTGAGCAAACACATGGTGACTTCCAACTGTATAGCCCGCTATCTTTGGGAACTCTCAAACCATCTTTCCTGTGCAGGCAATAAGCATAGAAAAGGAACGCTGGCATGCATTCAGGCAAATGCTGACATCCATATGCACTAAAAATAAATATTTACAAAAAAAGAAGGAATAATGAATATGAAAAAGCCATTAGCACGCTAGCTGTGCAAGCAGTTTTCATAAAGACTTTAGTTTAAACAGTACGAAAATGCTACATGGGGAAGGCAGCCCACCTGTTAGTCCGATGACGCTCAGGAGTTAGGAACCGGAAGTCAGAGGATCCAGTGGGAGCTGGCTGGTGTTTCTGAATCAAGTGGCTCTAGCTTTAAGAAGGGACTTGTTTTCATGAGTAAGCTGGGTGGCCATAGGGGAAAATTCCTAACTTCAGCCTTAGGACATCCACATGTATGTGTACAGACAGGAGGAGCCACGCACACGTAAGCACACACACATGTGGGTGTACACAATACACACAGACGTATTCAAAATATGGAATTTTGTTAATTTTACAAATTAGTTAAACTTATCCCAAAAGAAAGCCAACTTAGTATTTGTAAATTGTATTGCACTTATTTATTTATTATATATATTTATTTTAAATAATATAATTTTAAATATGACAAGTCCACTTGGAATCTTATGGAAGAAGGGGGAGATAGTAAGACCTGGAGAGGAGAGGAGCTGCACAAGGAGAGCAACAGAACCAAAAAGTCTGGACACAGGGGTCTTTTCTGAGACTGATACTCCAACCATTGGCCTTTCATGGATGTAACCAAGAAACCTGTAACCCATGCCAGCTCAGTGTCCAAGTGTGTGTCCTCCTAAGGGGAACAGGAACTGTCTCCGAACTCAGTGGCTGACTCTTTGATCACCTCCCACTGAGGGGGTAGTAGGCTTGCCTGACCACAGAGGAAGAAAATGCAGCCTGTTCTGATGAGACCTGATAGACTAGGGTCATATGAAAGGGACAGAAGACCTCCCCTATCAGTGGACTTGGAGAGGAACATGAAAGGAGATGAGGGAGGGAGGATGGCATTGGCAGGGAATGGGGGAGGAGGCTATAGCTGGGATACAAAGTGAATAAACTGAAATTCATATAAAATAAAATTAAAAATTTCAAAAAAAGAAAACTATTGTACATATTTAAAAAATTATCACATAAGTTAAAATACCCATCCATTTTATATTTTAAAAATGTAATTGTAAATTTAAAGCATGAGTTTTATATTCATAATCTGTTCTCCTGAAATTCATGTTTAATTGCAACACTGGTAAATTAGTGGCTGAATTTTGAACCCACAATGGTTCTTGAAAAATTTAAGTGCATGCCTGAAATGACAAACAATTATGTTTTGGGGGAGAAATATCAAGAATATGAGCTCATTTAAAGAATTCATTTACTGCATGCTAAATTAAAGGTCTCTGAGCTACATTCTTCTTTCACAATTCCACAAAGCTGCATATTATGGAAATAGAATCCATCTTTCCAGAACCTATTACAGTATTGATATCTCTATTAAATCCCAATTCTCTGATTTTCCTTTCCTGAAGAAATACTGACTTATTTTTGGCAAAAGGCTGATGAAACACTGGAACTCTATCAGGGCAATGTTATCTCTGTCATCACGAAGATAAAATCCTTTCACAACTATCTCATATTTCCTGCCCAGCTGCATTTTTTTAAAGAAAATTGTTCCCACTGAACTTTTAGAGTCTCATGCTGTAAAATTTTTACAAAGTCCAAAATATCTTTAAATTGCTTTCTATTGTAGGGATCCAACATCTATGGAGATATAAAGAGTTAGAAATTGTGTCTGTTTCTTGTAAATTGAGTGTCTTTAAACTCACTGACAAACATTTCAGATCAATACGAAGATATATTATGTGTATATGTGTGTTTGTATATACATGTGCATACACATACGTAGGGATACTTAAAATGAAGTTACCTCGAGACAAATATTTTCAAGCCTGCATAATAGCCACACCCTATGATGACATGGCTACTGCTATGGATAACAATGTAGAATGCCATAATCTTTATACAAGTGTTTGTTTTGTTTTGCTTTGTTTTTTGTTATTTTATTTTATTAATTACACTGTATTCACTTTGTATACCCCCAAAAGACCCTCCCTCCTTCCCTCCCAGTTCTACCCTACCTTCCCCTTCTGCATGCATGCCCCTTCCCAAGTCCACTGATAGGGGAGGTCTTCCTCTCCTTCCTTCTGATCTTAGTCTATCAGATCTCATCAGGACTGGCTGCATTGTGACCTGGAGTGGCCTGGTAAGGCTGCTCCCCCCTCAGGGGGAGGTGATCAACGAGCAGGCCAATCAGATTATGTCAGAGGCAGTCCCTCTTCCCATTACTATGCAACCCACTTGGACACTAAACTACCATGGGCTACATCTGTGCAGGGGTTCTAGGTTATCTCCATGCCTGGTACTTGGTTGGAGTATGAGTCTCTGGGAAGACCCCTGACAAGTGTTTTTAATAGCTCTAATTAAGAGCTTTCATTATACAGAGGTAACAAATGGCTGAGGTTAAAACACAGTGAATAAAATGCTGCACACTTTTATGGGCCATTTGAAAAATACCAAATAAAATTTGAGATAATAGCAACTGTTGCATTTGAGACTTTAAATTGATTTTTGCTTACAGTAGAAGTTAGAATCACATTAAACACACACACACACACACAGAGACCAAAGCTTTTATTTTTACTGTCTTTCAATACAAAGAAAGTTCACTTAAGGAACATAAAGTAAACTTAGAATGTTGAAAGTTCTTAATCACAACAAAGCTCTGAGTAATATTTTAATTTAACTCACTCTTCTCTGTCACCCAAGTTTATAAAAGATTAAGGAAAGGAACAGAGATTTACTATCTAGGCAGATTAGATTCTCCTGGAGATGCCATGATGTACATGCTGATTGGCTTTATATAATGTAGCTTGAATGTAACAATGATTTTAAATTGCTCATAAAAAGAAATCTTTGAATATTAATGTAGTATCATGATGTTTGAGTCTTATGCTCTATTACTCTGCATGTATTTCTTTTTACTTTTTATGAGCCAGTTAAAATAATTGTTTTAATTGTGTTAAACACATCTGTCTGCTTCAACATTTGTGATTCTTTGTGGAACATACATTCAAAGTCTTTTTTTTTTTTTAATCTCAAGACATCATTGTTTTTCACAGTCTAGACCGTTCAATAGCACTTTACATATTCATGCTCATATGTGTTACTCAGAACCCACTTATCCCTGAGAAGAGTTTAATAGTACCACACTTTCCTATTGGGAGACACTTGGATCTCTTACGTTTCAAAAGAACACCTTTGGCTAGATTTTATGTTTCTTTTTTACTTTAAGAAGCTTCAGAAGCAATTAGAATTTTCATCTACTCATTAACTACCTTTGGTAAATGTATTGTTTCTCGGATCATCATTTCAAAGTAAAATAAAAAAATCCATTGTGTTTACATTAGTATGAATCCATAGTTGAACAAATGTGACATATTCTCTCCAGCACCGAAATATAATCCTAAATAGCATAATATCTAAAATCAGATTTTGTTACACTGAACTCCAATAAATAAAACCAAACTGTGATAAATATGAATATTGGGCTGGAGGAACATTTCTGTGCCTAAGAATACAAGGTGCTCTTCCAGAAGACCTAGGTTCAATTCCCATCACTGACTTGGCAGCTTCCAACTTCAGGAAACTCCAGGCCCAGTTTGTTTGAAACCCTCATTAAGACATACATAAAGAAAAATCATATATGCACATTAAATAAAAATAAATACTATTTTTTAAGTTTAAAAATGATATTAAGACTTCTAAGGGAAAGTGTATGTTATAATTGCAATAACTCAATTTCTGTTGATAATACTTTAGCGTACTTAAACATTAGTTTTCAGTGAATTATGCTTAAAACCAAGGTATGGTGATTGCATGTTTGATATTTGTATATGTGGGTCCTCTACACAATTTATGTGTCCACTGCCAGCATACTTTCAATTGACTTTGGAAATGATAATCAAAACTTTTTGTTTTCATTTCTTCCTAAGGGTACTATCTTTGAAGGGTTAGCTGCAAGTCTATTTTTATGGATCACATCTTTCTTTTTCTCAAAGTGCCATATACTTGGTTTCCAGACTGCAGCACTAGAGAGATAGTGAAACATTTTGAATGTGGTTTTAGGAATAGAAGGCTTGAATTTTCAGAAATACTTGGATATTAGATCCAGATCCTTTCCTATCTTGCTCTTCAGTTAACAGCATTTCTTAAGATGAACAACCTCCCACATTCCCCACTGTATTTGTATATAATACTGTTTTCTAAATACTCAAAACAGCATGTGACAATGACCTGAAATGTTGAGTTAAAGTAATATTTTCTTCTTTGTAAGTTGATTAATTCAATTATTTTATCACAGTGAGGAAAAGCTAATAAAGCCATATGTAACTTCTATAGATATCCATGTAAATTTCACATACAAATTAGGATTTTTTGAGAAATGCACATTACTTTTAGAGTAATGCACATTACTTTTCTTTTTTAATTTTTATTTTTATATTAATTACATTTTATTCAATTTCTGATACCCAGAGACTATCATGGAAGATAAGGAAAGATAATGGAACCTAAACAGGAAGGGGTACAGGGGTCCTTGCTTTTTGGATGTAATTGATCATTATAATCTGAACATATTACAATTGTTATTTCTTTTTGTTAATATTTAGTAGTGACATTTGTAAGTTACAATAATATACATTGAATAATCAGTTTTATAAGTTAATAGTATTTCTCTGGACAATTTATATTTGAGTACACTCCAGAAATATTTACATAGTAATATTTAGTCTTCAAATTTTGATGATATAAATATGCAGCTGTTATTAATTTTACAAAAGCAGGTGAAATAAACTAGTAATACAGTATATATAACACATATATATGCAGTGCTATGGAGGAGTATCTTATAATTCTACACACTTATTTTATGAAAACTATCACATATAAAGGTGCTTGATATCAAATCTCAAGACTGAGAAAATTTCAAGATTTGCATGGTGGTAAAAGCCTTTAATCCCATCACTCGGGAGACAGAGACAGGTAAATTTCTGAGTTCAACACCTGCCTGGTCTACAAACTGTTCCAGTAAAGCCACAGTTCCACAGAGAAACTCTGTCTTGAAAAACAAAAAAGAATTGTATCTTCCAACTTCAAATGAAGCAAGATTGAGAATCTTTTTCAAAATAAATACAGTTTTGAAAAAGTACATTTAAAGCATATTATGCTTTGTCTGTTTTAATTAAAGTTTACAATATACACATATATTCTTATTTCAGAACACTTAACAACATAGAGAACTTATAAAACATGTTCTGTGTATAATGCATTTAAACATGTAAATAACCATCATTAATAGTGTTTTACATATTATACATTCATATTGTATACTATCATACAAAGCCAAGAAAAGGAAGGTTTTGCAGTGTTACTTAATTATCTTACATCAAAATTTAATTTTATGGGGTTCATTTACTGAATCTAATTTCATGTAAAGCTATAATCAAGAATTCCTTTCATTGAGGTCCAAAATTCTGTGCTAAAATTAGAGAAATTGCTTGTTACATCAGTCTTGAAATTGCAGGGCTTATCATTGAGATCATATAATTCTTTGCAAATAACTGAATTTCCTCTAAACTACTTAGCCTGAAAGTTCATATCAGTTCAGAGTCAATTATCCATGTTTTCCCACGAGAAAAACCCATTTTGAATAATAGATAATTCATTGTTAATTGTAAGAAATTGCCTTTTGATTTTCATAAAAGCCATTTTCTTAATCAGAAGTAATTCTGAATGTAAGGCTTACATCATAGATAAATTTATTTATAACTAGAATATAATGTATTCTACATTTCATACAATTTGGAAAAATTGAATATTTTGCTAAAAGGAATATGAACAACACTAAGTGATATCAGCAAAATGTATTTATTGGGATATAGACAGCAATTACAATTAAATAATAAAAAGACATTAATTTGAGTAGTGGGAGGAACTGGAAGGAGGAGACTGAATGGAACGTAATGGTAATGCAACACTTGGATATAAAATTCTGAAGGCAAATAAAAAATCAGATTTTGGAGAAAAATTATACCATCTACTCTATTCTAAGCACTTAACTAAGTACTTGAAGTATATTCATGACTTCATATTTTAAAATATTTAATTGTTTGACAAATTATTGCTATTTCCACTCTCCATTTCTTTCTGTAAATTCCATTCTCTTCTGGAATGCTTCACAACAACCCTACAACTACTTTCGTATGTCCAGTTTGTGTGTAGCTCACCTTTTAATTCAGTCTTCAAGTCACTGTATTCAGGAAGTTTGAATCACTAGTGAAGTCATTGAGCGATTAGAGGAAAATAATTAAACAAGTGAAGTACGCCATGTCAACACAGATTGTTCAGTCTGATCTATAACTGAAACTCTTTCTTGAAAAACAAGATCCAAATTTATATACTCAGCTCTCATATAAAGAGAGAAGTGCTTACTGTTTCCTGAAATACAGCATTGGAAGCAGAAGTAGGGAAAAAAAAATCCATGGCCAGAAGATTTAGAGACCTGGTCCATTCAGGACCAGGCATTATGACGTTGGTCCACTATTCAAAAGTTCACCTTGTGTCAGGACTCCACAGAGAGACTTGGGGTTGTCATTGCACCTCTTTTCCCCCACACCTGATGATCTAATACATTTTATTTTCCCCTTGCATTCTGTTAGTGTAAAACAACCAAGACAGTAATAAAGGAAGATGCTGATGTCCTAATCTGACCTACATCTCTGTACTAATGGAGGTATGTACCCACATACTCGCATGCACACAGAATACATACCATGTATAACACACAGAGAGAATAACTAAAAGTTCTCTGAAACAATATAAGACACTATATATATATACACACACACATACATACACATACATACATACACACATATATTTTGTCTCAGGAGTAAATGTCAAACTTCTATTACACTAATTTGCATTTGGTTCAGTGAGTTCATGGACTCAGGAAAATTTAAGAAAACAAAATTTCCTCAAATATCATTTTTTTAGATAACATCTCTTCTAGACAAATGTATCTCTGCTTAACTGAAGAAAAAAAGGAAAATTGATACATAGTTAATATGCTTGTATTCGGAAAATAATCTTTTAGTATTTTCTACTCATTTCAGGAAGACGATACATTAATAGTTCTTACAAGAAGAGGTATAATTCTTATATAATGACATTTGATAGATGAAATTTTAAATATACTTATAATATGGTACATGGTATACTGAAATATGCATACATTGTGGACTAGTTAAATGTTCCATATGTTATTTCACATATTTTCATATATATTCTTAACTTTCAGGAACATAAAAATCATATTAACTATAATGAATATGTAAACTAAGTACAGTAATTAATCCAAATAAGTAGTTGAACCAGATGTACTTTAAAAACTCTTTCCTCTCCCCTGACCACATCTCATAACCATCAGCCAAGTCTCTACTTCTATAAATTAACTTGCTTAGACCCAATGTGCTTTAGGTCCTACATTGTTTTTCTTCCTGTGCTTTTTTATTTCATTTAAAATAATATTCACCTGCAGAGACGCACATACAGAAGAGTGTGTAGCTCTGCAGACATTATGTGAAACACTAATTCTGTAATTCAAAAGAATAAATGGTTATATTTTTGTCTCCTATTTTTGCATATGGATCACACTAATGAGAGGGAAAATGGTCAACGCATTGAATTTAGGTTTACTTTTTAAAATTCGCGTTAAATCCTTGTTGTAAACCCATCCCTCTTCCCTTCCCAGTCCCACTCTCTCCCTCTCTCCTCCCTTGATTATTCCTCAAAAAAGGGAGTTCCCTTTCCCTCCAGCCTAGCATATCAAGTTGCATCAGGGCTGAGCATGTCCTTGTCTCTTCCCCTGTGGCCTGGCAAGGTAGTCCCACCAGGGGAAAGTGAGGAAAAAGAAAAGCTGGCAAGTGAATGTCTGTCCTATGCACTCCGCACTTTCTTTAGTAGAAGATCCGCAGTAAACCTAAGCTACGTCAATGTAGGGAGTCTAATTCCAGTTCATGCACGGTCCTTGGTTGATGCTTCAGTCTCAGTAAGCGCCTCTGGGCCATGGTTACTTGGCTTTGTTGGTCTTCTTGTGGAGTTCTTGTCACCTCCGCGTCCCTTGCTCTTCCCTCCTACCTCTCCACAAGACTCACTAAGCATCGCCCAGTGCTTCGCTGTGCGTCTCTGCATCTGTTTTGAGGCTGGGCTGAGTATCACATCTCAGAAGACAACTCTGTCAGGCTCCTCTCTGCAAGTTTAGCAGAGCATCGTTCACAGTGTCCGTGGTGGGCACTCCCCAATAGGGAGGGTCTTTGATTGGGCAAAGCATTGGTTAGGCATTCCTTCAAATTCTGCTCTGTCTTTATCCCTGCACATCTTGTAGGAAGGGTAAATTTTGGTTCCAAGTTTCTGTGGGTAGGTTGGTGTACCTGTCCCTCTGCTAGAAGACGAGTCTAGTTAGAGGGTGTCCTCTTCAGTCTCTATGGCCTATGCTATTAGGAGTCTCTACTTGAATACTCTTCATATTCTCCCAGGAGCCAACCCTGACTTATGTCTCCAGCTTGTCAAAGAGATACCTACCTATTAGTTTCTCTTTTCTCTACAGAACTTCTGTTTTCTCACTCCTGCTTTCCCCAGGTCTTTTCTCCACCATTTTAACTCTCGGCAACCACTGCCCTAACTTTTTCTCTCTTCAGCCACTACGTCTGTTTTTTTCTTTTTTTTTTTTTTTATCTCTCCTTTTGAGTGATATTTATGCATCCTCTGTGGATCCTCCATGTTACAAATCTTCTTTAGGTTTGTGCCTCATAGTCTGCTTATCAGGTACTATATGGCTAAAATCCACATATAAGTGAGTAAATACCATGTGTGTCTTTCTGGGTCTGTGTTACCTCACTCAGGATGATCTTTTCTAGCTCCATCCATTTGCCTACAAATTTTTTGATTTCTTCTTTTTTTAATAGCTGAGTAGTATTCCATTGTGTAAATATGCTATAGTTTCTTTATCCATTCTTCAGTTGAGGGACATCTAGGTTGTTTCCAGATTTGGCTATTAAGAATAAAGCTGCTATAAACATAGTTGAGCAAGTATCCTAGCTGTACGGTGGAACATCTTTTGGGTATATACTCAGGAGAGGTATAGCTGGGTCATCAGATAAAGCTATTCCAAATTTTCTAAGAAAACACCAGATTGATTTCCAAAGTGGTTGTAAAAGTTTACACTCCCACCAGCAATGGAGGAGATTTCCCCTTTGGTGTGAACTGGAATCTCAGAATTGTTTTGATTTGATTTTCCTGATGACTAAGGAAGTTGAACATCTCTTTATGCTCTTCTCAGCTATTTAAGATTCCTCTGTTGAGAACTCTCTGTTTAGCTGTGTGACCCATTTTTTAAATTGGATTATTTTCTCTATTGGTGTTTGATCTCTTGATTTCATTATATATTTTGGATACTAGCCATTTGTTGGGCATAGGATCACTGAAGAACTTTCCCCATGCTACAGATTGTCAATTCCTTCTATTGACAGTGTCCTTTGCCTTACAGAAACTTTTCAGTTTCATGATGTCCTGTTTATTAATTGTTGATCTTAGAGCCTCGGCTGTTAGTATTCTGTTCAGGAAGTTGTCTCCCGTGCCTATGAGTTCAAGACTCTTCCCCACTTTCTCTCTTAATAGATTTAGTGTATCTGGTGTTATATAAGGTCTTTGATACATTTGGAATTGACTTTTTTGCAGGGAGATTATTATGGATCTATTTGCATTTGTCTACATGTAGACATCCAGTTAGACCAGCACCATTTGTTAAAGATGTTGTCTTTTTTCCATTATATGTTTTGGATCCTTTGTCAAAAAATCATGTGTCCATAGGTATTTGGCTATATTTCTGGGTCTTCTATTCTTTTTCATTGATCAACCAGTCTATTTCTTTTTTGTTTTTTCGTGATTATATTTAAATTTTATTTTTATTATTTTTTATTTTTTAATTTTTATTATTAGTTACATTTTATTAACTCTATCCCAGCTTTATACTGCTCCCTCATTCCCCCCCAATCCCCCTCTCCCTCCCTCATCTCCTCCCTGCCCCTTTCCAAGTCCACTGATTGGGGAGGACCTCCTCCCCTTTCATCTGACCCTGTTTTATCAGATATCTTCAGGACTGGTTGCAAAGTTCTCCTCTGTGGCCTAGCAAGACTGCTCCTCCCTTGGGGGTTGGGAAGGACAAAGAGCCTGCCATTGAGTTCATGTCAGAAATACTCCCTGTTCCCCTTTTGGATAAACAGTCTCATATAAGACCCCTGTGCCCAGATATATTTGTTTGGAAGTAGGAGAAAACAAGTAACAGGACAGGAGCCTACTGCAGAGGGCCTCTGAAAGACTCTACCTAGCAGTGTATCAAAGCAGATGCTGAGACTCATAACCAAACCTTCGGCAGAGTACAGGGAATCTTACGAAAGAAGGGGGGGTTAGTATGACGTGGAGAGGATAGGAGCTCCACAACAACCAGTCTATTTCTACACCAGTATTATGCAACTTTTATTACGATTGCTCTGTAGTATAGCTTGAAGAGTAGGGTAGAGATACGGCCAGATGTTCTTTTAGTATAGGATTGTTTTAGCTATTCTAGTTTTTGTTTGTTTTTTTTATTTGTTTTGTTTCCCATTTGAAGTTTAGAATTGTTCTTTCAAGGTCTGTAAAAACTCCATTGGTATTTTGCTGGGTATTGCATTGAGTCTGTAGATTGCTTTTGTTAAGGTTGCCATTTTTACTATGTTAATCCTACTTATCCAAGAACATGGGAGATCTTTCCATCTTCTGTTATCTTCAAAGACTTGAGATTATTTTCATACAGGTTTTTCACTTGTATGGTTAGAACTATGCCAAGATATTTTATATTATTTTTGGCTATTATAAAGAGTGTAGTTTCCCTTATTTCTTTTTCAGTCTTGTTATTTGTGTACTAGAGTGTTATTGACTTTTTAAAAATTAATCTTTTATCCAGGCACTTTGTGAAATCTGTTTATCATCTGTAAGTGGTCTTTTGTGGAAATTTTGAGGTTGTTAATGTACACTATCATAGTGATGCTTTTTCTTCTTCCTTACCAGATTTTATGCCCTTGATCTCCTTTAGTTGTCTTATTGATCTAGCTAGAACTTCAAATACTATATTAAAGAGGTATGGAGAAAGTGGGCAGCCTTGTCTTGTCTCTGATTTTAGTGGAATTGTTTTGATTTTCTTTCAATTTATTTTAATGTTGGTAATTAAATGTTGACAACCGGCTTGCTGTATATTATGTTTAGGTATGAACCTTGTATCCCTGATCTCTCCAAGACTTTCGTCATGAAGGGGTGTTTGATTTTGACAAAGGCTGGGTTTACTGGCTGTATCCCTGGTGGGCTAGACAGCTGAGAAGCGGGCAGAAAAACCTCTGAGTGAAAAGTTGCTAAGGTGCCTCATAGGACTCCTCAGGACAGAGAATAATGGGGCCTGGGTCCCACGCACAGCTCACTTTCACTTAGCTCTGTTTCTGTGACCTAGGTGGGCCAAGCAGAAAGAGAGACAATATAGAGATATCCAAGCCAAATGCTGGTCCATTGCTACATATGCCTCCTTGTGATGCAGGACAATGGGGAATTAAGGGTTATTTTTAATCTCTTGTAAAAGTCTACTTATATTTTCAGAGTTTTTTTTTTTTTCTCAAGCCTGGTTGATCCTTAATGGCCAAGTCATGCCAATATTTGTTGAAATAAGTAGAAAATGCCATAGATATTCACATTGGAAATTAAAAGAAACCAATTTCAGACACAGATATGGATGACAATAATTCACAATATATTTTATAATTTATGTTCACTAAAATTTGTGTAAAAACTTGAAAAAATACTGTTCTCAGTTATTCAAAAATAAGCTGGATCCTAAAATTTAACAAAGTAAATCAAGTTATTTATTATTAAATGTCGAAGTGCAAATTAGATACGTTGAAGAAATTTTTGGTTACTCTCTAACTAATTATGTAAATTATGGTTATTCTTTAACCATAAGTTTGAAATGGTCAATATATTTATTCAAATATATGAAATTGATAATGAATATACATTAAAATATACTATTGATATAATTTTAAAGAATTTTAATATTGTGAAGTTAACTCTAATATTGAGGCACAGATTAAATCCAAGCACACTGAATGAAGGAAAACCTGTCTCAGTTGGTCATGTAGCTGAGGGAAACTTCTATTGTAACTTAGTAAGTATTTATTATCATTTAATATTGCTTGCAATTGGAGGTTTGCTTAAGTGCTATTAGATATTTAATGTATTCTTTCTCTATATGAGCACACCCTTATCTTTACATGTTCTTTGACATCAATAGCTCAAGCTCCCAACATAAAAAACTTAAGTCACGGAAGAAATGCGGTTAAGTAAATTTCATACTTCCTTTACCTCCTTTTTTTTTTCTTTTAACTTTAAGCAGAAAGTGTGCTTTAGAGACATATAACCTGTTAGATTGAATGTAATCATCTAATTCCTTTTTATTTTCTTTTTTCATTCTACACATATTTTATTGTATACAAACTGAAATTCAATTCAGTATAGTTGAAATTTTAATGGCTCCAAACTTCCTTGACTTTCCTTGACTTGGATTCAAACTAATTTCACAGAATCCCAAATTTTAATCAAGTTAGGAAACTCCCTGTACATTCTTATAAGAATTTTACAAGCTATTATTTTCACTGTGACCACTTGCAATAGGAAAGACAGTCAAATTAAAATGGGAGGAAATGTGCATAGGGCGAAGCACAAGCATGAATTCAGGCAAGAGCCTGCACATATACTGACAATATAGGACAACTTCATCTAGAAAAGTCGTGTCAACCAAGCCAAGAATGTCTATTCATCTCATTGACGCTTGGTAATATCCTGTTCCAGTAAAAAGAATGGAAAATCTAAAAGGAAAATCCAAAGGCCTGGAACCCCAGAAAATGTTTGTGTGAAGAGGTAAGAGGTTAGCAGGGAAAACAACGACAGGCGGTATGTATAAGTACGCTTGCTGATAAAAAAGCGTGTGGAGGCCAGAGGCACACATTGGAATAGCTTTACACAATCACCCTCTACCTTATTTGCAGGGGCAAGGGCTGGTGTGGAACCTGCTTCTGAGAGATTCAGTTAGACTGTCTGGCCAGTGCGGTGATGAGGTCGGCCTTCCTTAATGTTGGGTACCATCAGTGTTCACATGGGTTCCGGGAGCCATGGGTTCAGGCTCTCCTGTTTTTAGAGCCAGTACATTGCCAACAGAGCTATCTGTCTGGTCCAACCCTTGTTTTTATTGGTGAACAATTGCAAAGATTTAATAGACCTCTTCCACGACTGACTTTAGTCTTCAGTGCTTTCAGAGGTCAGCAGTGTCATGAGGTTCAAAACAGTCACAATAAGATCAAGCTAACCTATAGCATTCATGGTATGAAAAGCCTTAAACTTCAGAGCTATTTTAAAGAATGTACAGTTCATGTGCTCCAAGATTATCTCACGACATCTAAAGGAAAAATAAAGACATATTTTGGCAAAATTAACCTTATGGCTCAGTACCTGCAAATTTAATGAGCTGCATATATGTATAGATTGAAAAGTAAATAGTTATGTAAACATGTTTATTAAACCAAAAGCATTCTTATTTTCTGTAATACTGCTAAATAAATTAAATGAAAAAATATTTCATTATTACACTTAAGTTTACTTCTCCAACAGTAGCTTAAAAATAAACAGATGAGCATATAAAATCATCTTAAAATAGTACACACCAACTTTTTATGTCCTGTCCCACAATATTTTACTCCAGTCTCTTAGGATGTAGAGAAAAATTGCATGGAGCAGTCTAAATAAGAAATTATAGTTTTAATTTAAAAGCCACTGCAATAATTAAGAGACTGGGAGTCTTATCTTGGCTTTGTGACTAATTTGATATATAATTTGGTCGAACAGCTTAACCTTTTTAGAACTCAATTTGCCTATTTGTAATTAGTGCATAGATTAAACTAGATTGATTTAAAATCCCTTCCACAAACCCTTAAAATTCTGAATACTTACACTCCTCAAAAAAAAGTAACATTGTAACTTTGTAAGCTACTCGAATTGATCACAAAGACAGCAACCCAAATGTTAAAGTGAAAAAATTCACATCATGCTTTCAGAGCAATAACCTGATTTTGCTAAAAAGTTTTGATCCCTTGTCCACAAATATCACAATGCATACATTGAAGACAAGTTTTGATTAGCTTAATACTGTAACTGATAGACGCTTTTTAGCCCACAGCAACAACATGTCTCATGTTGTTCAACATGTCTCAAGGTTGTTAATTTATCCTAATTTTTAAGTTCTAAGTTAAATTTTCAAAGTTCACCTATACCTAATGTGAACTTCAATGATAAATTCACATTGAGTTAAATGATACAACACAAATATTATAGTTATTTCTTTCAATAAAATTTTAGTATTTAAGCTATATTAACAATGTCAACCTTGTGAAGATTCATATCAAATCTGTATATATACATATTGTAAAATAAAACTTTGTTATATTTTATGAGTGTCTATGTTAGCATTTTGTTCTACTTTAATTTTGAAACGACATATTCATTCCATCAAGTAAAATATTTAGTTTTGCTAAAGAAAATGTTTAATTTGAGTATTTCCTTATTCCAAATGTTTGTTTCAGTAGCAAACATTTGCTCTTCCAGACACTACTCACAAATGGACTATTACTTTCAAGGATTTTGGCAACTGTGTAGCTTGGGCAGAAGCCTTGGCCAACTGTCTTCCATCTGTTACTCACTTCTGCTCCTTTGCAATTCTGTTTCTCAATTAGCCAGAACCACTTAAGGGATCCCAGTGGCTTCCATGAGGAAAAAAAATCATATTTAAACATTTGCTCCACTAGAGTAAATGAAGAATTTGAAACAAACTTACAATTAGTTAAACTTTACCAAGAAGATTATTACATATGTTCTTGATTTTTTTCTAAGTTGCTGAACTCTCCATAATATTCTTTTTGCAAATAACATTAATATTTCTAGAGTTTTACCTAACAATTAAAGAAAAATTCTCATATTTACGCGTGCATTGAGTTAGAAAAACTCAGGTTAAATTTTGGAATTTGTGAATTGAATTAAATTTCATGTTTTAATAAACTTACATCTAAACGAACTTACATGAATTTATATATAAACAAAAATATTTTTTCAAAAGTGAATATTATAAAAATAAATAAAAATATCACAACTTACATTGTTTCAATTTTTATAATTTCAATAGTAATTAATGAAATTACAAATTATATGTTAGTAAAAATTCCATCATTGTATATGTTCCAGTAATTTCACATATATATCTGACATATCAGGGTTACAAACAATTCAATTTATTGAGTATATAAATAAAGTTAGAGATTTCCATTGCATAATCATGCTCAGTAAAGGAAGAAGTTGACAAGAGCAGGCTAGAAGGAGAACTGAAGGTCATTAGATGTTCTCTTCTTTTAAAACCCTCTCTGAACTGCTCTGGAAGCCAATTCATCTCTAGCACGTAGACAAGACTAGTGTCCTTCTACCCATTTGCAATACTACTTCCCGCACTCCATGCATGGTGTTTTAATTTACTGCCTTCCTATTTTGGTACACTGAATTTGAACCTCTATGATAAATTGCTTTGACTCCGTTCTTCATTCATATTTGTGCTTTTCTCTCTGATGAAATTCAAACCCTACTATCCAAACTACAAAGGGTATTCTATGAGAGTAGTCTCTTTATTTTCTTAAATTGATATATATTTTAATACATTCATGTGGTGGCTTATTGATACATTTCTTTCACACATGTAATTATTTTATTACCATTTCATTATGTATTGATATGCAGACAACATGCGTTCTTTCAATATTATGGTACAAATACCTTTTTATTTCAGTTATAAATGCTCAATAAATAGTACATACCTTCTACAATTCCTTTCAAAGTTGGTTGTGGAATGAAGTAATATAGTACACAGAACTTACGGATCATCAGAGCAATTGCCTATAAGCCTAGGCCAGAGTGACTTTGGGTGAAATTGAGTCACTAATATTTCTGGATTAGATGAGTAAAATAGATAAATAAGTAGATAAATAAATAAATATTCCCAAGAAAGCCTGCTGGGGCAGCAGGGACACACAGATACAATCTCTGGCTCATGGTTTTACTTGCCATCCTGAGGAGACCCTGTGGACCAGACCCCAGGATCATCTGGGTCAGACTCCCCACCTTAATCCGCTGCCTGGGGTACAACTGGGACACAGCCACCAAAGGATACATTTGGGGCATTCCCTGAGGTTCACCCTCAGGCCTAAGTCTTTAACAGCCTTGCAAAAGAAGTCTGCAGTGGCCCCAGAAACACATCGTTTCAGTCTCCGGCCCAAGGTTCCATCTGCCTTCCAGAGAAGGTATCCCAGGCCCTGGAATCATTTTCTCTTTGGCCTAGAGCTTTGCCAGCCTTCCTGATAAAATCTGCTGGGGGCCCAGGGACAAACTATTCTAAACCCCTGGCCCACAGCCCTACCTGTCTTACTGAGGAGGAATGTTGGGCCTCAGCATCATCCAAGCCTCTAGCCCAGGGCTCTACACATCTTTCCGAGTAGTCCCTCTGGGCACCAGAAACACCCAGCCAACACCAGGGACAAGCAGATGGCTACAGGCCAGCATAAGAACACAATCAAGAGCCAGGGCAATATGGCACCATCATAACTAAACTATCCTATTACAACAAGCCCTGGATATCCTAACACAGATGAAACACAAGAAAAGACTTTAAATTATTTTATGAAAATGATAGAGGGCTTTAGATAGGAAACATGAAATCCCTTAAAGAAATACAGAAAACCACAATCAAAGAGGTAAAGGAAATGGATAAAACTGTTCAAAATCTGAAAGTGGAAATAGAAACTTAACTGAAGCACAAGCAGAGGGAATCATGGAGATGGAAAGCTTAGGAACAGGAACTACAGGATAACAGAAACTACAGATGAACGCATTACCAACTGAATACAAGAGATGGAGGAGAGAATCTCAGGTATACTGATACATTGGTCAAGAAATTTTATGTACAAATTAACATAAAGTTCCCCTTAAACAATTTATTTAAAACAAACTGAAAATTTTGTGACTAAGGTAAAAAAGGGAGATTGAGCCTACAGTGATGCATGTTTCTTATGTTATTAATTGGGCTGTCTCAGTGCCTCAGTAGAGAAAAACAAGTTCACATGTTGATGATTGTTTTGCTTGCTTTGGCTTTTGGATAATGTGTCTTGCTATATCCATTAGCCAAGCTTCTGATTCACAGTTCTCCATTCTGTGTTAGTAGTACTAGGTGTTGTATAATGATTTCCTCTGATTAAAACATCCCATTCTGGTGGTAGGATCATTAATACTCAGGAATTAATGAAATACGACTGGATCTAGAAATAAATGTCTCACAAGTATTAAGAAAATCCTGAAATTTACAAGGGTCCCAAGAACCCTCTCAAGGTTATGTGAGCAATAGAAAATGCTGTGAAAGAAGAAACTATTTGCCCTGAAGAAGTGCTTGCAAATTGGATAACAAGCTCAATGTATTCAACTTCCTTAAGTTGTCAGTCATACCCTCCTGTAAGTCCTTACCCATATTCCTGTAAGTAATCCAATAAGCTTATTGGTTTACATACTTACACTTTGATGGAATTGTTCTTTTGTTTATGATAAATTCCCAATCTGAGCTGGGCCTGATATTTTTTTTCTTCTCTCCTCACAAAATCCACATACTAGAATTATAGGCATGCATTCGCATGTCTGCCCTCATACTTACAATTATAATTGATTAGATGTAGTCAGCTGATTAGCAAAAGATATCCAATGAGTCTATTCTCAATTAGGTGAAAGAAGTTTGAAATAAAAACAATGAATTATCACTTCATGAAAAAGAGGAAGTAATTAAATATAGAAAGACATTTCAAAATAATTCCCCTTTGCTTTTTCCTTAATGTTGTACTTTTGCCTTATTAGGATTTGTTGTTGATTTTTTTTTATTTTTGTTGATTTTGTTTTGGTAAATCCATACTAAAAACACAACTTCTTTGATATTCTTGTTTTGATTTTTGCAGTTAATCATGAATGAAGCTTACCTGTGCAATGTAGAATACCAATAGTCCTTGCCCTGTATTGAGAAATTCAGTTCGCTCTTATAGAGTTCACATTAGACACAATGTACGCCCTTCACTTGCCAGGCAACCAATATGAAGACCAAGCCACCCGCCAGCTACATGTGTGCAGGTGGCTTAGGTACAGACCATGTATGTTCTTTAGTTGATGTGTTAGTCTCTGAAAGCCTCCATGGGCTGGGGTTATTTGTCTCTGTTAGTCTTCTTGTGAGGCTACTGTCCATTCCAGGTTTTTCCATCTTTCTCCCAACACTTTCACAGGACCCCCGGGAAATTTTTAAAATTTAAATTATTTCTCATGCATTGAATCCAAACCACATCAGTTTGCTCTCCCTCCACTCCTCCCAGGGTGTCCTTATACCTCAATTCTCTCCTCCAGATCCACTCAAACAAAACAAAACAAAAAGCTTTTCTCCCAGGGATGTTTATCAGACATGGCCTTAAAAGACACAAAAAGACTAACATAACACCTGATATCAAAGGTGGGTTATCCAACCTACAAGGAGGAAAGGGTACCAAAAGCAGATAAAAGAGTCAGAGACACAAACTCTGACAGGTGCCTGTCTGTATGCTCATTAAAGTGTCTTTCACAGTGTCAGGGGTTGGCACTCTCCCATAGCACTGGTCTTTGGTTGGGCCAGGAATTGGTTGGGTATTCCCTCATTCTCTGCTCCATTTTGTCTATCTTTATCTGTGTGCATATCTCAGACAGGGTAAGCTTTGGGTCAAAGATTTTGTTGGTGGGTTGGTGGTCACCACTTTTACTAGAAGACTAGTCGACTTAGAGGATGCCCTTTTCAGAGTCTTTGGTCTCTGCTATTAGGAATCTCTGTTTGGATCTCCCTCTTATCCTCCCAAGCACCTACCCTGACTTAGGTCTCCAGCTTGTCACAGAGATCTCCCCACACTTAGTTTCTCTTTTCTCTACAGGCCTTCTGTCCTCTTGCCCTTGTTCTGCTCATGTCTGATCTCCACCCTCCTAACTCTCTGTGCCCCCTCTCCTATCTTTTTCCCCTCTCTTCAGCCATATGTCTGTCTATTATATCTTCCTTTCTGAGTATCTTCTAGAGGCTCTACCCAGCAGTGCCTCAAAACCTATGCTGAGACTCAAAGCCAAACACTGGTCAAAGCTTAAGGAGTCTTGGGGAATAGTGGGAGGAAAGAGAAAAAGACCCAGAAGTGACAGAAGCTCCACAAGAAAAACATCAGAGCCAACTAACCAGGGTACAGAGGGGTTTTCTGAGATTGAAGCATCAACCAAGGACAATACATGAACTGATCCTAGGCTTTCTACAAAGATGTAACAGATATGCAGCTTAGACTTGAAGTGAGTATTCTTGTAAGGGAAGTGGAGACTGTGTTAGAGACTCACTTGCTAGCTTTTAGATCACTTTCATCTGGCAGAACTTCCTTGACAGGCCAAGAGGGAAGAGGATACATTCAGTCCTGATGCAACTTGATGAGCTGGGATGGACATAAAAGGGAGCTCTCCTTTTCTGAGGTAAAGGGGAAGGGGAAGGAAAGAGGATGGGACTGATAAAGGGAGGAAGGAAGATGCTATAAGGAGGTAAAGTGAGTAAAATAAATAAATGAGGAAAAAAGTCAGAGACACTCATCACTGCTATTGTTGAGAGTCCCACAAGAACACCAAGCTACACAACCATAAGGTAAAAATTTAAATGATAAAATTTCCCCCCAAAAACCCTCTACAATAGGCCAAGTAATTTATCAATATAATTGATACGTAACAAAGAAATCCATAAAAATAAGCACTGATTAAACATTTTGAATTTCATTATGATTGCTTTGTGTGTTGAGTGAAAGAATGAAAATTTCCAATTTGACATCCTGGTAAGTTCATTTAATTACCATTCTTTTAATTACCATATTAAAATTCTTTTAATATGGCAAAAATCTATGTACACTTCTTTCTTGTCTCTGACATCTTAGGTGCTAGAACTCATGTTTTGAATGATCACAAGTTATACTTCACCTGTTTTCATTTTAAATTGTCTAGCATAGTTTGCAGCATGAAGCAAGTTGAATGACGTGGAGAGTTGAGTATGATTTTCAGTGTGTATTTGTGTCTGAGGAGAAATGACCACAGAATATTCAAGCATTACAGTAAACATCGAGTATTTACTTTGTTCCTGAATTAAATTCTTTAGTTGAAAACTTTCAGAAACAAACTGAACATAATTAATTTGCTTTTTCTAGTACTGTGTAATTTTTGCTACAAAAAAAAAATGGCATTTAAACAAATCCAAGCCAGATGCCCTGGATTAGATCTGCCCTAAATTATTCAGGCTGCTGTAATTCCCCAAAAAGAAGACCTTTGTTTTGACTTTATCATAACCTTCTTACTCTTTATCAACTTTATCGTCTCTGATTCCTAGTTCTTGCATACATACAAAGCAAGGAGAGTAAACAGTGGGATGGCAAAACTTCACTTAGCAAACTGAATGAGTCATGTGTTCTAGTAAGTACTTAATCATGAAGAGATGGGAATTGAATTTCTTACTTTTGTTGTGGCTGAGTGGAAGCAGCTGAGAAGAGCAACTTAACAAGAAGAGTTTATTTTTCCTGACAATTCATTATAGTCTGCCGTGGTAGAAAAGGCATGAAGAAAGGAAGGAGGCAGATGTTCATATTGTCTCTTCAGCCTTAAGGATAGAAAGGGTAACTCTGGGGCTCAGTATCTGATTTTCATCTAGTCTGGAAACTCAATACACAGAATGATGCTACATCCATTTAAGACGAGAATTCCTACTTTTTTTATTCCGATACGAAAATCCCCTCACAGGGATTTCTTGGCTAGACCCGTCAAGATTCCGTGAATTTCATAAGCCGCATTAATTATCCTAGAAATTAACTTTGTTTATGAATATACTTGAGATGTGTCTTCACATTTTATTTATCTTTTTGTACATCTATTTTTCATAATTTGTGGTGAATTCATATTTTATGTTCTGTTTATACCTAAATACACTTGTTCACTAAGCTCCCCAAACTTAAATTACAAAACAAGTAAAGCTGTTTAAAGTATGGGACATTCAGAAATAGGTGTTGCTTAGTAATTTCTCCACTTGTTACCCTGACTCTTCCATCCCTCTATATTCTGTGGTTTAGGAACTATTAATAGAGCCAAGATGGCGGCACCGGGAGAACACCATGTCTGAGAAGCAGGACAACACACTCCGTGCAGCGACCAGGAGACTGAACTCTGGGCCCTAAAACAACAGCTATCGATCGTGTTTCCCAGGTGAGGGGAGGCTCCCACGGCGTGGGAATCGGTCGGGTCCACTCTCGGCTGCCCAGCCAGAACCCGGAAGAGAACCCGGCTAACGCGGGCTTTGGGTCTCCAGGCTGGTGCTGCAAGCCTGCTTGTCCCGATCAGTTTCCCAAGCTGATTGGTGGGCACATGGGTGCCTGAGGCTGGAAGTTTCAGTCGCAAAAAAACCCAACTGGGAAGGAAAGTTGCCAGACTGGTCACCGATCACCCAGTCTTTCCCTGGAAGGTCTCTCCGACCTCGGCGGGTACCTGCCGCCATCACAATTGAGTTCCTGCCGCGCATGGATCTCAGCTGTGCGCCCAGCTCAAAATCCCTACTCCCTCTTCGGAGGAGGCAGGAGGCATCCAGCAGAATCTGCCACAGACCACATTGTCTGTACCCCAACCCGAGAAAACCCAATCCTTTCGGGCACTCCCCCAAACGCTGCCATAACCCTGCCGCAGTTGAGCGGAAGGATAAAGAGGCGCACAGCGGCTTCATAGTGCCGGAACTCCAGTGCTGCCAGCTGCTCCTAGCAAACAAACTACAGCTCGGGATCTGGGACTGTGGTCATTCTACACGTCCTGAGATTATCCTGGGTCCAGCGCAATAAGGTCTAGCAGCAAGTTCTATCACCTGCGCCCCCCCCCCCCCCCCCAGCAGAGAAACGCTCAGGATCTGAGAAGCCCCAACCGCTACTGGCACTCCCCTGAGAGCACCTCCATAAGCTTGACCTAGCAGAGGAGAAGGTCAGAGGGGAAGGACAGAGAGGCAGCCTGCCAAGGACACAGCACCCTCTCTCTCCAGCGGCCCCTAGCAGAGAAACCCAAGCTCTGGATCTGAAGTCACTCAACCCTACCCGGTACTCTCTTGGGATCAGCAAACATAGATTCTACTGCTAGGCTGCTTTTGGCAGAGAGATCTGGGCCCGGGATCTGGGATTGAGTACACTCACCCTAACTCTTTCCCGAGCCACCCAGGGACCAGTCAACATAACCCCTCCTGGCAAAGGGAAAGGACAAAGAGGCAGCACACAGGAAAGGTGGACACCGAGTCCTGCGGCCACAGTGTCACAGAGCTGACTGTTAGCCTACCTGTGCACTTCCGCAGCAGGACCAAAACAGAGAGAAGTGAGCAAGGGGAACCTCTGTGCATTCCAACTGGTCCTGCAAGAGAGTGAGTGAGCCTTCTAGGGAGAGATTGCCCCAGACCCAGGGCCTCTCCACAGAAGCAACCAGACGAGATCCCTGCCACCCACACTCCTAGTGTGGGCATCAGAGGGATTCTTGGGATAGCGACCCCAACAGTGAAGCCTCTGCCTTGCGGGTCCACCAAGGTAATCCAGGCAAACAATCCCTGGATCTCAGTCAGAACTGCGTAATAGTGGCTTGCAGGCCACTGCAATAGTCAGAGAATCTGCGCATGCACACTGTGCCTGCTAAAAGCCCACGCAAATAACGACAGCGTCACATTCCTTACTTAGGCAAAACTGAAAACACAGTGCACACTCCCAAAGCAGTGAACCTCTCTCATCTTCCTGAAAAAGCAGTCCAGAAAACAGAAAGAGAGGATCATAGCCCAAACTACAATCTCGAGGAACAACCAGTGAGGATTATAAATAACCAGATGGCTAGAGGCAGACGTAAGAACATTCCCAACAAAAATCAGGACATAATGACCTCACCAGCAACCCCACAAAACAATGGGCACTTCAATTCACTAGATATACAAGAAAACGACCTCAAAACTATGTTTCTCCAGCTATTAGAGGCCCATAGAGATAAAATGAACAAAGCCCTCAGAGAAATAACCAAAGAAATCGAGACTAACCAAGAGGAAACAAATCGTGCTCTCAGAGAAATGACCACGAAAATTGAGGCAAACAGAGAAGAAATGCACAAAGCTCTCAAAGAAATGTCCACACAAATGAAGGCAAATAAAGAAGAAATGAACAAAGCTCTCATAGAAATACAGGCAATTATACCCAAAGAAGTAGAGGCACAATTAGTGATACATAGAGAGGAAACAGACAAAAAAATAGAAGCTATCATTGAAAAGCAGGAGTCCACATTCAAACAGATGAAGGAAATGGTGCAAGACATGAAAACAGAATTAGAATCAATAAAGAAAACACAAATAGAGAAAAACCAGGAGCTGGAGAACATAGAGAAAAGATCAGGCACTACAAA
This sequence comes from Psammomys obesus, assembly GCF_907164565.1. Lineage (NCBI taxonomy): Eukaryota > Metazoa > Chordata > Mammalia > Rodentia > Muridae > Psammomys > Psammomys obesus. The sequence continues at coordinate 47,530,084 of NW_026591086.1, forward strand.
GGTAAGCATCACCAACAGAATACAAGAAATGGAAGAAAGAATCTCAGGAGCCGAAGATACACTTGCGGAAATTGACACGTCTCTCAAAGAAAAAATAAAATCAGAAAAGTTCCAAACACAAAGCATCCAAGAAATCAAGGACACCATGAAAAGACAAAACCTGAGAATAATTGGAGTAGAAGAAAAAGAAGACATCAGGCTCAAAGGTCCGGAAAATATTTTCAAGAAAATTATAGAAGAAAACTTTCCCAACTTAAAGAAGGAGATGGCCATAAACATACAAGAGGCCTACAGAACACCAAGTAGACTAGACCAGAAAAGAAATTCTTCACGTCACGTCATAGTCAAAACTGAACCTACAAAACAAAGAAAAAATTCTAAAAGCAGCAAGGGAAAAAGGCCAAGTAACATATGAAGGTAGACCTATCAGAATCACACCAGATTTCTCAACAGAAACTATGAAAGCCAGAAGGGCCTGGACAGAAATCATACAGTCCTTAAGGGACCACAGATTCCAACCCAGACTACTATACCCAGCAAAACTTTCAATCAACATAGACGGAGAATTCAAGATATTCCAAGACAAAACCAAATTTAAACAATATCTACATAGTAACCCAGGTCTACAGAAGTTACTAGAAGGGAAACTCCAAACCAAAGGAAACAACTACATGGAAGGAAACAGAGGAAATAGATAACTACACAACAACAAAAAAAAAAACAAACAAAAGAAGACAAGCAATGAAACTCAGTGACACCACCAACACCACATCTAAAATAAGTAACAATTGTTGGTCACTAGTTTCTATCAACATCAACGTACTCAACTCCCCAATTAAAAGACACAGACTAACAGAATGGTTGAGGAAACAGGATCCATCATTCTGTTGCATCCAAGAAACACACCTATGCAACAAAGATAAACACTACCTCAGAGTAAAGGGATGGAAAACTGTCTTTCAAGCAAATGGTTCCAGAAAGCAAGCGGGAGTAGCCATCCTAATATCTAATAAAATAGACTTTCAACCCAAGTTAATCAAAAAAGATAAGGACGGCCACTATATTCTCATCAAAGGAAAAATCCACCAAGAGGACATCACAATTTTGAATATCTATGCCCCAAATACAAGAGCACCTACATTCATAAATGAAACAATATTAAAGCTTAAATCACACATTGATCCTAAAACCCTAATAGTGGGAGACTTCAACACTCCACTCTCACCAAGGGATAGATCAACTAAACAGAAAACAAATAGGGAAATAAAAACACTTACAGAGACCTTAAATCAAATGGACCTAATAGACTTCTACAGATCTTTTCATCCAAACTCAAAAGAGTATACCTTCTTTTCAGCACCACATGGAACGTTCTCCAAAATAGACCATATAGTTGGTCATAAAGAGAGCCTCAACAGATACAAAAAGATTGAAATAATCCCTTGTATTCTATCTGACCACCATGGACTTAAGCTGGACTTCAACAACAACAGAAATAACAAACTGCCTACACGTACATGGAAACTGAACAACCTGTTACTCAACGACAGCGGGGTTAAGGAAGAAATAAAGAAAGAAATTAAAGACTTCCTAGAATTCAATGAAAATGAAGGCACAACATACCCAAATTTATGGGACACACTGAAAGCAGTGCTCAGGGGAAAATTTATAGCACTAAGTGCCTGCAAGAAGAAATTCGTAACATCACATACAAACAACTTAATGGCCCAACTGAAAACCCTAGAAAAAAAAGAAGCAGATACACCCAAGAGGAGCAGAAGGCTGGAAATAATCAAACTCAGGGCTGAAATCAATCAATTAGAAACAAATAAAACTATTCAAAGAATCAATGAAACAAAAAGCTGGTTCTTTGAGAAAATCAACAAGATAGACAAACCCTTAGTCAAACTAACTAAAAAGCAGAGAGAATCTATCCAAATCAACAAAATCAGAGATGAAAAGGGTGACATAACTACAGACACAGAGGAAATTCAAACAATCATTAGGTCATACTACAAGAAGCCTATATGCTACAAAATTTGAAAATCTAAATGAAATGGACAATTTTCTTGATAGATTCCATCTTCCAACATTAAGTCAAGATCAGGTAGAAAGACTGAACAGCCCTATATCCCCCAAGGAGATTGAAGCAGTCATTCACAGTCTCCCCTCCAAAAAAAGCCCTGGGCCAGATGGTTTCAGCGCGGGATTCTACAAGACCTTCAAAGAAGTGCTCACACCAATTCTCCTCAAAATATTCCACAAAATAGAAACAGAAGGTACATTACCAAACTCATTCTATGAAGCAACAGTCACCCTGATACCTAAACCACACAAAGACCCAACAAAAAAAGAGAACTTCAGACCTATCTCTCTTATGAACATTGATGCAAAAATACTCAATAAAATACTTGCAAACCGAATCCAAGAACACATCAAAGATATCATCCACCACGACCAAGTAGGCTTTATCCCAGGCATGCAAGGATGGTTCAACATACAGAAATCCATCAATGTAATCCACCACATAAACAAACTGAAGGAGAAAAACCACATGATCATCTCCTTAGATGCTGAAAAAGCATTTGACAAAGTCCAACATTCATTCATGTTTAAAGTCTTGGAGAGATCAGGAATACAAGGCACATATCTAAACATAGTAAAAGCAATATACAGCAAGCCTATAGCCAACATCAAACTCAATGGAGAGAAACTTAAATCAATCCCACTGAAATCAGGGACAAGACAAGGCTGCCCACTCTCTCCATACCTCTTCAACATAGTACTTGATGTCCTAGCCAGAGCAATAAGACAACTAAAGGAGATCAAGGGGATACAAATCGGAAAGGAAGAGGTCAAAGTGTCACTTTTCGCAGATGATATGATAGTATATATGAGTGACCCCAAAAATTCAACCAGAGAACTCATCCAGTTGATAAACTCCTTCAGCAAAGTGGCAGTATACAAAATCAACTCAAAAAAATCAGAAGCCCTCCTGTATACCAAAGACAAAAGGGCCGAGAAAGAAATTAGGGAAACAACACCCTTCACTATAGCCACTAACCACATAAAGTACCTTAGGGTGACACTAACCAAGCAAGTGAAAGACCTGTTTGAGAAAAACTTCAAGTCTCTGAAGAAAGAAATTGAAGATCTCAGAAGATGGAAAGATCTCCCATGCTCATGGATTGGTAGGATTAACATTGTGAAAATGGCCATCCTGCCAAAAGCAATCTACAGATTCAATGCAATTCCCATCAAAATACCAACTCAATTCTTTACAGACCTTGAAAAAAAGATTCTCAGCTTCATATGGAGAAACAAAAAACCCAGAATCTCCAAAACGATCCTGTACAACAACAGATCATCTGGAGGTATCTCCATCCCCGATCTCAAGTTGTACTACAAAGCAATAGTAATAAAATCTGCATGGTATTGGCATAAAAACAGAAAGGAGGATCAATGGAACCGCATAGAAGATCCAGAAATAAACCCACACACCTATGAATACTCGATATTTGACAAAGAAGCCAAAACCATTCAATGGAAAAAAGACAGCATCTTCAACAAATGGTGCTGGTCCAACTGGATGTCCACATGCAGAAAAATGAAAATAGATCTCTATTTATCACCCTGCACAAAACTAAAGTCCAAGTGGATTAAAAACCTCAACATAAAACCAGATACTCTAAATCTGTTAGAAGAAAAAGTGGGGAACAGCCTAGAACTCATTGGCACAGGAGACAACTTCCTGAACAGAACACCAACAGCACAGGCTCTAAGAGCAACAATCAATAAATAGGACCTCATGAAACTGAACAGCTTCTGTAAAGCAAAGGACACTGTCATCAAAACAAAACACCTGCCTACAGATTGGGAAAGAATCTTCACTAACCCTTTATCTGACAGAGGACTAATATTGAGTACATACAAAGAACTAAAGAAGCTGAAAAGCAGCTAACCAAGTAATCCAATTAAAAAAATGGGGAACAGAGCTAAACAGAGAATTCTCGACAGAGGAATATCGAATGGCAGAGAAACACTTAAAGAAATGCTCATCCTCATTAGCCATCAGGGAAATGCAAATCAAAACGACCCTGAGATATCACCTTACACCCATCAGAATGGCCAAAATGAAAAACTCAAGGGACAACACATGCTGGAGAGGTTGTGGAGAAAGGGGAACCCTCCTCCACTGCTGGTGGGAATGTAAACTGGTACAACCACTCTGGAAATCTATCTGGCGCTTTCTAAGACAATTAGGAATAGTGCTTCCTCAAGACCCAGCTATGGGCTGGAAGGAGAAAGACAAACTTGGTATATACTCGCTTATATAGACCTACAAGATATGATAAACATAATGAAATCTACACACCTAAAGAAGATAATCAAGAAAGTGGACACAGGCGAAGGTGATTAATCCTCATTTAGAAAGACAAATGGGATGTGCATTAAACTTATGACAGGAGTCTACCACAAAAGGCATCTGAAAGACTCTACCTAGCAGTGTTTCAAAGCAGACACTAAGACTCATAACCAAACCCTCGGCAGAGTGCAGGGAATCATATGAAAGAAGGGAAGTTAGTATGATATGGAAAGGATAGGAGCTCTACAAGGACCAAACATATCTGGGCACAGGGTCTTTTCTGAGACTGACACTCAACCAAGGACCATCTATGGATATATCCTAGAACTTCTGCTCGGATGTGGCCCATGGTAGCTCAGTAACCAAGTAGTTTTCCAAAGTAAGGGGAACACGGACTATTACTAACAGGATTTCAAGGGCAGGCTGTTTGACCCCCCCCCCCCCCCCGGGGAGGAGCAGTCTGTTAGGCCACAGAGGAGGACTTTGCAGCCAGCCCTGAAGATACCTGATAAAACAGGGTCAGATGAAAGGGGAGGAGGTCCTCCCCTATCAGTGGACTTGGAAAGGGGCAGGGAGGAGACCAGGGAGGGAGTGTGGGGTTGGGGAGGGAATGAGGGAGCGGGATACAGCTGGGACACAGAGTTAACAAAATGTAACTAAAAAGAAAAAAATAATAATAAAAAAAAAGAAAAAAAAAAAGACCCAGCTATACCACTGCTAGGTATATACCCAAAGTTTGCTCAAGTACACAAAAGGGATATTTGCTCAACCATGTTTATAGCAGCTTTATTTGTAATAGCCAGAACCTGGAAACAACCCAGATGTCCATCAACGGAGGAATGGATACAGAAATTGTGGTATTTTTACACAATGGAATACTACTCAGCAATCAAAAAGGAGGAAATCATGAAATTTGCAGGCAAATGGTGGGATCTAGAAAAGATTATCCTGAGTGAAATATCCCAGAAGGAGAAAGACAAACACGGTATATACTCACTTATATAGACCTATAAGATATAATAAACATAATGAAATCTGTACACCTAAAAAAGATAATCAAGAGAGCGGACATGGGGTAACATTATCAATCCTCGTTTAGAATGACAGATGGGATGTGCATTGAACGTATGACAGGAGTCTACTGAGCGCATTGGAAAGACTCTAACTAGCAGTGTTTTCAAAGCAAAAACTCATGACCAAACCTTTGGCAGAGTACAGGGAATCATAAGAAAGAAGGGGAGTTAGTCTAATGAGGAAAGGATAGGAGCTCCACAAGGACCAAAGATATCTGGGCACAGGGTCTTTTCTGAGACTGACATGCAACCAAGGACCATGTATGAATGTAACCTAGAACCTCTGCTCAGATGTAGCCTGTGGTAGCTCAGTAACCAATTGGTTTCCCATAGTGAGGGGAACAAGGACTATTTCTAACAGGAACTCAATGACTGGCTCTTTGGCCTCCCCACCCCCCAAGGGAGGAGCAGTCCTGTTAGGCCACAGAGGAGAGCTTTGCAGCCAGTCCTGAAGATACCTGATAAAACAGGATCAGATGAATGGGGAGGAGGTCCCCCCTATCAGTGGACTTGGCAAGGGGCACGGTGGAGAGGAGGGAGGGAGGGAGGGACTGGGAGGGAATGAGGGATCGGGACACGGCTGGGATACAGAGTTAATAAAATGTAACTGATAAGAAAAAAAATAAAATACAAAAAAAAGGAACTATTAATAGTTTGTCTGTTGTATGTGTTTGTGTCTACATATATACTATCTACTGTCTGACCATCTCTGTGTTTGTCTATCCTAAATAAAGGACTTTGTTCTGTATTTATTGAATACCACAGAAAAAAATGACATCAGAAAGGTATGATTGATACTATGCATAAATCTTTAACATAGTTTTGCAGGGACTGATGCCATTTTACAGTCTTCAGCTTTCCCCAGGCTGCCAAAAAAGTAAACAGTATGCAAACATACATTCTCAAGATATATCCTTAGGTTGTTTCCAAAATTTATGATGGATATTTGTTTTATATGGGGCTACCATCTAGTTGGCTGTTATTAGCAAATTAGCACAACATACACATACGTGTATATGATACTCGGGTAAGAGTAATGGAATAGCAACCACCTTGGAAGAGCAATCATCATGGAAGAATTAAAGCTCTTCGTTGGCATAGGCTGTAAAAGGTTTTTGCATAAGAAATCCAAGACATATTAAGGCTAAGTCATATACTGTGCTTTTAGATTATAGGTTCTCAACATGTTGGTTGCAACCCCTTTGGGGATCAAATGATCCTTCACATGAGATGACTAAGATCATAAGAAAAGATAGGTATTTAAATTAAGATCCAATAAGTAGCAAAATTACAGTTATAAATGATAAGTTTATATGATAATTTTAAAGTTGATGGTCATAACAACATGTGGAATGGTATCAAGCAACTGCAGGAGAGTTGAGAGCCACTAACTTAGGGGAAAATTAAATCAAATAGGCTAAGAACATAGTAGGATAGCAGACTTAGTGCATATTATTAGGGGATGCTGAGATATATTATTGGCTTTGTCCTGGGGTCTGCCAAAATTCTGTTTCTTTCTCTATAAGAGGGATTTTTATAAAATGTGTCAAAAATTTTTGTCTCTGTTACCATGATAGCATCAGGAAATTGAATGTTATAGGGGCCAGCTTACACATTAATCACTTGTGACAGATATGTGCTGGCCTTATTATTGCCTAGAAAAATGCATGTTTGTATGATCTGAAGACAATAGACACTTGAAGAATTTAGCATACTGTGAATCCTTCTATAAGATCATGACTGCTATATTGTTCATACCGGGCCACTTCATCTCTGCATTTCTGTGATATATTCACATAGCCATTCTGTGGAATATCCTTGTTGTCTAGGATAGCAAGCACAGTGCCTCCTACTATAGATTCCATCTGTATTTTTTAAAAGGCCTCCATGATTTTCTGATATAAACTTTCCTCAGAGAAATTGTTGAGCTGTTCACAGTTTTATCCCATTTTTATTGACTTTGTGTTGGGTACTGGAATTTAATTAATATAAACAAAAAAGATAGATTCCTTAAATTCAGTTTGTTTGGCCTTTATTAAATTACTTTGTATATACCCTCTCCCTGTCCTTCTTCCTCTTGTTCATGTGTCCCTCTCCTATCCTTAAACTCCCCCTCTCCTTCTACCTGAATTCATACTTGTTCTTTACCCTCTACATCTCTCTTTTTCTAGACCTTCCTCTGTTGTTCACTAAATTTCTTTTTTTTTTATCTTTTATTTTTATTTATTTTTGAATTTTATTTTGGGGAACGATTTAAAACAATATATGTTGATTTTTTTAACTTTTTTATTTTTTATTAATTACTCTTTATTCATTTTGTATCCCTCCATAAGCCCCTCCCTCCTCCCCTCCTGATCCACCCTCCCTCCTGTTTCTGCATGCATGCCACTCCCCAAGTCCACTGATAGGGGAGGTTCTCCTCTCCTTTCTGATCTTAGTCTATCAGTTCTCACCAAAAGTGGCTGCATTGTCCTCTTCTGTGGCCTGGTAGGACTGCTCCTCCCTCAGGGGTAGGTGATCAAAGAGCAGGCCAATCAGATTATGTCAGAGGCAGTCCCTCTTCCCATTACTAGGTAACCCACTTGGACACTGACCTGCCTTGGGCTACATCTGTGCAGGGGTTCTAGGTTATCTCCATGATTAGTCCTTGGTTGGAGTATGAGTCTCTGGGAAGTTCCTTGTGTTCAAATTTTCTTGTTCTGTTGCTCTCCTTGTTGAGTGAGTTGTCCCAGAAGCAAAAAGACACATACGGTATATACTCATTCATATAGACATACAACGTAGGACAAACCCACTAAAATCTATGCATCTAAAGAAACCAAGCAAGAGAGAGGACCCTAAATAAAATGTTCAATCCCCACCTGAAAGGCAAATAGGATGGACATCAGAAGAAGAAGAAAACAGGAAACAACCTAGAAACCTGCTACAGAGGGCCTCTGAAAGCCAGAAGAAAACAGGAAACAACCTTGAAACCTGTCACAGAGGGCCTCTGAAAGCCTCTGCCCTGCAGACTATCAAAGCAGATGCTGAGACTGATGGCCAACTGGTGGGCAGAGTGAATGGAATTTTATGTAAGTGGGAAATAGTAAGAGCTGGAGAGGACAGGAACTCCACAAGGAGAGCAACAGAACAGGAAAATTTGAACATAGGGAACTTCCCAGAGACTCATACTCCAACCAAGGACTAATCATGGAGATAACCTAAATTTCTGCCTATTGGATTATCTTTTTTTTTTTTTTTTTTTTTTCTGATCAAGGCTTCCGTTTATTAGAAATTTTTACCCAACTTATATAGGGACAAGGCAGGAAAGGGGGAAGGTAATTAGCTGCTGCGGGAGACAGGAAGAGTGCTTTCATGGGTTAAATATTGGATTATCTTTGTTCTCATTTTGATGAGATTGAGAGATGCATAACCTTGAGCTAACTCTCACCAAGCAAGTCAAAGATGTGTATGAAAACAAAAACAAAAATAAAAAACCTTTCAGTCTCTGAAGAAAGAATTAGAAGAAGATACTAGAAGATGGAAAGATCTCCCATTCTCATGGATTGGCAGGATTAACATAGTAAAAATAGCCATTTTACCAAAAGCAATCTACAGATTCAGTGCAATTCACATCAAATTACAAACAAAATTTTTCACAGAACTTGAAAGAAAAATTCTCAACTTCATATGGAATAAGAAGAAACCCAAAACCTCTAAAACAATCCTCTGCAATAAAAGATCTTCTGAAAGTATCTCCATCCCTGATTCCAAGCTATACTATAGAATAAAAATTACATGGTACTGGCATAGAAACAGAAGGGTGCATCAATGGAATCAAATAGAAGAATCAGAAATAAACTCACACACTTATGGACACCTGATTTTTGACAAAGATGCCAAAACCATATAATGGAAAAAAAATAGCATCTTCAACAAATGGTGCTGGTCTAACTGGATGTCTACATGTAGAAAAATGCAAATAGATCTATACTTATCACCCTTCACAAAACTAAAATCCAAGTGGATCAAAGACCTCAATATAAAAAAGGACACACTAAACCTGTTAGGATAAAAACGTTTGGAAGAGCCTTGAACCCGTTAGCACAAGGGACAACTTCCTGAACAGAACACCAACAGCACAAGCTCTAAGTTCAACAATCAATAAAGGGGACATTATGAAACTTAAAAGCTTCTGTAAAGCAAAGGACACTGTTGTCAGAACAAAACGACAGCCTACAGATTGGGAAAGGATCTTCACCAACCCTATATCTGACAAAATGCTAATATCAAGAGTATGTAAAAGAACTTAAGTGAAACAGCAACAAATCAAGTAACCCAATTAAAAAATGGGGTACAGATCTAAACAGAGAATTCTCAATAGAGGAACATCGAATGGCAGAGAATCACTTAAAGAAATGCTCAACATCCTTACTCATCAGGGAAATGCAAATCAAAATGACCCTGAGATTTCACCTCACACACATAAGAATGGCTAAAATAAAAAATTCAAATGACAACACAAGCTGGAGAGGACTTGGAGAAAGGGGAATCCTCCTCCATTGCTGGTGGGAATATAAACTTGTACAACCACTTTGGAAATCAATCTCACACTTTCTCAGACAATTATGAATAGTCCTACCTCAAAATCTGACTATACCACTCCTAGACATATATCCAAATGATGCTCAAGTACACAAGAACATTTGTTCAATCATGTTTATAGCAGCTTTATTGTAAAGCCAAAACATGGAAACAACCCAGATGTCCCTCAGTTGAGGAACAGATACAGAAATTGTGGTACATTTACACAATGGAATACTACTCAGCAATTAAAAACAAAGACAACATGAAATTTGTAGGCAAATGATGGAATCTAGAAAAGATCATCCTGAGTGAGACATCCCAGAAGCAGAAACACACACATAACATATATTCACTTATAAGTGGATATTAGACATATAATATAGGATAATCATACTAAAATATGTACACCTAAGGAAGCTAATTAAGAAGGAGGACCCTGGGTAAGATACTAAATCTTCATTCATAAAGGCAAAAGAGACAGACATTGGAAGAGGGAGAAAACAGACAAGAGGACAGGAACCTATTACTCTACCCAGCAGGGTATCAAAACATAGGCTGATATTAATAGCCAAGCTTTGGGCAGAGTTCAGGGAATCTTATGAAAGAAAGTGGAGATAGAAAGACCTGGAGGGAACAGGAACTGCACAAGGAGAGCAATAGAAGCAAAAAATCTGGACACAGGGGTCTTTTCTGAGACTTATACTCTAACCACTTACCATGCATGGCGATAACTTAGAACCCCTGCACAGAAGTAGCCCATGGCAGCTCCGTGTCCAAGAGGGTTCCCTAATAATAGGAACAGGGACTGTCTCTGACATGAACTCATGGGCTTGCTCTTTGAACACTTCCACCTGAGGGGAAGCAGCTTTATTATTCCACAGAGGAAAAAAAAAAATAAAAAAAAAAAAACCAGTCCCGATGAGACCTGTTAGACTGGGGTCAGATGGAAGGTGACCTCTCCCCTATCATTGGACTTGGGAAGGGGCATAGGAGAAGAAGAGGGAGGAAGGGTGGGATTGAGAGGGGAGGGGGAGGGGGCTACAGCTGGGATACAAAGTTAATTAACTGTAATTAATAAGAAGAAAATAAACATTTAAAAAATGTATAGGACAGATCCCACCCAACCTGGAGCACTTCACATCTTCCTCTACCCTCTCCCCAGCTGGCAGGCATAACACACCAACTCCCCATCCTTCCAAAAACACTCCCTTGACATTGTTGATGACTCTTCCAGCACTGGCTGAATAACTGATGTGTGGCTGTTGAGTGTGTGTGTGTGTGTGTGTGTTTCCAATTTAACCCTGGCTGTTCTAGAATTCACTCTGTGAACTAGGCTGGCCCTGAACTCACAGATATCTTCCTACCTCTGCCTCCTGAGTGTTGGGATTAAAGGCATGTACCACCTTTATGTACATTTCTAGAAATGACAGTGAAGGTGTTTCCAGAGATGGTTGGAATTTAGGGCAGTGAACTGAATGGGAAGGGAATGTAGAGTGAAGTGTGGGGAGAACTACTTAATTGACTTGTATGGGGTTGACAACAAAAGTAGAAGGAACAGAACTGGACAGAGATGAGCCACCCCGACTGTATTGTTCCACCTGTTTCATCTGCCTTGCTTATGTCTTGTTTGCATTATATGTTAAGCCAAATGTCTTCTAATGGTTCAGAGACTGGGCAGAAGTTCAGAGCATTTGAAGGAGACTAACGTACATGACATATCCTGAATAGTTATATCTAAGGGCTATTTTGAAAGAAACTTTAACAAAACCAAAGAACATCCTCAAAGCCAATAATCATATGCATCTGGGCTCACAAATCTTTATCCATATGCTTTTCTTGGTGCATGAACCTGATAATTTAAATAGCTGATTAAAAGCACCATTCTTTTGCCTGTTTTTTTTAAACAAATGAGAAGCAAAGCGGTTGAACCAGATTTTCAAACTTTTATACTAATAAATCTCTAGTGGAAAACACTAGAGATTACCTGTGTTACATGCCTGCTAACTGTTTCTAATGAAATTCCAAGCTAGAACATCAGATAGGAAATCGTAGATGCAGAGGGAGAGAACATTTGACACCTTGAACAAGTGTTTGAAAATGGAGACTGGACACCTTATCTCCATTGTCCAAAACTCTGGCTCAATGATCCCTATTCCATTATCATTACCATAAATCACCACACTAAACAGGAAAACATGTTCCAGTTTTAAAGAGCATATGAAGGGTCAAGGTGGCACCAATGGTGAAATTATATATAGAAAAAAAAAAAATATATATATATATATTTCTATAAAACTGTGATTTTCTTGTACTATGTCCTGATCTAACATTTCCCATCTTTATCAAATCTTTCCTATATCCCTTAAAAGTAACAGGAAACATAAATTCTGTTCTTCCTTATCTTGAGAATGACTCTACAAGTTCTAACACGAGGCTAGTGGTACATATGTTTAAACTGCCAGGGTCATAGGGACTAATTAAGGCTGAATTTCACAAGCTGTTACCAGGAGCTGGATCAATTAAGTGTGAGTTTTCATTTTTTGTGGCTCTCCACAAATCCTCTAATCTAGAATGTAAGAGATATGGCATGATGCAGGAAATACGTTTCACTAAGTGTATTTGTGATGAAAGAGTAGTCTTGATGGCCATTATTTTATTTCTGGTTCTGCATGAATGTCCTAAGAAACTTTAGTTATTATTGTCTGAGTGGCACATTCTGGTTCTCATAACGTTTGTTCTTTCTCCAACAAACAATATCTTGTTACAAATATGTCGCCTTTCTGAGGGGTAAGAATGCATTCCACAGGGCTCTGCTGCTCATGGAATACAGACTGCCTTCAAGATATTGAATGTATATGAGCGATATATAAGCACCACTTAGAGGAAGAAAAATGACAGGGTAAAAACTTCGCTGTAAATATCTCACTACTCTCTGTGCCTTTAGCCCAGAAATGTTGCAATATGATTTCTTTAAAGAAAAAAAAAATGCCTGAGTGATTTTCCTCTCTCTGGTTTAATGTGTAGTAAAAACAGAAAATATGGTATGTATCTGTATTGATGCCAGGCTTTAGTTTAACATTTTATTACCCCTTGGGTCCAATTAAATTTTTTAAGAAGTATTTTAGCAAAAAAACAAACAAACGTATCCATTATAATTGTGGTAAGTGTAAAGATTGTGTGTGTGTGTGTTTGTTTTGTTTTGGTCTGTTTTTGTTTTTTTTATGACATGGTTTATTGTGTAGCTTTTGCTGTCCTGGATTTCTTTGCAGACCAGGCTGGCCTCAAACTCACAGAGATCTTCTTGCTTCTGCCTCCCTAACTACTGGGATTAAAGGCATTTGCCACCACTCCTGGATTATATGAGCTATTTTGTTAGATAATATTTATTTACAAGAATATCAAACTCACAACAGATGCCATGCAAGCTTCACAAAATAGGCAGCAATCAGTACTCTGACCCAGCCAGGACATCAACCACATCAACAACGAGCAGACATGGTAAGCCTAAGGGCACATTAGTGGCATGAATACCTTGGCAATGTAACCCAAAGCTGTCTACGTGGAGTTTAGACCTTCTCAACAAGAAGTAAACCATGCCTTGCCTCGTACTGGAAACCTAGCTAACTAATTAGGGTTGGGAAGGTCTGAATACTAGAAAAGAATCTATGAGAGGTTAGGTGCATGGGCTATGTAGATAGAGTACTGAGAGAGAAGAAAATAATTGGGGGGTAATATAGAAACATAACACAATAGAAACTTTCTGAATCTGTGAGAGTGACCCTAGCAAATTCTCCTAGTAATGAAGTATATAGAACCCAAACTGGCCATCTTCTATAATCAAGTAAGTCTCCCAGTAGTGACACTGAAACATCAACCCAGACATGCTGGGGTTATAGTAGCATAGAACTTGTGTCAGTGTCCAACCAATGACTAGTACAACTTGAGGCACCTGCCATGAGAGGGACACTGTGAGGATGACCAAGACCAGAGGCTGGTCATCTCCGAGAGTTAGAATAAAATCAGATATGACTGGCAAAACAAGTTGATTCTTTTTTAAATGAACAAATAAACATTTTATTATTTTAAATAAACAAAATGATTCTTTTTTAAAAAATTAAATTGTTATTATTTTTATATTAATTAAAGTTTATTCACTTTGTATCCCAGCTGTAGCCCCCTCCCTCATTCTCTCTCAATCTCACCCACCCTCCCTCCCTCATTTCTTCCCATGCCCCTCTCCAAGTCCACTGATAGGGGAGGTCCTCCTCCCCTTTCATCTGACCCTAGCCTATCAAGTTTCATCAGTACTGGCTGCATTGTTTTCCTCAGTGGCCTTGTAAAGCTGCTCCCCCATCAGGTGGAGGTGATCAAAGAGCCAGCCCCTGAGGTCATGTCAGAGACAGTTCCTGTTCCTATTACTAGGGAATTCCACTTGGATACTGAGCTACCATAGGCTACATCTGTGCAGGGGTTCTATGTTATCTCCACTCATGGTCCTTGGGTGGAGTATCAGTCTCAGAAAAGACCCCTGTGCCCAGAATTTTTGGATCTGTTGCTCTTCTTGTGCAGCTCCTGTCCCTTCCAGGTCTCCCTATTTCTCCCTTCTGTTCTAAGATTCCTTGCATTCTTCCCAAAGTTTGGCTATGAGTCTCAGCATCTCCTTCAATACCTTGCTGGGTAGAATCTTTCAACAGCTTTCTGTGGTAAGCTCCTGTCCTGTTGCCTGTTTTCTCCTTCTTCCAATGTTCATCACCTTTGTCTTTCTCATGAGGATTGATCATCTTACCCTGGGTCCTCGTTCTTGTTTAGCTTGTTTAGCTGTACAGATTTTAGTATGTTTATCTTATGTTATATATCTAATATCCACTTACAAGTGAGTATACACCATGTGTGTCTTTCTGCTTCTGGGGTAACTCAGTCAGGATGATCTTTTCTAGTTCCCACCATTTGCCTGCAAATTTCATGATTTCCTTGTTTTTAATTGCAGAGTAGTATTCCATTGTGTAAATGTACCACAATTTCTGTATCCATTCCTCAGATAGGTAACATCTGGATTGTTTCCAGACTCTGGCTATAACAAATAAATCTGCTACAGACATGTTTGAGCAAATGTCCTTGTGTACTTGAGCATGTTTTGGATATATGCCTAGGAATGCTATCGCTGCATCTTGAGAAAACACTTCCTAATTGTCTGAGAGACCTACTTTTTTATGAGGATGGTGGAGAAAGAGTGAACAAATGGGGGAGGAAAGGCTCTGGTGGAGGTGAGGGAGGTAATTGGAGGAGGATGGAAGGAGAAAGATGGAAGAGAGGAGAAACTGTGGTTCCCCTCTGGGCTGGGATGTAGTGTATGGAAAGAATAAAAATTAAATAAAAAATATAGAACTGAAAGAAAAAAATTAAAGAGAATCTACAACCACTAATTTACTAAACCAAATTAAAATGCAGAGTTGTCTCAACTGATAACATCTGCAAAACCTAAAGCTTCAGCAAAATTGCCAAGGAGTGAGCAGGAAGATGATAAGAGCCATAGAATCAGGGACTTTGCTATGAGGTCATGACTGCTAATAATAATAAAGCCTCTGTTTTAGTTAGGGTTTTATTTCTGTGAAAAAAACTCTATGACAACAACTCTTATAAAGCACAGCATACAGTTAGTTCTGGCTTGCAGCTTCACAGGTTTAGTCCATTGTCATCATGTAGAAGTGTGTCATGGTGCAGGCAGACTTGGAGCTGGAAAAGGAGCTCAGAGTTCCACATTTGGATCCTCAGGGTGCAGAAAGTGAATGCTATACACTCCCTCCAACAAGGCTGCACCTACTCCAACAAGGCCACACTTCCTAATAATCCCATTTCCTGAGCCTGAGGGCCACTTTCTTTCAAATCACTACAACCCCTAACTATAAAGACTCACTGACAGGAATGCTGCAAACATGAGATGAACCAGAGGTTCACCAGCTGACATATCAAAGTGAATCTGGAAAAGTCCATGAAGCTTCAGTCCCTCACAAAGAAATGCAGGCAACTAAAGAATGCTGAAATTAGTAAAAATAGTCTTCACTACGAAAGAGCACACCAATTAGTTGGCTAATATCAAGGGGTCATCCCTGAGAACATACATACAAATAACATCAAAGAGCCTGAATAGGTTACATTTGAGAAAATATATGTATAAACACACACACACACACACACACACACACCTCTAATAAAAATTAATGAAAAGGGAGCTACAAATTTTAAAGAGAACAAGAAGGAATATTGGGCAAAAAGAGGAAAGAAGATAGGTTGTGATTATGTATAATTTCCAAAAAAAGAGAGAGAATACAAACATACTACTTGTTTTACGTATGCCTTCCTTAAAAACAAAACAAAAAAAAAGTTGCACAAAAACTGTCACATGTTGGATGCATACTATTGCTTAGCAAAGTATCTTTTGACAAGTCATGATTATATATGACAAGTCATATATATGTATACATATACGTATGTGTTTATAAAAAAGTATCTGGACTTACTTTACCATATTGGAAAAGCAGTTGTTTTATTTCATTTTGAATAAACTAGGACACTTTCTTCTAGGCATTTCAGTGGTTTCTAGTGTTGTTAAACTTCTGAGGAAATGCTCAATATGGAAGTAGTCAACATCGATCCAATAGGCTGTGTCTCTGATTGAATGAATACTAGGAAAAGAAAGAAGACAACTGAATCCCAGTTCTCAAAATTGCTGCCTCCTGAATCTGTATCCAATGTGACTACCTGCCTCAATTGTCATAGAATCCCTTCTACTTTCTAATACAGCTCCTTTTAACTCACAAGTCAAAATAAATATTTCATTCCTTAGTTTCTTTTTATCAGATATTTTATCACAGCAGGAAAAGACACTAAATCAAATAAGTGGTACCTACAAACTGGGCCTATTCTGGGACAAGTGTGGTTTTGTGGTCCATATGCATTTGGAGATGCATTGTAGTGGGAATGTGAAAGACTTTAGAACTGTAGAGGAGAAAGGAGCTTCTGGGGGGCACATAGTTTTCGTTATTTATGAGAAAGGGTCTTACTATGCATTTCTGTAGCTATGGTGGCCCTGGAACTCACTATGTAGAACAGGCTGACCTCAAGCTCACAGGGATCTGTCTGCCTCTGACTTCCAAGCACGGGAATATAAGATACATACCACTACATACAGCTCCTGGAACTTCAAAAGCAAAATTTAGTGAGCCATTCTGAAGGGAAATGGGGCAGCAAAATTTCAACATCATTTCAGACAGTAAGAACATGAATCATGTGTTTTCAGAGGAGAATATGTGTTGTATCATTAATGGAATCATAACAGGTTCACATGACAATCTGGGCAAGGACATGACCGTGGTGTGCTCAAGTTCTGGAATTTTGTTTAAGACTGAATTCATAACTAATAGATTAAGTTGTTTGGCAGAGAATTTATACACCCAAGCTGTGTCCAAATAGCCATTCAGAGATTTATGGATAGAAAGAGGAACAAAAAATGTGAATACTATGTTATTTCCTTTAGAAAGAGGTAAGAGCAACTTTAAATTTGCACCGGTTAATGATTAATGACAACCTGTCAGTTCTGAAAAATTAACAGAAACAAAACCCAATCTAAAATGGAAGAAACTCTCATGAACAATAGAATATATAAGAGAAAGGCCATAATTTTTTTTAATTTTTTATTTAACTTTTATTAATTACACTTTATTCATTTTGTATCCCCCCATAAGCCCCTCCCTCCTCCCCTCCCGGTCCCACCCTTCCCCCCCTTACTGCATGCATGCCCCTCCCCAAGTCCACTGATAGGGGAGGTCCTCCTCTCCTTCTTTCTGATCTTAGTCTATCAGTTCTCGTCAGAAGTGGCTGCATTGTCAGGGTTCTAGGTTATCTCCATGAATAGTCCTTTGTTGGAGTATGAGTCTCTGGGAAGTTCCCTGTGTTCAAATTTTCTTGTGGAGTTCCTGTCCTCTCCAGCTCTTACTATTTCCCACTTACATAAAATTCCATTCACTCTGCCCGACAGTTGGCCATGAGGCTCAGCATCTGCTTTGACAGTCTGTACGGCAGAGGCTTTCAGAGGCCCTCTGTGGCAGGTTCCAAGGTTGTTTCCTGTTTTCTTCTTCTGAATGCCATAAATTTTTATAAACTAATTCATGGTTATAATTTACCTATGAGGACTTTTTCCATGTTTTATTTTGTCCATTTTGGCTGTTGTCTTTTGGAGGCCTGCTCTTTTCTGAAAGGAAATGGACAGAAATGTGTCTTGGGGAATGGATGGGGGGGTGGTGATGTTGAGAGGAGTTAAGCAAGGGAAAATGGTGGTTGTGATGTATTTTATGAGAGAAAGAATCTGTTTTCAATTTAAAAACTTTTGTAAAAGATGTGCTTTTTGCTCTATCCCTGCACATTTTGTAGGCAGGGTATAAAGATAGAGCAAAAAGTGCATCTTTTATATATTTTTTACCTGAAAATGGATTATTTGTCTCATATATTACAGAATTGAGGGAACACCCAATTAATGCCTGGTCCAATCAAAGATACCTTATGGAAAAGTGCCGACTCCTGACACATGAAGGATACTCTGAAAAGTTTGTAGACAGGAGTCTGACAGAATTGTCCTTTGAGAGGCATCACCTCAAAACAAAGGTTGAGACTCACAGCCAAACATTAGATGATGAGTAGGGAGTCTTGAGGAAATGTGGGAGGAAATACAGAAGGAGCTGAAGGTGACAGGAGCTCCAGTATAAGAACAACAGAGCCAAACAACCAGGGCCCAGAGACTTGCTGAGATGAGTCATGCAAGAAGTGGATCTAGGCTGTCTATAAAAGACGTATTAGATGGGCAGCTTAGGCCTCATGTGGGTCCTCTACTAAGGGAAATTGGGACTGCATTGGACATGGACTCACTTGACAACTTTTTGGTCACATTCTCCTGGCGGTACTGCTTTGCCAGGCAAAGGAGAAGAGGACATGCTCAGTCCTGATGTGACTTGTTCAGCTAGGGTAGATGGGAAAGGGAGTTCCCCTTTTCTGAGGGACAGAGAAGGGCGAGTTGAGCAGAGAGTGGGAAGGGGAACTGGGAGGGGAAGAAAGATGGGCTACAAAAATATGTAAACTGAACATCACAGCCAAACATTGGTCTATGCTTAGAGAATCTCGGGGAATAGTGGGAGGAAAGAGGAAAGGACATGGAAGTGACAGGAGCTCCACAAGCCCAGAGGGGTTTGCTAAGACTGAAGCATCAACCAAGGTCCACACACGAACTGGACCTACGTTCCGTATGGGGACTTCATCAGACACAGACTCATTTGCTAGCTTTTAGATCACTTCCTCCTGGAGGGACTGCCTTGGCAGGACACAGGGGAAGAGCACATTTTCAGTCCTGATACAACTTTATGAGCTGGGGTAGAAGGGAAAGGGAGCTCCCCTTTTATGAGGGAAAGGGGAGGTGGGAGGAAGAGAGTGGGACTGGTAGAGGAGAAGTGAAGGAACGGCAAGGATGTAAAGTGAATAAAATAAATAAATGAGAATAAATAAGGAAAGAAAGGAAGGAAGGATAAATAAATAAATAAATAAATAAATAAATAAATAAATAAATAAATAAATGTACTTTTTGGAATTAGCATTCCATAATTCTCAGTTCCTAGAGTTTCAACAATGACTAATTCTCTTACTCACTTTCTTTCTCTTACAGAAATAAAAATGTTTATATGATACTAAAGACCAAATGATATATCCAATGTAAATGTTAAACTTAGAAAACAATTTCATTGAAATCAATACAAATACAACCTAAATCATTTTGCATTAAGAAAAATTACGCCAAAGAAATACAACCATTCATAGAAAAATAAATAAAATCCTATGTTGAAATGATTCAATGAAATACTCTAATTCAATTTACTCTGCTGGGAATTAAGTATCATCACTGGTTAGAATTGGAAAGGATCTTAAAGAGAAAAATTTTTAATGTTGAGAGCCTCAGTTTTCAGATCATAACAAGACCATGGAATTCCTGATGAATTTTTAATCTACTATTTTTGTAAAACAACAGTGAAATACTTTTGGCAAACGAGAAGAAGACTCAACTCAGCTGACTTCTTTTTGGTCATTTTATTATTATTATTATTATTATTATTATTATTATTATTATCATAATTATCATCATCATCGTTGTTTCTATTATTATTGTTGTTGTTGTTTACAATTTACTCACTTTGTATCCCAGTTGTAGCACCCACCCTTGTCTTCTCCAGGACCTACCTTTGCCTATTCCTCTCCCCTAGTCCATTACTTCAGGAAGTCTTCCTCCCCTACTGTCTGACTCTAGCCTATCAGGTACCCTAAGGACTGTCTGGATCCTCTGTGGGCTGGCTAGTTTGCCCCACCAGGGAGAAGTGATCAAGGAGCAGGCAATGGAGTTCATGTCAGAGACTGTCTTTTCTCTTTTTACTAAGGAACCCACATGGGGACTAAGCAGTCTATGGGCTACAATGAGTAGGGCATCTATATCTTCCCTATGTGTGGTCTTTGGTTGATGTATGTATGTGGTCTGCTATGGGCCCAGGTATTTTTGGCTTTGTTGATCTCCTTGTGGGGCTCCTGTCCACTTTGGGTCCTTTTATCTTCCCCTTCTTTCACAAGACTCCCTGTGCTTTGTCCATAGTTTGGCTATGAGTCTCTGCACCTGCTTCAATCCCATGCTGGGTGGGGTCTTTTAGTGGACATCTGTAGTAGGTGCCTGTCCTGTTCTCTCTCTTCTAACATTTCCAGTCTCTATGTTGTTTTCCCATATATGAATGAGAATTAAGCATCTTCCCTAGGGTCCTCCTCATTGTTTAGCTTCCTTAGGTATGTAGGTTTTAGGATGCTTAGCCTATATGTTATATGCATAATATCTGCCTAAAATGAGTATATACTATGTGTGTCTTTCTTCTGGGTTGCCTCACTCAGGATGATTTTTTCTAGTTCCATTCATTTGACTGAAAATTTCATGATTTCTTTGTTTTTAATAGATGAGTAGCATGCCTTTGTGCAAATATACCACCATTTCTGTATCCATTCTTAGGTGAAAAGGAATCTAGGTTGTTTCCATATTTTGGCTGTTAAGAATAAAGCTGTACCTCCACTCACAGTGGACTTGGAAAGGAGCAGGAAGGAGATAAGAGAGGAAAGGTGGGATTAGGAGGAAATGAGGGAGGAGGCTACTGCTGGGATACAAAGTAAATAACCTGTGATTAATATAAAAAATTAAAATTAATTAAAAACTGAAAATAAAAATAAAAACAAATAAAAAGTGAGAAAAAAATAATAAAGCTGCTATTAACATAGATGAGCAAATGTCCTTGAACTCATTGACACAGGAGACAACTTTCCTGAAGAGAACACCAACAGCACAGGCTCTAAGATCAACAATCACTAAATGGGACCTCATGAAACTGAAAAGTTTCTGTAAAGCAAAGGACACTAGTCGAACAAAATGTCAGCTACAGACTGTCACCAACCCTATATGTGACAGAGAGCTGATATCCAGAATGTATAAAGAACTCAAGAATTTAAACACCTCAGCATCTGCTTTCATACACTGCTGGGTAGAGTCTCTCAGAGGCCCTCTGTGGTTGGCTCCTGGCCTGTTTCCTGTTTTCTCCTTCTTCCAATTCCATCCCGTTTGTCTTTCTGAGTGAGGATTGATCATCTAACCCATGGTCCTCCTTCTTGCATAGCTTCTTTAGGTGTACAGATTTTAGTATGTTTATCCTACGTTATAGCTCTAGTATCCAGTGAGTATATATCTTGTGTGTCTTTTTGCTTCAGTGATATCTCACTCAGGCTGATCTTTTCTAGATCCCACCAATTGCCTGCAAATTTCATGATTTCCTTGTTTTTAATTGTTGAGTAGTATTCCATTGTGTAATTATACCACAATTTCTGTATTCCTCAACTGAGGGACATCTGGGTTGTTTCCAGCTTCTAGCTATTATTAATAAAATTGCTATAAACATGGTTGAACAAATGCCCTTGCTGTGTACTTGAGCATATTTTGGATATATGCCTAGGAGTTGTGTAACATGATTGTGAGAAAGCGCTATTCCTACCCAAACTTTGAGCAGAGTGCAAGGAATCATATGGAAGAAGGGGGAGATAATAAGACCTGGAGAGGACAGGAGCTCCAGAAGGAGATCAACAGAACCAAAATATGTGGGCACAGGGATCTTTTCTGAGACTGATATTCCAACTAAGGACCATTCATGGATATAGCCTAAACCCCCTGCTCAGATGTAGCCCATGGCAGCTCAGTATCCAAGTGGGTACCCTAGTAAGGGGAACAGGGCTGTCTCTAATATGAACTCAGTGACTGGCTCTTTAACCCCCTCCCCAGTGGGGAGTAACCTTATCAGGCCACATAGGAGAACAATCCTGATGAGACCTGTTAAGCTAGGGTCAGAAGGAAGGGGAGTTGGACCTCTCCTATCAGTGGACTTGAAGATTGGCATGAGAGGAGATGAAGGAGTGTGAGAATTGGGAAGGAATGAGGGAGGGACTACAACTGGGATATATAGTAAATAAACTGTAATTAATATAAAAGTTTAATTTAAAAAAGTTAAAAACAAACAAACCAAGTAATATAATTAAAAATGGCTACAGAGCTAAACAGAATTCTCAATAGAGGAATATGGAATGACAGAGAAACACTTAAAGAAGGAAATCATGAAATTTGCAGGTAAATGGTGGGACCTGGAAAGGATCATCCTGAGTGAGTTGTCCCAGAAGCAAAAAGACACACGTGGTATATACTCACTCATATAAACATACAACATAGAATAAACCCACTAAAATCTGTACATCTAAACAAACTAAGCAAAAGAGAGGACCCTAACTAAAATGTTCAATCCCCATCCTGAAAGGCAAAGAGGATGGACATCAGAAGAAAAAGAAAATAGGAAACAACCTCGGAACCTGCTACAGAGGGCCTCTGAAAGCCAGAAGAAAACAGGAAACAACCTTGAAACCTGCCACAGAGGGCTTCTGAAAGCTTCTGCAGTATAGACTGTCAAAGCAGATGCTGAGCCTGATGGCCAACTGATGGGCAGAGTGAATGGAATTCTATGTAAGAAGTGGGAAATAGTAAGAGCTGGAGGGGACGGGAACTCCACAAGGAGAGCAACAGAACAAGATAATTTGAACACAGGGAACTTCCCAGAGACTCATACTCCAACCAAGGACTATTAGTGGAGATGACCTGGAACCCCTGCACAGGTGTAGCCCATGGCAGTTCAGTGTCCAAGTGGGTTACCTAGTAATGGGAAGAGGGACTGCCTCTGACATAATCTGATTGGCCTGCTCATTGATCACTTCCCCCTGAGGGGGGAGCAGCCTTATCAGGCCACAGTAGAGGACAATGCAGCCACTTTTGATGAGAACTGATAGACTAAGATCAGAAAGAAGAGGAGAACCTCCCCTATCAGTGGACTTGGGGAGTGGCATGCATGCAGAAAGGGGAGGGAGGGGCTTATGGGGGGATACAAAATGAATAAAGTGTAATTAATAAAAAATTAAAAAAAAAGAAATGCTCAGCATTCTTAGTCATCAGGGAAATGTAAATCAAAACGACTCAGATTTCACCTTACACCCATCAGAATGGAAAAGATCAAAAACTCAAGTGACAACACATACTGGAGAGGTTGTGGAGAAAGGGGAACCCTCCTCCACTGCTGGTGGGAATGTAAACTTGTGAGGCTGCTTTGGAAATAAAATCAATCTGACGCTTTCTCAGAAAAGGGGAATTAGTGCTACCTCAGACCGTGCTATTCCACTCCTTGGCATATATCTGAAATATGCTCAACTATCCAACAAGGCCATTTGCTCATTTAAGGTGACTTCTTAAATTTTAAAGCTAAAAAACCCAATTGTTTAATAAAACTACTTAAATTAGAGATGGTGCTCTATACGACATAGTGGCAGCCACAGTTAATAATCTATAGAGCTCAACTTTAGTAATTTATGGTTTTTTATTCAACAAACTAATAGACGCCAATGACTTAGCAGAGTTTAGGACTGCATACAAAAATGTGTTTATAATTACAAATAAAAAAATATTTATTTACTTACAAACACATAAACATATTTGTAGAATATGTATTTACCATGAGTTCTGAAGAAAACATTTCACTGAATGCTAATAATTGGAATTTTTTTTTTTTTTTGGCAAATCTCTTTTGGAAATATCACATGTATAACAACAATAACAAAATATACCCTGAGGGCATGTTGAATTTGTTTTTCTGATGTTTATTATATTCTCCTAAAATCATCACTTTATTCTATGCTATTTATGGTACAGTGAGTGCATTTTAAGATTGAAAATTCCTTTAAAAACTCAAACCTTAAGAGAATATTCTTGGAACTGTAGAATGGATTCAACAATATTCAGTAAATATATTCTCACAGAGGACCCATATCAATGTGCCAAAACCCAAGTCATAGTTATTTTGGCGGAAATTAACATACCCTAAAAAGAAATAGTGAATTTTGAGGCATACTGGAATAGCAAAAAGAACTGTGGATTTGATAGCTAAACACAAAAATATTTCAGTATTTAGTTGCAGTTGAAAACAGAGGTTTGAGATAATCTCTCTTTTTCTCTTTCCCTCTCTTTTCTATCGAGCCCCCTTTCTTTTGTTCTCATTTGTGTTTCATCATGTTAGTTTTATTTTCCTAAGAAGAAATTTTCTGCAGCTAGGCCCAGCTTTCAAATTCTTTCTGGTAACATAAAAGGATACGTTAGTTCTATGTCTAACCCACATACAACCAATATCATTACTCAGAAAATCCATGAAAGAATCTGTAGTTTCCATGGGAACTACCACAAAGATAATTTAGGTATGTCAGAGTGGTGTGTGAATCTCATTTTCATAAAGAAAATGTTCCCATAGACATCTTCCAACGAAACCGTGAAAACTTGTTAAGTACTAGAATGACCTCTGTTGGTACACATTACATGTGTTTTCAAACTACCATGTAATACACCACTCCTACTACCTGTACATGCTGCAAACTAAAAACTCAATCAACAAAGTTTCTTGTTTATTCGTTCATACAGAATCTAAATTTATATAGGAATAAACAATCTTTATTTGGAGTAATTATTTTCTTAATTAAGTATAAGATGGCACATTAAAATAAGCTTTCATTGTGAAAACAGTAATTGTAGTAGTATTAATGACAGGGCATTAATTTCAAGGTAAATTAGCAACAAAGCTTTGTTAAAAGCCTTTGTTTTACTCGGATAAAAGAAGAAAGTCATTATTATCTTTGATGTACAGTAAATAATTTGTGACTAATGAAATTTTACACATTTATACATTTAGGGTTAATTCTATATTATTTATCTCAGAAAATTCTGAAATCTCTTAGAATATTTTATAATGAAGGTATAGTGCTTTTTTCTCAGCTTTATTACTTACAATGTCATAGCAGAACACTTTTCCTTTTCCATTGTCAGTCATAAAGTGGATCATAAACTGACCAACGGATAGAAAGTAGCTTTCACATTTCTATAACATTTCTATTATTTTTTTAACTGAAGTTTGCTGTACTATTGTTTAATCTCTTGACTAATGTTCTGTCAAGGTAAAAGTCACATTGTTTTTTATTTCTGTGCTTGATAACATGAATAATGTTTGTAAGAAATGCAGGCATTCTGGGCAGTATTTAGGTGCTTGCTTTGCTATGTGAGGGACAGTTGCTCATTTAGCTGTGAGATAAATCTTCTTTTAGTTTAGCACAAAACCACCTTGAACTCAATCTCTGACAACAGGAATTGGTAATGAAGTGACGTAAATATGTCTTTTTGTGGTTCAGTTACCTTTGTTACAGCAAGCCTATAGCCAACATCCAACTAAGTGGAGGAAAACTTAAATAAATTCCACTGAAAACAGGGACAAGACTGCCCATTCATTCTCTCTTTATAGCTTCAAAATAGTATTTGAAGTTCTTGCTAGAGAACTAAGACAATTAAAGAAGATAAACGGGATTCAAATTACAAAGGAAGAAGTTATAGTATCACTAATCACAAATGATATGAGAGTATACATAAATGGATATTAGCCATAGAATATAGGTTAAACATACTAAAATCTATAGTCTTACGGTAAACAACAGAGAGGGCCCTAGGGGAAAAGCTAAAACCTCATTCAGAAGGAAAAACAGGATAGACATCGGAAGTGGGAGAAGACAGGGAACAGGACAGGAGCCTACCACAGAGGGTCTCTGAAAGTCCTTACCCAGCAGGGTATCAAAGCAGATGCTGGGACTCATAGCCAAACTTGGGGCAGCATGCAGGGAATTTTATGGAAGAAGGGGGATAGAAAGACCTGGAGGGGACAGGTGCTCCATAAGGAGACCAACAGAGTAAAAAAAAAAAAAAAAAAACAACTGGGCCAGGGAGTACTTTCAGAGACTCATACTCCAACCAAGGACTATGAATGGAGAAGATGTAGATGCCCTCAGAAGAAGAAGCTCATAGGGAGCTCAGTCTCCAAGTGGGTTACCCTAGTAAGTAGATCAGGAGCTGTCTCTGACATGAACTCAGTGGCTGGCTCTTGCTCACCTCTCCTAGGAAGGAGCAGCCTTGCCAGGCCACAGAGGAAGATGAAACAGCCAGTCTTGATGAGACCTCATAGGCTATGGTTAGATAGAAGGGGAGGAGGACTAGAGGAGAGGCATAGGAGGAAAAAGGGAGGGTGGGTGAGACTGGAGGAGATGACGGGGGTCAGTGATACACCCAGGATACAAAGCGAATAAATTTTAATGAATAATAATAAAGGAATAATAATAAAGAAAACAAATTAAAAAACAATTTAAAATAATAAA
This sequence comes from Psammomys obesus, assembly GCF_907164565.1. NCBI lineage: Eukaryota > Metazoa > Chordata > Mammalia > Rodentia > Muridae > Psammomys > Psammomys obesus. The sequence goes on from NW_026591086.1 coordinate 47,556,973, forward strand.
ACAGTGCCTAAAAATCCAAAGAAAACATTTCTGAGAGATTAATTTTGTTAGATAATTTTACATTTTCTACTTTTGAAACAGAGACTGTGAATTGAAGGAAATTTATATTTTCCAGAAATGGCTAACTATGCAACAGTAAAGCCTACATGTCAAATTGGAAACTGCCATGCCTACTGGAAAAATAGAATAAATTAACATCAATCGCAACATTTTGGCTGTATAAGTCAGTAAGTATGAAGGGCTAAATTTGTCACTTATAAATTTTTTGAGAACATCCTAATTTTCCTTTATGAGTCATACAATTTATAGCATTGCATGAAAAACAGTATATGCAATATGCATGTTAACCTGATAAAAACTCTAAAAGTAAAAATGACAAAATGTAAAATTGTTTCAGTCTGATCTAACTATCAATTTTCATGGAGTCCATCAATCACAAAGTAATGTTTTCTGAATGGTTAGGTTGAAGAAATTAGTCATGTATCAAATGGCAATGATTTATGAGAACTGAAGGAAGACTAGAAGTTTCAGGTAAGAACAGAACATAATCCCTGCTTTCTTGTTCATTTTCTGTGCATTGTTTATTACCTATTAGATTGGATCTGTGCGTGTGTGATTGTAGATACAGGACCTTAACTTGGGAAACTGGAAAAACTGCTATGAAATATTTATATTTTGAATGTCTCATCATTCATTGTAAATATTTATCTATTTAGTTTTTAATGTATGAAATTGAAATTTTAGAAAAGGATATTGAAAAGAAAAGATCAATAATATCAGATGAGGATATACAATGCTTTACTAAACACCGGTACCAAGATTCAGTGTCATAAATGTATTTGCGTTGTCATATTACACTTATGTCTGCAAATATTTGAGAACAAAACTATATATGGATTTCCAAACTTGGGTCAGTGGGGTTGCTGAAATGAGACTGTTTTACTGTTTACTTTAAATTTAGGAAGAAAATAGGCAAACACAAAAAAATCACATTAGTCTAAGCACTCTTTCAATTAAATCATATTTTGAATTTCTTTTTATTTTATATCAGCATTGCAAGTTCTAACATTCAGAATCAAAAATTCTTTTAAACAGTCTTATTTACTTGTAATATATATTGCAGAACTAGAAATCGATTTGCTAAGCACCTAGAGGTACGCGTTAAACGTGAATGCATCAATATAACCATGATAGTGGACATGTACAACACACATATCTTCTGTGTTCCATTGTGCTGCTCCTCCTCATTCTCAAATCACAAACCCAATAAATGAAAAGCGAAGTCATTGTCTTGCACCTCAGATTAAATTAATTTCTGTTTTCCAGAATTTTCAGTGAATAGAACCACTTGTATTTAGTGTGCATTTATCTACTTTCACACATCATAATTTGAGATACAACAGCAGTGTAGTTACTGATATGGAAAACTGTGTTTGCTGGCTAGTACTTGGTTACATGTCTAAAATACACCATGCTTGGTTTTATCTGTGCAGTAGCCACTGGCATCCCACCCACTGTGGGGTCACAAAAAGATTATTGCAACAGTTGTAGCTGTTAAGCTGTGGTATATCATGCTTGTTTATTGGGAGGTTGTTAATGGTTAATAATCATCCAGAAAGCTTTTAGTGCATTAGATTAAAATCTACATTTCTCCTTGGGATAACTTTTTCCCCAGGCAACTATACTGTTCATCTAACACAGTAGCTTGAATATAATAAATATAGGGAAATTTTTATTAAGATGAACATGGTAATATTTTCAAAATCTCTTCTTTCGAAACATAAATATATTTGTTCTCAACACTTATAGATTTAAAAAAATCAAAATTGAGAAAGTCCTCAAAGAGTGCAAACTAGTCATTCTGTAATCTTTCATTGCCAGGGTGTAATAATAAGGGTGATACTGTTTTGTTATTAAACCTGTATTCATATTGATCTTTTATCTAATGTTCATTTCACCTTCAAAACCAGGTCAGGACTCCTATTTAATTTAATTTTTTTTCAGTAATTGCATCTAAAATATTCTCCTTTTGGTAATCTCCTGAGTTTTGATAAGTACCTACCTACTCTTGCCTATAATACATCTCAACTATAATTTTAATTACTCTCCTGAAAGGATCAGTATTGTGAGTCTTTGAGAGGAAGGACAGAAGGAAAATGCACCGTATTCATCACATTCTGTCCCTTTAAACACTGCGTACATTTGCTGTTGCTGTTATAATTTTAGAGTTCATAGCATCGTAAGATAAATATTCTGAAAGAATAATATTTTGGTTTATAACATCTCTATTGTGTCATTATGTTCACTTTAACATAAAACAGTATCACTTAAATTTGAAGTTTTAAAGTGCAAATCTATACCTTTTTCCCCTGCAGAAGAAACAGGCACATTGATTAATTATGAATAATGAACAATCTTAATATATCATCTCTATTTGCATAACCTGTTTAAGTTACTCTTTTAATATTCTAGTTGCATTCTATAACTAATATCAATTCACAGATAGAATTTTTCATATTATAAGCAGAAGTCTTATATTAGTCTTTTACATAAAAAACAGCTAAACATATGAGCTCAATGTTATTTTAAAATCATCATAACGTGTCCTAATATGTAAAAAAACTGGCACAGGTAATATGTGAAACAAGGTTTTAAAAAAACTGTTATGATTCAAAGTAAAAATACACTAGAAATTACCAAAGTTTGAGTGTTATTAAATGACCAACAAATTATGTGAACACTAGAAAAACAGCAAAATTAAGACAACTAAATGAGATCAAGAGGATACAAATCAGAATGGAAGGAATCAAACTATCACTATTCTCAGACGATATAATAGCATACATAAGTGACCCCAAAAATTCAACCTGAGAACTCCTTCAGCTGATAAACATCTTCAGCAAAGTGGCTGGATACGAAATTAACTATAATTCATTCTTAACAATTTCCTGTTGTACTCACAACAACTTTAAGGTATTGCTAGAAGTTTTGATAGAACTAGAAGTAGACTAAAGACACCAAAACAATAGCAAAAGAGCAAATTCCATAATTAAAATCATAGTAAGAACTTTAACATTAATAGCCGCAATACCAGCATTTTCTTAAGAATCAAGTTCAACATGATTGTCAATATTTTTTATTAAAAGTGGTTTATAATAAAATGTTAATAAAGCTGATGTGCACTCTATTTTCAATTGGAAACATATATCTTTAATTACAAATTGTGTTTGTCCTCATCTTCATGTTTTCTGGAAAAATCTCAAAAAATTCATTGCTTTTAATCAAGAAGGGGCCACATTTGTTAAATCTTGAGTTAATCGGACTTTGACAAATATTCATGAATAATTAAGAGACTTTATCCTCAAATCTAGGTCTGTTGAAACTGGTGTTATCAAGATTCATCTTTAACCAAGTCTATTTAGTAGAATCAAAACAGTATTTTCTGAATAGTATCATTAAAGAAAACAAATATCTTAATGATGAAAAGAGAAAATGATGCTCAAAAGTTGTGTAAATTCTTCAAGGAAATAACTAATGCTCTTAAAACTCAGTGATACTTCAAGCACTTGTATGCATACATACATTAGAATAATTTGTTTTTATACAAGGACATTTGTTCAACCATGTTCATAGCAACTTTATTCATAATAGCCAGAATCTGGAAACAACCCAAATAACCCTCAACTAAGGAATGGATACAGAAATTGTGGAACGTTTACACAATAGAATATTACTCTGCAAATAAAAACAAGGAAATCATGAAATTTGCAGTCAAATGGTGGTATCTAGAAAAGATCATCCTGAATGAGGTATCCCAGAAGCAGAAAGACAATTATGGTATATACTCACTTATAGGTGGATATTAGACCTATAATGTAGGATAAACATACTAAAATCTGTATAACTAAAGAAGCTAAGCAAGAAGTAAGACCCTGGATAAGATGATCAATCTTCACTCAGAAAGGCACACTGGACAGACATTGAAAGAGGGAGAAAACAGGCTATAGGACAGGAGCTCACCACAAAGAGCCTGTGAAAGACTCTACCCAGCAAGGTGTCAAAGCAGATGCTGAGAATCATAGCCAAACTTTGGACAGAGTGCAGGGAATCTTATGACAGAACAATGAGATAGAAAGATCTGGAGGAAAAAGAAAAGAAAAGAACAGAAAAGAAAAGAAAAGAAAAGAAAAGAAAAGAAAAGAAAAGAAAAGAAAAGAAAAGAAAAGACCTGGAGGGAACAGGAGCTACACAAAGAGAGCAACAGAATAAAAAAATCTTGGCCCAGGGTTCTTTTTTGAGACTGATACTCCATCCAAGGACCATGCCTGGAGATAACCTAGAACTCATGCATTCATGTAGCCCATGGCAGCTCAGTCTCCAAGTGGTGTCCTAATAAGGGGAACAGGGACTGTCTCCGACATGAACTCAGTGGCTGGCTCTTTGATCACCTCCCGGTGATCGGGGAGCAACCTTACCAGACCACTGAGGAAGACAATGTAACCAGTCCTGATGAGATCTGATAGCCTAGGGCATATGGAAGGAGAGGAGGACATCCTTATCCGTGGACTTGGAGAGGGGCATTTGAAGAGTTGAGGAAGGGAGGGTGGGATTGAGAGGTAATGAGGGAGGGAGCTACAGCTGGGATACAAAGTGAATAAACTGTAATAAATATTAAAAAATTAAAAATAGAAATTTTATGACAAAAGTATGTGCTTGAATAAGGTATGAAATAAATTGACTTTAAATTGAAATAATATAAAATACAATTCTCATTCATAAAAATATTAAAAATATGTTCCATACTAGAGCTAAGAGTTTTAATAGTTCTTTAATAATGTCTATTATATGTATTTCATGATTTGTGTAGTATGCATGATCTTATTTATGACTATGTCATAGTTACAATAACATATGTTACAGCCACTCATAGCCATACTTATACTCTCTTTTTTCTCTCTCTTCCTCACTCTCTTTCTCTCCCTATGTATATAAACAGATAGATAGATGATAGGTAGATAGATAGATAGATAAATAGAGTCTCTGCTGAGTGCACCTCTTACTTTCCCAGACAGAACTGTGCGCCCCAGGACAACAGACTGAGTTTCCCTGTTGGGAGAAAACCCCACAGCTAGGGAATCAGCAGGTTCTTCAAAAGGACTGTACATGGAAATTTAGTGAGCAGCAGCACACTAAATTTATAACAAGAAACCCAGCAGTGGAGCAGCTGTCTTGAGAAATTCTATGGGTAAGAGGAGATCCCTCCCTGCCTAACATAGACCACAGCTACTACTCAGGGCTATAAACCTGAGGTGAGCAGTGGGAACTCCTGAGAAACACTAGCCATACAGTGACCATAACCAAAAAGCAGAGAAGGACTCCTTCAGGAAAAATCATCTGCCGGCCAAGGGGATACTCCCTACCTCAGGACTCCAGGAAGCACAGAAACGAACAGCCAACACTTAAATCAGCCCAATGGGTAAAGGTCAGCGTAAAAGCTCAACCAACAAAAGACAGAGCAATATGGCATCTCCAGAACCCAGCCATTCAGGGGCGAAGAGCCCTGAACAATGCAGCATAATAAAAAATCAAGAAGATGACCTTACATCTATGCTGATGAAGAGGATAATAGAGGAAACAAATAAAATACGTAAAGAATTAGAGGAAGATAAAACCAAACAGGTCATGGCTATCCGTAAAGAAATGGAGGAAGATAAAGACAAGCAGATTAGGGCCATCCGTGAAGAAATACGGGAAGATGCAGACAAACAGCTTGTGGCCTTCAGAGAAGAAATAATTAAATCACTGAAAGAAATAAAAGAGACAGAGTTGAAGGAACTAAAAGAAAAAGAGGAAAATACAAGCAGACAGGTGAAGGAAGTAAAAAAAAAAAAAAAAAAAACAACTCAAGACCTGAAGATGGAACTAGAAAAATTAAAGAAAACACAAATGGAGGAAATAATGGAGAGGAAGAATTTAGGGAAGAAAACAGGAACTACAGAGGTAAGCATAACCAACAAAATACAAGAAATGGAAGAAAGAATCTCAGGTGTAGAAGATACAATGGAAGAAATCGACGTATCTGTCAAAGAAAATGTTAAATCCAAAAAATTCCTGACACAGACCGTCCAAGAAATCCAAGACAATATTAAAAGACAAAATCTAAGAATAATAGGAATAGAGGAAAAAGAAGACTCACTTCTCCAAGGCCCAGAAAATATTTTCAACAAAATCATTGAAGAAAATTTCCCCAAGTTAAAGGAGAAGCCAATAAGGATACATGAAGCCTACAGAACACCCAACAAAGTTGACCAGAAAAGAAAATCCTCCCATCACATAATAATCAAAACAGTAAGTATACAGAACAAAGAAAAAATACTAAAAGCTGCAAGGGAAAAAGGCCAAGTAACATATACTGGCAAACCCATTAGAATCACACCTGACTTTTCAACAGAAACTATGAAAGCCAGAAGGGCCTGGACAGATATCATGCAGACCCTAAGAGAACACAGATGTCAGCCCAGGCTACTATACCCTGCAAAACTCTCAGTCCTCATAGACAGAGAAAACAAGATATTCAATGACAAAAACAAATTTCAACAATACCTACACACAAATCCAGCATTACAGAAGACACTGGAAGGGAAAATACAACCCAAGAAAATTAGCTTCTGTCAAGAAAACACAGGAAATAATTAACCTACTACAGTAAAACAAAAGCAACCAAGCACACAACCTTATGAACACAGCCAACATCAAAATCAAAGGATCTAACAGCCACTGGTCATTAATCTCTCTCAACATCAATGGACTCAACTCTCCAGTAAAAAGACACAGATTAACAGAATGGATACGTAAACAAAACCCAGCAATCTGTTGCATACAAGAAACACACCTAAGACACAAAGATAGACATTACCTGAGGGTAAAAGGTTGAAAGACGACTTTCCAAGCAAATGGACCCAAGAAACAAGCAGTAGTAGCCATTCTAATATCTGATAAAATAGACTTTCAACCAAAATTAATAAAAAGAGATGGGGAAGGACACTTCATACTCATCAAGGGAAAATTCCACCCTGAAGACATCACAATCCTGAACATCTATGCCCCAAATACAAGAGCACATACATTTGTAAAAGAAACATTGATAAAATTTAAACCACATATAGATCCCCACACATTAATAGTGGGAGACTTCAACACCCCACTCTCAACAAAGGACAGGTCAACAAAACAGAAATTAAACAAAGAAACAATATCTCTGACAGAGGTCATGAATCAAATGGACCTCACAGACATTTACAGAACTTTAAACCCAAACACAAAAGAATTTACCTTCTTCTCAGCACCTCATGGAACCTTCTCCAAAATAGACCATATAGTTGGTCACAAAGCAAGCCTCAACAGATACAAGAAGACTGAAATAATCCCTTGTATCCTGTCTGATCACCATGGAATAAAGCTGGACTTCAACAACAACAGAAATAACAAAAAGCCTACACACATGGAAACTAAACAACTTGTTACTAAATGACAGCTGGGTCAGGGAAGAAATAAAGAAAGAAATGAAAGCCTTTCTAGAACTCAATGAAAATGAAGACACAACATACCCAAACTTGTGGGAAACAATGAAAGCAGTGCTAAGAGGAAAGTTCATAACACTAAGTGCCTTCAAGAAGAAATTCGAGACAGCTCATTCAAGCAACTTAATGGCCCACTTAAAAACCCTAGAAAAAGAAGAAGCAGACACACCAAAAACGAGTAGACAGCTGGAAGTAATCAAACTCAGGGCTGAAATCAATCATTTAGAAACAAATAAAACAATTCAAAGAATCAATGAAACCAAGAGCTGGTTCTTTGAGAAAATCAACAAGATCGACAAACCCTTAGCCAAGCCAAGCTAACTAAAAGGCAGAGAGACACCACCCAAATCAACAAAATCAGAAATGAAAAGGGGGACATAACTACAGACACTGAGGAAATCCAAACAATCATTAGGACTTACTTCAAAAGTCTATACTCAACAAAATTTGAAAATCTAAATGAAATGGACAATTTTCTTGATCGATTTGACTTACCAAAGCTGAATCAGGACCAGGTAAATCAATTAAATAGTCCTATATAGCCAAAAGAATTAGAAGCAGTCATCAAAAGTCTCCCATCCAAAAAAAGCCCAGGACCAGATGGCTTCAGCGCAGAATTCTACCAGACCTTCAAAGGAGAGCTAACTCCAATTCTCTTCAAACTATTCCACAAAATAGAAACAGAAGGAACATTGGCAAACTCATTCTATGAAGCCACAGTCACCTTGGTACCTAAACCTAACAAAGACTCAACAAAGAAAGAGAATTTCAGGCCAATCTCCCTTATGAACATTGATGCAAAAATACTTAACAAAATACTTGCAAACCGAATCCAAGAACACATCAAAGATATTATCCACTATGACCAAGTAGGCTTCATTCCAGGTATGCAGGGGTGGTTCAATATACGGAAATCCATCAATGTGATCCACCATATTAACAAACTGAAAGGAAAAAACCACATGATAATCTCCCTAGATGCTGAAAAAGCATTTGACAAAATCCAACATCCATTCATGTTTAAAGTATTGGAGAGATCAGGGATACAAGGCACATATCTAAACATAGTAAAGGCAATTTACAGCAAGCCTATAGCCAACATCAAACTGAACGGAGAGAAACTTAAAGCAATCCCACTAAAATCAGGGACAAGACAAGGCTGCCCACTCTCTCCATATCTCAACATAGTTCTGGAAATCTTTGCTAGAGCAATAAGACAGTTGAAAGAGATCAAGGGAATACAAATTGGAAAGGAAGAAGTCAAATTATCACTATTTGCAGATGATATGATAGTATATGTGAGTGACCCCAAAAACTCCACCAGGGAACTCCTACAGCTGTAAACACCTTCAGCAAAGTGGCCGGATACAAAATTAACTCAAAAAAAATCAATAGCCCTCCTGTATACAAAAGACAAAAGGGCTGAGAAAGAAATTAGGGAAACAACACCATTCACAATAGCCACAAATGACATAAGTTACCTCGGAGTAACCCTAACCAAGGAAATCAAAGACTTGTATGAAAAAATTTTCAAGTCTCTGAAGAAAGAATTAGAAGAAGATATGAGAAGATGGAAAGATCTCCCATGCTCATGGCTTGGCAGGATTAACAGAGTAAAAATGGCCATCTTACCAAAAGCAATCTACAGATTTAATGCAATTCCCATCAAATTACCAACACAATTCTTTACATACCTGGAAAGAAAAATTCTCAACTTCATATGGAATAACAAGAAACCCAGAATTGCTAAAACAATCCTCTACAATAAAAGATCTTCTGGAGGTATCTCCATCCCTGATCTTAAGTTGTACTCTAGAGCAACAGTTTTAAAAACTTCATGGTACTGGCATAGAAACAGAATGATGGATCAATGGAACCGAACAGAAGACTCAGAAATAAACCCACACACTTACGGACACCTGATTTTTGAGAAAGATGCCAAAACCATCCAATGGAAAAAAAGATAGCATCTTCAACAAGTGGTGATGGTCCAACTGGATGTCTACATGTAGAAAAATGAAAATAGATCCATACTTATCACCCTGCACAAAACTGAAGTCCAAGTGGATCAAAGACCTCAACATAAAACCAGACATATTAAATTGGCTAGAAAAAAAAGTGGGGAATACTCTAGAACTCACTGGTACAGGAGAAAACTTCCTGAACAGAAAACCAACAGCACAGGCTCTAAGAGCAACAATCAATAAATGGGACCTCATGAAACTGAAAAGCTTCTGTAAAGCAAAGGACACCGCCATCAAAACAAAGTGACTGCCTACAGATTGGGAAAGAATCTTCACCAATCCTTTATCTGACAGAGGACTCATATCCAGTATATATAAAGAACTAAAGAAGTTGAAAAGCAGCAAACCAAGTAATCCACTTAAAAAATGGGGAACAGAGCTAAACAGAGAATTCTCAATAGAGCAATATCAAATGGCAGAGAAGCACTTAAAGAAATGCTCAACCTCATTAGCCATTAGGGAAATGCAAATCAAAACAACCCTGAGATTTCACCTTACACCCATCAGAATGGCCAAGATTAAAAACTCAAGTGACAACACATGCTGGAGAGGTTGTGGAGAAAGCGGAACCCTTCTCCACTGCTGGTGGGAATGTAAACTGGTACAACCACTCTGGAAAGCAATCTGGTGTTTTCTCAGACAACTAGGAACTAGGAATAGCGCTTCCTCAAGATCCAGCCATACCACTCCTAGGCATATATCCAAAAGAGGCTCAAGTACACAAAAAGGACATTTGCTCAACCATGTTTGTAGCAGCTTTATTTGTAATAGCCAGAAGCTGGAAACAACCCAGATGCCCCTCAACTAAAGAATGGATGCAGAAATTGTAGTACATCTATACAATGGAGTATTACTCAGCAATGAAAAATAAGGAAATCATGAAATTTGCAGGTAAATGGTGGGACCTGGAAAGGATCATCCTGAGTGAGTTGTCCCAGATGCAAAAAGACACGCATGGTATATACTCACTCATATAGCCATATAACATAGGACAAACCCACTAAAATCTAAAGAAGCTAAGCAAGAGAAAAGCAAGAACTAAAATGTTCAATCGCAACCTGAAAGGCAAAGAGGATGGACATCAGAAGAAGAAAACAGGAAACAACCTAGAAACCTGCTATAGAGGGCCTCTGAAAGCCAGAAGAAGAAAACAGGAAATAAACCAGGAACCTACCACAGAGGGCCTCTGAAAGCCTCTGCCCTGCAGACTATCAAAGCAGATGCTGAGCCTCATGGCCAACTGTCGGGCAGAGTGAATGGAATTTTATGTAAGAAGTGGGAAATAGTAAGAGCTGGAGAGGACAGGAACTCCACAAGGAGAGCAACAGAACAAGATAATTTGAACACAAGAAACTTCCCAGTGACTCATACTCCAACCAAGGACTATTCATGGAGATAACCTAGAACCCCTGCACAGATGTAGCCCATGGCAGTTCAGTGTCCAAGTGGGTTACCTAGTAATGGGAAGAGGGACTGCCTCTGACATAATCTGATTGGCCTGCTCTTTGATTACCTCCCTTTGATGGGGGAGATGCCCAACCAGGCCACAGAAGAGGACAATGCAGCCACTTTTGACGAGAACTGATAGACTAAGATCAGAAAGGAGTGGAGAACCTCCCTTATCAGTGGACTTGGGGAGGGGCATGAATACAGAAACGGGAGGGAGAGTGGGATCGGCAGGGGAGGAGGGACGGGCTTATGGGGGTATACAAAATGAATAAAGTGTAATTAATAAAAAATAGAAAATGTTAAAAAAAGGAATTAATTGCCATGATACACTCTAGAGAATTAATTAATAAATATAGTTGTATGCATAAAAAAATGAAAATGTCCACTACCATAATGGATCCATATAACACATACATGCACACATTAAAAACAGTCTACAATCAATAAATAAATGAATATACTGTTCATACAGACATCAGCATGTTTTAATCCTGAAAAAGAAAATTTAATTTGAAAGGGGCAGGGAGGAGACCAGGGAGGGAGTGTGGGGTTGGGGAGGGAATGAGGGAGCGGGATACAGCTGGGACACAGAGTTAACAAAATGTAACTAAAAAGAAAAAAAAATTTTTTCTCAAACTGCTGTTTAAAAATTTGTTAAATCGAAAGCAAGGCACACAATTTTACTGTTAATACAATCATAATTTTATAATAAACTATCCCTTTGGGTTATATGAAAAAAAATTCTAAGTTGCTTGATTGTTCAGGACAGGATATACTCATGTAGTGTGCATACAGAAATTATTGTCAAGTAAAATATATGATTTAGCAGTACACTGTGCAAGCGGAGACTTGATGCACAATGAAGATGTTTGGTGCATTTATGTCTACATCTTAAGCTAACTTGTACCTGAAGGACCATTTGTTTACTTTATTTAGCAACAATATTGTGTCTGTATACACAAACACTTCATATACTTCATTGATTAAATGATACATTTATGATAAATTATATGTTTTATGCTAAATCTGTTCTGAAAATACCACTCAGCAATTAAAAACAAGGAAACATGAAATTTGCAGGCAAATGGTGGGATTGAGAAAATATCTTCCTGAGTGAGGTATCCCAGAAGCAGAAAGACAGACATGGTATATACTCACTTATAAGTGGATATTAGAGACATAATATAAGATAAACATACTAAAATCTGTACACCTACAGAAGAAAAACAAGAAAGAGGACCCAGGGTAAAAGATCAGTCTTCACTTAGAAAGAAAAATGGGATGGACATTGGAAATAGGAGAAAACAAGTAACAGTACAGGAGCCTACCACAGAGGGCCCCTGAAAGATTCTACCTAGCAGTGTATCAAAATAGATGCTGAGACTCATAACCAACCTTAGGCAGAGTGCAGGGAATCATATGAAAGAAGGGGAAGTTAGTATGACCTGGAAAGGACAGGAGCACCACAAGGACCAAATATATCTGAGCCCAGGGGTCTTTTCTGAGACTGTTTCTTCAACAAAGGACCATGAAAGGATATAACCTATAACCCCTGCCCAGATGTAGCCCATCGCAGCTCAGTATCCAAGCGGTTACCCTAGTTATGGGAACAGGGACTGTCTATGACATGAACTCAAAGGCTGGCTCTTTGACCCACCTGCCCTCCCATCAGAGGGAGGAGCAGCCTTGCCAGGCCACAGAGGCTGACATTGCAGCCAGTCCTGAAGAGACCTGACAAGTTAGATGGAAGGGGAGGAAGACCTCCCCCATCAGTGGACTTAGAGAGGGTCAGGGATGAGATGAGGGAGGGAGGGTAGAACTGGGAGAGAATGAGGGAGGTGGCTACAGCTGGGATACAAAGTAAATAAACTGTAATTAATACAAAAATTATAAAATTTTAAATAAAAAAAGAAAATCATTATCAAAGATCATTAATATCAATGCAGTATAAACAGATGATCAATCTGGTCTTCCTAATCTTCAAATAATTATCACTAAATGAAGCCAGATCAATAGTAGGATAATTTACCAAGAAGCTTATTTTTACATCAAGTTGTATTCATTGTTAAATGCTTATTTTGATGCCTAGACAATTTGAGTTCTTTAACAAATTGATTACTTAAGATATTTTACTTTCATTTTCTATCACTGTCATTTGTCATATAATATTTTACACTTTTCAATATTACTGTCCATATATTTAATTTCTTTTTATAAAACTCTATTTATGCTAAATATTTGCAATCATTTCATATACAAAGAAACCAAAAATAACAGCTTTGAAAATATGTTCTAATTCAATAAATTTAAGTACTATGATACAAACTTTCAAAGTCATGTTTAACAAAATGCATTAGTTGAGTTCAGTAAACAGTGCCATTGAAAACAATTTTTTTCAATGTGTAACAATTTAAATATGTTGTTTATGCCTAATGAAGTTTCTGCTCAAATCACTTGCATGTTTTCTTATTACTCTGACAAATTTATTTTTATTATTTTCTTTATTATTGTTATTATCATTATTTGCTTCTATGAGTGTAGACTTGTAGAACAACTATGTAATGCAAGGTGAAAGATCCTCAGAACCTAGAGATAGACCTATCATCTGGCCCAGCTTCTTCTTTTTTGGGCAAACACCCAAAGGATTCTGTATTCTATTACAGAGACAACTGTTAACTTTCCCTATTTCTGCTTTATTCACAATAGCTAACAGCTAGATTCATACTGCAAGTCTACACTGATAACTAGAAAATGATAATGTACTACATAGTCAATGAATTTTAGGTGTAAAAAAAAATTCAGGTACATCTATGAAACTAGAAATAATTAAACAGAGTGAGATAGTCCATGCTCAAAGTGATAAAAAAAAAAAAACAAGACATTCTCTCTAGAAAACGTGTCCTATCTTTTCATATGTTGACTGTGTGTTTAACCTGATGCACCAATAGAAGGCAAACTTGAAAGAGGTTGCTGGGTTGAGAAAAGCCTTGGAAGAAGAGGGACTACTTGACTAATAGATACAACCATTAATCAAGAATAGACTTGGGAAGATTGGAAAGATGAGGAGTGAGGGTTTAAATGTTAATCAACTGAAGTTGTATGAAAAAAATAATATTAGAACCTTGTGTGTTAATTAATTGTATATGAAAAGTATGTGCACTACAGGAGAAAGAGAGATTTTACATGCTATAAGTGGCATCAGGGATATCTCACATGTGTCAAAGACAAAACATTACTATTATGTTCAAAGCAGAAAGATAGAAAATCTGAAAAACAGCATTTAATCCAGAATTTTTTTTTTCTGGCATAACTTGTCAAACAGGAGACTATGTTAATTCAACATTGTATAAAATCCAGATACCTTCAGTTTAGGTGTATGCTAGAATTCATTTCTTTTTGTTTGAGCCTACAAGAGAGGGCCTTTGGAAGATTCTACCCAGCAAGGTATCAAAGGAGATGATGAGGCTCAGAGCCAAACTTTGGGCAGAGTGCAGGGAATCTTTTAATTTTTTTTAATTCATCAGAAAAAAACAATTTTTAATTTATTTTTTATTAGTTACAGTTTATTCACTTTGTGTCCCAACTGCAGTCACCTCCCTCATTCCCTCCCAATCCTACCTTCCCTCCCTTTTCTCCACCCATGCCCCTTCCCCAGTCCACTGATAGGGGAGGTCCCTCTCCCCTTCCAAGCTGATCCTAGTCTATCAGGTCTCATCAGGAGTGGCTGCATTGTCTTCCTCTGTGGCCTGGTAAGGCTGCACCCCCCTTAGGGGAGACGATCAAAGAGCCAACCACTGAGTTCATGTTGGAGACAGTACCTATTCCAATTACTAGGGAACCCACTTGGATATTAGACATATAATATAGGGAATCTTATGAAAGAAGGGGGAGATAGAAAGACCTGGGAGGGATAAGAGCTACACAAGGAGAGCAACAGAACCAAAAAATCTGGACACAGGAGTCTTTTCTGAGACTGCCTCCAACCAAGGATCATGCATGGAGATAAGCTAGAAGCCATGCAAAGATGTAGCCCATGGCAGCTCAGTCTCCAAGTGATGTCCTAGTAAGGGGAACAGGAACTGTCTCTGACATGAACTCAGTGGCTGGCTCTTTGATCATGTCCCCCCCCAGGGAGGAGCAGCCATACCAGGCCATGGAGAAAGACAATGCAGCCATGCCTGATGAGACCTGATAGGCTAAGGTCAGATGGAAGAAGAGGAAGTCCTCCCCTATCAGTGGACTTGGGGAGGGTCATGGGAAGAGATGAGGGAGAGAGGGTGGGATTGGGAGGGAATTAGGGAGGGGGCTACAGTTGGGATACAAAGTGAATAAGCTGTAAGTAATAAAATATTAATTAAAGAAAGAAAGAAAAAAGCCAGTTTTGAGACAGTCTTAATTTGCACAACTAGCTCATATAAAACTTGCAACGCATTACATACATTCTGTTTTCTTACAACAATCAACTTGCTTTAGCCTTTGAAGTGTGAATATTACAACCTTGAGCTACCAGTGGTTGAATTGAGCTCAATGGTCGAATTTGAAGACAAGTTCCTTTTGATGTTTATGAATTGCATTACAAGAAAAATTCATGCTAACAAATTATTATTATTGAGCAATAAATATTATAACTGAAGTAAATTACAAAAAATGATATAATACTCTGAAAGGGTTTATTGGATTCAAGTGTTTACAGTCACAGATGCTGAGGGTATAATTGAGGATAATGGTGAGTGAAAACCAGCACAATTAATTATATACCTAGATGAAAGTGTTAAAGAATAAAATATACTAAACATTTAAAAATAAATGAATGACTTTATTTATTAAGAAAATAAAATTTAGTAAAAAACATCCTGTGTAGAAACTTCAAATTATTCTTATTTTTTTTAATCACAGCTACATGTGAAAATATAAAACTGTAAATTCTAGAATTCTGTGAAATTTATAAAATTGTATATATATTTGAGAGGCTTACCAAAATATTAACATTGAGAGTATGAGGGAGTGGCCATATATCCTTTTCAGATCTGCTCATAATGCTGCATTGGCCTATTGGCTCTACTGTCAGAATCACTCACCAAAGAACTTTCATCATATTTATGGTTGCAGAGCTGAGTAGCATTAAAATTCTAGTACCATAGCAAAGAAGCAGTGAGATGACTTTCTATTATCTAAATTGTCTTAGTTGACATTGTACATTTTTTTTTCTGACTTCATGTCATAGAGAATTAGCAGATGACCTTGCATTTCATTTCGCAAAGATAACAGAAGCCATATGAAGGGATCTTCCTCAAGGACAACTTATTTCTGTGTTATTAGCTCCATTTATGTTTCAGTCCAGAATAAATAAGCTTCCACATATCTGACTCCAATGAAACTACTTGACAAATCTATCAAAAGATATTTTCCAGAACATAATCTTCCTTATTGTTCTGTGGTTTTAGTTACATGGGCCACTTTCTTTAATGAGAGTGTCTCTAGGCAGCATGCTGTATCTTTTAGTATTCAGACTCTAAAATATTCATCCTTTTAGATTTCTGCCTTGCCCTCTAGCTTATTTTGGCAAGACTTTCTATGGCTTAGGTTAATATTGGCATATGGTTGAGGCTTAATCAACATTTATAGCTTCCTGGGAGCTGAGATTAAAAGTATGTCCTATCAAACCCTGCCTATCAAAAAATATAGTCTTGCTCTAAACTTTCCATTTTTCCTACCCAAAAAAATCAGTTTGCTATATTTTGCATTCTTTTTGATGATATTGATTATGATGACTTTGTGATGATAATAACCATTAAGAGTTGATGTATCATGTTCCTGTGAGTCAAAGTTATTTCCTGGCTATTTACAATATTAAAGGCTGGGACCCAGACAGGTAAAACAGTTTCCCACAGTCTTTTATATTTTTTTCTTCTGATTTATTTATTTATTTATTTTAGCATGCTTTAGAAACAGTCTGTTCAGTTACGAGTTGATCTGGGAAAAGTCTATTTTTTTTTTATTTTTTATGAATACAAATACACGAATACAGCCATGCTGAAAAAAAAAACAGGTCTATATTTTTCTATGTATTTAAAACTTGAAAGAGTATAAAATTCAAATAATTGTCTAAATGCAACTTTAACTATAAAACAAACACCTGCAGGGGGGAAACAAAGTGAATAAAATGTAATTAATAAAAAATTAAAAACAAACAAAAAACCCTGCACTGTCAGCAAAACCAAACCATTCATGATTTTTCCATCATTTCTCCTGTAAGCAGTATCTAAGTCCCTTTAATGATCTGACTTTTCAGGTTTTTTTGCTATCCACTATGTCTTTATATACTTGGAATTATGTTTCTTTCATTGAGTTTCCGCCTTATTTTCTGTTTGCAGACTGAAAAAAAATATATTATGCAATAATGAGAATCAAGTTTGTTGTGATATTTAGGGGATACTAATATATTTGAACATGATCCATTTATTTATTCACCAAAATATGGCTTTGAATCATCTTTTGTGTGAGGCACTCTGGTGGAGTATTGAAGTTGTAATTATGAAAAATTTCTTCCTGCTGTGCTGTACTGCTTAGGATTAATGATAAGTTCTTTTCAAAATTCTTGTTTCTGTTGAACACTCCATAAGAACCCATTCTCTGCATTTGGATACACTATAAGTTTCTGTGTTAATTGCCTTCTACTAAACAAAAGAAACTTCTCTGAGAACTGCAGTAATCTATGATATACATGCACACATTTAAAGGTCAGTTTTACACTATATTCATTTATCAAATGAATAATAGTAGACTTCCCCATGGGACCTATGGTCTCCCGATCTTGGATTCTTGGCCAGATTTATAGCACGAAACATTCATTTCCTCTATACAATTTGTCCATGAATCTAATTTGAAGAATTTTCCTTACATACTTCTTACCCAGGCGCAAGAACCATTGAGAAAAGAAGCACAGAAAGATCAGGAGATCTCGGAGAGTCACGCGACCATAAATAGTTATTGTGAACATGACCAGAAGGCAGCTATGCTTGTATTCACAAATCCTCACAAGATCAAGCCATTTAAAATTCTAGCACACAGCAGGTAAGGGTTCATGACTCCTTATTCCTCACTGAGGTTCTATTAACAGTTGGTGGGGCTTGTTGGGGCAGAGGGAGAAAGAAAAATTCCTTTAAGAATTTGGCCCCTGGTAACTTGGACAAGATTCAGTGGATGCTCCCCTACTACAACTATATATGAGCAATGCAAACTGGACTCTGTATCATATAAAAAGGCAACAAAGGAGGACATGAAGTTGGAAAAAGGTATTTAGAGATATCCAATGGAATCGAAGAGAAGACCCTGACATTAAATCCACACACTATGGACACCTGATTTTTGACAAAGATACCAAATCCATTCAATGGAAAAAAGATAGCATCTTCAACAAATGGTGCTGGTCTAACTGGATGTCTACATATAGGAAAATGAAAATAGATCCATACTTATCACCCTGCACAAAACTAAAGTCCAAGTGGATCAAAGACATAAAACCTCAACATAAAACCAGACACACTAAACCTCTTAGAAGAAAAAGTGGGGAATACCCTTGAACTCATTGGCATAGGAGACAACTGCCTGAACAGAATACCAACAGCACAGGCTCTAAGAGCAACAATCAATAAATGGGACCTCATGAAACTGAAAAGCTTCTGTAAAGCAAAGGATACTGTCCTCAGAACAAAACGACAGTCTACAGATTGGGAAAAGATCTTCACCAACCCTATATCTGACAGAGGGCTAATATCCAGTATATACAAAGAACTAAAGAAGTTAAACAACAAAAAATCAAGTAATCCAATTAAAAAATGGGCTACAGAGCTAAACAGAGAATTCTCTGCAGAGGAATATCGAATGGCAGAGAAACACTTAAAGAAATGTTCAGCCTCATTAGCCATCAGGGAAATGCAAATCAAAACAACCCTAAGATTTCACCTTACACCCATGAGACTGGCTAAGATCAAAAAAACTCAAGAGATAACACATGTGGAGAGGTTGTAGAGAAAGGGGAAACCTCCTCCACTGCTGGTGGGAATGTAAGCTTGTACAACCACTCTGGAAATCAATCTGGCGCTTTCTCAGACAACTAGAAATAGCGCTTCCTCAAGATCCAGCCATACCACTCCTAGGCATATATCCAAAAGATTCTCAAGTACACAATAAGGACATTTGCTCAACCATGTTTGTAGCAGCCTTATTTGTAATAGTCAGAAGCTGGAAACAGCCCAGATGCCCCTCAGTGGAGGAATGGATGCACAAATTGTGGTACATCTACACAATGCAATATTACTCAGCAATAAAAAAACAAGGAAATCATGAAATTTGAAGGTAAATGGTGGGATCTGGAAAAGATCATCCTGGGTGAGCTATCCCAGCAGCAGAGGGATGCACACGGTATATACTCACTCATATAGACATATAATATAGGATAAACCTACTAAAATCTGTACACTTAAAGAAACTAATCAAGAGGGAGGACTCTTGCTAAAATGCTCAATTCCTACTGAGAAAGGCAAAGAGGCTGGACACCAGAAGAAGGAGAAAAGAGGGAACAAGTCAGGAGCCTGACACAGAGGACCTCTGAAAAGCTCTGCCCTGCAGACTATCAATGTAGATACTGAGACTTATGGGCAACCTTTGGGCAGAGTGTAGGGAATCTTAGGAAAGAAGTGGGAAACAGTAAGATCTGGAGTGGACAGGAACTCCACAAGGAGAGCAACAGAACCAAAATATCTGAGCACAGGGGTCTTTC
Source organism: Psammomys obesus (assembly GCF_907164565.1). Lineage (NCBI taxonomy): Eukaryota > Metazoa > Chordata > Mammalia > Rodentia > Muridae > Psammomys > Psammomys obesus. The sequence goes on from NW_026591086.1 coordinate 47,576,808, forward strand.
CTGAGACTGCTATTCCAACCAAGGATTATGCATGGAGATAACCTAAGACCCCTGCACAGATGTAGCCCATGGCAGTTCAGTATCCAAGTGGGCTCCATTGTGATAGGAACAGGGACTGTGTCTGATATGAACTGATTGGCCTGCTCTTTAATTACCTCCCCCTGAGGGGGAAGCAGCATTACCAGGCCACACAAGAAGACAATGCAGCCACTCCTGATGAGACCTAATTGAGTAGGATCAGAAGGAAGGAAAAGAAGTCCTCCCCTATCAGTGGACTTGGGGAAGGGCATGCATGCAGAGGGTGGAGGAAGGAAGGGATTATGACAGGAGGAGGAAGGGAACCAAGGGGGGATACAAAGTGAGTAAAGTGTAATTAATAAAGAAAAATAAAATAAAATAATTAAAAAATTATTTAGAGATATCAAAGATTGAATACAATAAAATTCTTTGAATGAGTGTATGAAATTCTCTTTTAATAACATTAAGCAACTTAAAATTGGTGTTTCAATTAGACAATGAAGAACAAACATATTAATGATAACTCTCCTCAGATGAGAAGACAGAGACAAATACCAAAGTAAAGGACAGATTCTGAAATTTAAGAGTGCCAGTTTTTGAGCACTGAATTATGAGAGCTCAGTAAAAAGTATACACACAGTTGTTTGGCTTTTGAAGTTAAAAAACTGAAGACATGAAAAGATAAGTGGCATTTTTTAATTGACTTGTAGGACTTTTATTGAACATGGCTAATAACATAAAGTGCTGATTCATAAAGCATGTGCAAATGTTTACTTTTATATAATGAAATTATTTATAAAATCTAAAGTATTAAATAATAAAATTTATTTTTAATGAGAGAGATATAACTACAAAATATTAACATTTAAATTGTGAGTTAATATTATGTATTGGATAATGAAAGCAAAGAAAGTAAAATTAATTCTTTTGAACTGGTCAGGGAACAATGAACAGAATGTCTGAATAAAATGACTTTAGGTTATAAGCAACACACAACAGTAACAAAAGATTTCTTACTGAGAACAAACAGAAATCTAAAAATAAGAACAATATACTTAGAAATTATAAGTAGATCCATGCATATTTAGGGAAAAATATAGATCCCAGAGGTGTACCACAAGGGCACAAAAATGGGCTGTAAAGGGATTTTTTTTTCCAGGAGAAGAAATTTAAATTCTGAAGTTCTTGGTTGTTTTTTGACATCATGTCAGAAAATGGCATGTTTTTCAAATGTGCTTATATATAACTCTGGCCAATCTAGAGCTCCCAAAGAGGAAAATCATGCTCAGGCTGAGGGTCTACTAGATTCACTTGCAGAACCCTGAATCTTGCAGGTACTTCAGGCAGGAAATACAGTTCATTAAATTCTGCCTTAAGGGTTCCTGAAACTATGTCTAAAGATGTTAAAGCAACACAGCGTGCTGAGACAAATGATGAATTCAGTTCATATTCTAAAAACGTCAGAATAGTCTCTGTGAGTGAGCAAAGCGCTGTTGTGTATGCAAAACCATTAAAATAGTTGTATGTGAATATATTGTTTTTAAATCTTCTACTTTCTGCCTGTGTGCACTGACACATTTTGATAACCTTTAGAAGCAATCTATAAAATGGGCAGAAGTCTTTTGTGCTTATCTTAAAACAATGCTCTTATTAAGCAGAATATTGGACAAAACATATTTAACAGACAACATTTTTCTGTTGTTTACTATAAAAAAGTTTATTTATTGTTATAAAAATAATGAAATTTTTTTCTGTAGACTAGCTTTCGTCAATCAGCTGTATTGATTACGGTTGCTTTTTTTTCTTGATGAAAGAAAGTGAGTAAGACAGCATTTGGTGACATGAACTGGAAAATTTGGATTTGAGTAGAAAACTGCTATCCTCGGGAATGAGGGAAAGTGATAACAGAGAATTATGTTGACAGTCAATTCAGGATTACATCATTTAAACACTGAAAAATCCACAGATACAAGGCGTTCTGGTTCTTCATGCAGAACTTTTCCTTCCTTCTATCCATTCTTCCTTCCTTTTTTTCTTCTGTGCTTCTTTCTTCCTTTTTTGTCTTTTCTTTTCTTCCTTCCTCCTACTATCAACCTTCCCAGCCTCCTTTTCTTCCTTTCCGTCAGCTCTCAGGTCATTCCTTTATTTTTGTTTTCTAATGGAGGCCAGAGGAGGGGAATTTTTTCAATATGGTCACATGTAGAAGAGAGACAAAGATTCAGAGAACCTCTACAATCCAACTTCTAGGTCCTGAAGTGACATAAAAGTTTGAATTGAGACCTACAGACATGTACATAAACAGTCCAAAGTACGGTATGTTGCTGATTACCCAGAATCCATCATTGTCTCATCCTGTGAGGTATCTGAAAAATTCTCAGAGCTGAGACGTATCTTTCCACAAGAAAACTTCCCCACTGATTGAGGCCCTTTCTTTCCTCTAACATGAGATTTTTAGAGAAATTCAAACTTCTACGTTGGGGGGGGGGGAATACATTGTTTGAATAGTGTCATATAAGACTGAGAAACAAAAGTATCTCTTTAGAAAATGTTGCTATATATTTAGAAAATTTTCTGCCCACTATAACTTAACATTTTTTCCTTTTTTTTTTCAAGACACCCCCACACAGCATGGAGGGTTTTCCTTATTATTTAATTTTATTTATATATTTATTTAATACAATTTATTCACTTTGTATCCCTGCTGCATGCCCTCCCTCATCTGCCATCCCCAACCACCCTCATTCTTCTACCGCTCTGCCCTTTTCTTAGTCTCCAGATAGGGGAGGACCTCCTCCCCTTCTATCTGACCCTAGATTATCAGGTCTCAACAAGGCTGGCTGCATCATCTTCTTCTGTGGACCGGCAAGGCTGCACCCCCCAGGAGCAGGTGATCAAAGAGCCAGATACTGAGTTTATGTGAGAGCGAGCCCCTATATTCCCTTGGGGATGAGGACAATGAAAGTTGGGTCAGGTGCCTAGCTCAGCTCCACTGGGTTCTCTGTCTTGTGCTGGGCTCGCTGTTTCTGGCCTAGATGAGCAAGGCTGCTGGGGCACTAGCATATAGGTCTCCTTGCTTAGAGTTGTTCCAGCGTCCCATAATCTTGAGATAGGATATCTTTATTTGAAACTATTTTAATAACAAAAAGATAAATAGGCATCGCCTTTAGAAGACATTCAGTTAGTTCCCCGTAGTTAGTTATGCATGAGAACCTGCTAAACCTGAGTGTCATGAGAATAAAGAGCAGATCCGGGATTGGTCTAAGTAAAGCAAGCTGTATTTTAGATTACTACAGGGCCTAGCCAGTCAGTTGCTTCACCCAAAATTGGGATGTGAGAGATCAGTAACTGCTGCTGGCTTTTTGAAGTCTCTCAAATAGGAGAGATAAGATGGTCACAGTGACTAGAGACTTGGTTGTTATACATCGTTAAAAAATAGAACGGAGGGGAAAAATAAGGGCAAGGGCATACATCATATGATTGCTGTTGTATACAGTTTACATCAGCTCTGAGAATCAGGATCTTAGTCTTAATTACAAATAAACATCTTAATTTGCAAGACTTAACACAGGACAAACAGAAACTTCTTAATTACAAATATATACCTTTACTTGCAAGGAATTAACATAGCACAAACAGCAGTTTATTCCTAACCGCCTCAACTGCAAATAACTTTTAAAATGAAAGCTACATTGTTCATCCTTTAGTCTCACAAACCATTTGCTGTAAGTTCTTAATTTAGTAAATTTAGAAAGGGTCTGCAAGATGAACCAGGAGGAGGTCCTCCCCAATCAGTGGACTTGGAAAGGGGCAGGGAGGAGATGAGGGAGGGAGGGTGGGATTGGGAGGGAATGAGGGAGGGGGATACAGCTGAGATACAGAGTTAATAAGTTGTAACTAATAATAAAAAATTAAATTAAATTAAAAAGAAAGAAAAGAAAGGGTCTGCAAGTAGTTCCTTATTTCTCATTATTTTAGCTTCATGCATTTTACATTGCTAAGCTATTTGGTAAACTCTAATTTAGAATGACAAAAAGAAATTCCTAATGTAATTTCTAATTTATGTATCTTCATAAGGTTGAAATACACACACATCTCATATACCTTATTGCAGTGTGTGTGTTTGTGTGTGTGTGTGTGTGTGTGTTAGCGTGTGTGAGCCTCTATGTGTGTTATCAGCATTATAACTCTTAAATATGTTTTCTCTTCTAAGTTTAAACATAATTCAAAAGAAAATTGTATATATTAGACTAGGTGGAGTTGATTTTTCTCACTGGCCATGACTGTCTTTGAACTCATTTAATCTATTAGAGGAGGCTAGTGCCAGATAAAAAAACTCCTGAGAGGCTCTACACCCCTCTGAGAGCTTATTTGCATCTATATCTCAATAGGTAGCTGTGATTTGTTCGGTTAATATTATTCTATCGGTTCTAAAAGAATTTGAAAACTAATCCTATTTCTAGGAAGCAATACTGAAATCTTTACCAGTTATAAAACTAAATTAAAACTGGGGATAGAACACATTCAGGTAACTTCAAGCATTCTGGAATAAATTATTCTGTGTATTGCTAAATCCTCATAGACCTTCTGCACTGAGCTTACTTGTCATTCTACTTTATCCCCAAAGAGGAAAGCTACAAGATGTGTAGAGCTAGAGTTCGTAATTTTATATGTGATATAATGTGCTTTATTCCATATTTTTGTAGCTTGATGATACACATTATTGAGGTGTATGCCTAAGGAGAGAAATATCTCCCCGTGATGACTGACATTAAGTTTGAAGCATTGGTCTAGTATTTCAATAATATTCTTTCCTTTTATCCAAATCCTTTCAAATCCTTAACTTCATTTCCACTAACTACCCTACATGCCCAACTTCTCCAACTTCTCTCTCCCTCTCTCTCTCTCGCTCTTTCTCTCTCAAGGAAAAAAAATGAAATAACATATTATGTGGTAAAAAAATCATTAGAAATGTAAACATGAGTTTATAAATATTATAAAATAAACATAAAAAGAAAATACCAAAATTATACTACCACTTTTCCCTGATATTTGAGTTTTAACTTATGGAAAGTACCATTTCTAAAACCATACATTCCCAGAAGGACAGATTAATAGAGCTTGACAGAAGCTTAGAAAATCATCTCTCAGCACGCTGCCTCAAGGCAGCACATGTCTAACCCATCTAGGATGGTTCATTGTCTACGCTTCTCAGGATGCAGACACCATAACCTACATTGCGACTTTCATACCCCAAGAGTCTAAAACTTTTCTTGGAGAAGAGAAATTGGTTAGGTTTAATAAAAGTTTAGCCAGTTTGTTCTGTTAAACTATTTCAAATCTACAGAAGGCATTCTCTCTCTTTCATGCATGTGTGTGTCTGTGTCTGAGGCAGAAAGACAGACTAAGAAAGAGAGAAAAGGAGAGGGAGAAAGAGAGAGAGAGCGCTAGGGAAAGAGAGGAAGAGAGGTACTTAGGGAAAGACAGCAAAATAGAAACAAAGGCAGAGTTGGTTTCAGTAAGAATCATTCAGAAATATGCAAAATATTTTCTTTAAACAAAGTGATTACATAGATATTTATGATGCCTTTTGACAATTGGATTCCACAACTTAATATTTACACTCCATTAATATCTTATTACTATAAATTTCTTTCAACATTTTGAAATGGGTTTGTTTGGACTATTTTACAATCTATAAAAGCACAAAGCCTTTACATGTATGAATACCTTTGTCAATTATTAACATTTTACAGAAAACAATGCACTGTATTAAATATTGTTAAGAGAACATTGATTATCAGTGAAAAGGAAGAACAATTTCTGGTTTGTATGCAAGCAATTATTTTACAAATCTGAGAAGATTTGATGTAAATTATTTATTTTTTAATTAAACCAAGACAATAGATTCTGTTTCTCAACAATGTGCATTCTCTGTAAAGTCTGTTCACTGGAGAAAATGTGATAGACAAGGATTTCAATGTTCAGATCCTTTTACAAAAAAACAAGTTTTTGCTATGATGATCTGGGCATTTGTTTTCTAATCTGCAAAGTCTTCACTGCTCTTTCCAAAACAATGTAACAGTATTGTTATACAATGCACCTTTTGTTTTCCACTATGCTATTTTTCTTTCCTTCTATTTTCGTAGTGAGCTACTATTCCTACTAGGAATAAAAACACAAGAATACAAACATGATTCCTGCAACTGATGCTTAGAATATTGATCTCAGATTATTTGGGTACATTGAAAATGACTACTCAAATTTTCTATTCCCCAAAAAGGCTAAAAATTCTTTCCTTTCCAGAAAGAATACGCTATGCCATTTTTAAATACACATCTACAAAAAATGAGCCAAATATAATCTTTTCTGAAGAAACATGACAAAGTGCATATGACTATAGAATCTGTAAAAACATTTCTTTTGCAGATTATGTATCTGAGCAATATTATGTAAAACCTTTTATTTTTTTTTCTCAAGTATGGGTTCAGTATGGAGCCATGGGGAACAGCAGGTTTCTTTCCTCTCTACTTATAAAAGCCAAAAAATAAAATGTAATCAGTTTCAGTGTGATAAGTGTAGGTTAAAAATAAGGTTAAATTTTCTGGCAACACTAGTTAAAATAATAGAATTAATAATAGAATTCCAAAGAAACTGTTAAATTGGTTTTGAAGATAGCTTAAGATTTTTTTTGTTGCATATGATTTAACACGTGCTTACTTTAGTTTGTGAAATATTTTGTTTTTTTTCTTTAATAGTTTTTTTTTTAATTTTATTTTTCTTATTAGTTACATTTTGTTAACTCTGTGCCCCAGCTGTATCCCGCTCCCTCATTCTCTCCCCAACCCCACACTCACTCCCTGGTCTACTCCCTGCCCCTTTCCAAGTCCACTGATAGGGGAGGACCTCCTTCTCTTTCATTTGACCCTGTTTTATCAGGTATCTTCAGGGCTGGCTGCAAAGTCCTCCTCTGTGGCCTAACAGGACTTCTCCTCCCCTAGGGGAGTTGGAGAGGTCAAAGAGCCTGCCCTTGAGATCCTGTTAGAAATAGTCCTTGTTCCCCTTACTTTGGAAAACTACTTGGTTACTGAGCTACCACGGGCCACATCCAAGCAGAAGTTCTAGGTTATATCCATAGATGGTCCTTGGTTGAGTGTCAGTCTCAGAAAAGACCCTGTGCCCGGATATATTTGGTCCTTGTAGAGCTCCTATCCTTTCCATATCATACTAACTCCCCTTCTTTCATATGATTACCTGCACTCTGCCAAGGTTTGGTTATGAGTCTTAGTGTCTGCTTTGAAACACTGCTAGGTAGAGTCTTTCAGATGCCTTTTGCAGTAGTCTCCTGTCATACGTTCAATGCACGTCCCATTGTCTTTCTAAATGAGGATTGATCATCTTCGCCCTTGTCTGCTTTCTTGATTATCTTCTTTAGGTATGTAGATTTCATTATGTTTATCATACCTTGTAGGTCTATATAAGCGAGTATATTCCATGTTTGTCTTTCTCCTTCTGGGATACTTCACTAAGAATAATCTTTTCTAGATCCCACCATTTGCCTGAAAATTTCATGATTTCCTCCTTTTTGATTGCTGAGTAGTATTCCATTGTGTAAAAATACCACAATTTCTGTATCCATTCCTCCATTGATGGACATCTGGGTTGTTTCCAGCTTCTGGCTATTACAAATAAAGCTGCTACAAACATGGTTGTCCTTTTTGTGTACTTGAGCCTCTTTTGGATATATGCCTAGGAGTGGTATGGCTGGATCTTGAGGAAGCGCTATTTCTAGTTCCTAGTTGTCTGAGAAAGCGCCAGATTGATTTCCAGAGTGGTTGTACAAGTTTACATTCCCACCAGCAGTGGAGAAGGGTTCCGCTTTTTCCACAACCTCTCCAGCATGTGTTGTCACTTGAGTTTTTAATCTTGGCCATTCTGATGGGTGTAAGGTGAAATCTCAGGGTTGTTTTGATTTGCATTTCCCTAATGGCTAATGAGGTTGAGCATTTCTTTAAGTGCTTCTCTGCCATTTGATATTGCTCTATTGAGAATTCTCTGTTTAGCGCTGTTCCCCATTTTTTAAGTGAATTACTTGATTTGCTGCTTTTCAGCTTCTTTAGTTCTTTATATATACTGGATATGAGTCCTCTGTCAGATAAAGGGTTGGTGAAGATTCTTTCCCAATCTGTAGGCTGTCTATTTGTTTTGATGACAGTGTCTTTTGCTTTACAGAAGCTTTTCAGTTTCATGAGGTCCCATTTATTGATTGTTGCTCTTAGAGCCTGTGCTGTTGGTGTTCTATTCAGGAAGTTGTCTCCTGTGCCAATGAGTTCTAGGCTGTTCCCCACTTTTTTTTTTTCAACTGATTTAGAGTATCTGGTTTTATGTTGAGGTCCTTCCTCCACTTCGTCTTTAGTTTTGTGCAGGGTGATAAATATGGATCTGTTTTTATTTTTCTGCATGTAGACATCCAGTTGGTCCAGCACCATTTGTTGAAAATGCTGTCTTTTTTCCATTGAGTGGTTTTGGCTTCTTTGTCAAAAATCGAGTACTCGTAGGTATGTGGGTTTATTTCTGGGTCTTCCATGCAGTTCCATTGATCCTCCTTTCTGTTTCTATGCCAACACCATGCAGTTTTTATTACTGTTGCCCTGTAGTACAGCTTGAGATCGGGAATGGAGATACCTCCAGATGATCTGTTGTTGTACAAGATCGTTTTGGAGATTCTGGTTTTTTTGTTTCTCCATATGAAGCTGAGAATCTTTTTTTAAGGTCTGTAAAGAATTGAGTTTGTATTTTGATGGGAATTGCATTGCATCTGTAGATTGCTTTTGGCAGGATGGCCATTTTCACAATGTTAATCTTACCAATCCATGAGCACGGGAGATCTTTCCATCTTCTGAGATCTTCTTCGATTTCTTTCTTCAAAGACTTGAAGTTTTTCTCAAACAGGTCTTGCTTGGTTAGAGTCACACCAAGGTACTTTATTTTATTAGTGGCTATTGTGAAGGGTGTTGTTTCCCTAATTTCTTTCTCAGCCTTTTTGTCTTTGGTATACAGGAGGGCTTCTGATTTTTTTGAGTTGATTTTGAATCCAGCCACTTTGCTGAAGGTGTTTATCAGCAGAAGGAGTTCTCTGGTTGAATTTTTGGGGTCGCTCATGTATACTATCATATCATCTGCAAATAGTGACACTTTGACCTCTTCCTTTCCGATTTGTATCCCCTTGATCTCCTTTAGTTGTCTTATTGCTCTGGCTAGGACTTCAAGTACAATGTTGAAGAGATATGGAGAGAGTGGGCAGCCTTGTCTTGTCCCTGATTTCAGTGGGATTGATTTAAGTTTCTCTCCATTGAGTTTGATGTTGGCTATAGGCTTGCTGTATATTGCCTTTACTATCTTTAGGTATGTGCCTTGTATCCCTGATCTCTCCAAGACTTTAAACATAAATGGGTGTTGGACTTTGTCAAATGCTTTTTCAGCATCTAAGGAGATGATCATGTGGTTTTTCTCCTTCATTTTGTTTATGTGGTGGATTACATTGATGGATTTCCGTATGTTGAACCACCCTTGCATTCCTGGGATGAAGCCTACTTGGTCATGGTGGATGATATCTTTGATGTGTTCTTGGATTCTGTTTGCAAGTATTTTATTGAGTATTTTTGCATCAATGTTCATAAGAGAGATAGGTCTGAAGTTCTCTTTTTTTGTTGGGTCTTTGTGTGATTTAGGTATCAGGGTGACTGTTGTTTCATAGAAAGAGTTTGGTAATGTATCTTCTGTTTCTATTTTGTGGAATAGTTTGAGGAGAATTGGTGTTAGCACTTCTTTGAAAGTCTTGTAGAATTCTGCGCTGAAGCCATCTGGCCCAGGGCTTTTTTTGGAGGGGAGACTGTTTGTTAATGACTGCTTCAATTTCCTTGGGATATGTAGGGCTATTCAGTCTTTCTACCTGATCTTGACTTCATTTTGGTAGATGGAATCTGTCAAGAAAGTTATCCATTTCATTTAGATTTTCAAATTTTGTGGCATATAGGCTTTTGTAGGATTACCTAATAATTGTTTGGATTTCCTCAGTGTCTGTGGTTATGTCCCCATTTTCATTTCTGATTTTGCTGATTTGGACAGCTTCTCTCTGCTTTTTAGTTAGTTTGGCTAGTCAAAAGCATATTTTCACAAAGTCTCTGCCTCTTTGTTATAGTCCAAGTCGCAAATATCAGTACACAAATGAGCACATGGCAGTACCTTTCATATAAGAAAATTACTTTAATGAGTAGCAGCATACTTTATTAAAATATTTTAAGGTCCTACAGAAATGTTTCACCATTGAAGATTATTCTAACATTTTATTATTTTTTTTAATTTTTATTAATTACAGTTTATTCACTTTGTATCCCCCGTACCTCCCTCCTTCCTCCCCTCTCAAGCCCACCGGCCCTCTTCTCCACCCATGTCCCTCTCCCAGTCCACTGAAAAGGGATGTCCTCCTCCCCTTCCCTTTGATCCCAGTCTATCAGGCCTCATCAGGAGTGCTGCATTGTCTTCTTCTGTGGCCTGGTAAGGCCGCTCCCCCCTTGGGGGAGGTGATCAAAGTGCAGGCAAAATATGTACAACTAAGGAAGCTAATCAAGAAGGAGGACTCTGGCGAAGATGCTCAATCCCCATTCAGAAAAGCAAAGAAGATGGACATTAGAGGAGGGAGAAAACAGGGAACAGGACAGGAGCCTACCATAGAGGGCCTCTTGAAAGGCTCTACCCTGAAGGGTATCAAGGCAGAAGTTGAGACTCATAGCCAAACTCTGGGCAGATTATTCTAACTATTTTTTGTATATTTTTTGTGTGTTAATTTAATTTTTTTCTTTATTAATTACATTTTATTCACTTTGTATTCCCCCTGTGGTTCTCTCCCTCCTCTTGTCCCAATCCCTCCCTTCCTCCACCCTCTGCATGCATGCCCCTCCTCAAGTCCATTGATAAGGGAGGTCTTCTTTTCCTTCATTCTGATCCTAGTCAATTAGGTCTCATCAGGAGTGGCTGCATTGTCTTCTTTTGTGGCCTGGTAATGCTGCTTCCCCCTCAAGGGGAGGTAATTAAAGAGCAGGCCAATCAGTTCATGTCAGAGACAGTCCCTATTCCTACTACAATGGAACCCACTTGGATACTGAACTGCCATGGGCTACATCTGTGCAGGGGTGTTAAATTTATACATTCACTTGTATCCCAGATGCAGCCCTCTCCCTCTTTCTCTCCCAATCTTCCTCTTCCTCCCTCATCTCCTCCCTGCCCCCTTCGGAGTCCACTGAGAGGGGATGTTCTCTTCTTTCCTCTGGCCCTAGCTTATCAGGTATCTTCAGGATGGTTGCAATGTCATTATCTGTGGCCTAGCAAGGCTGCTCCTCCCTCGGGGGTGGGGGGGAAGCTCATGAGTTCATGTCAGAAACAATTCCTGTCCTACTTACTAGGGAACCCACTTGGATACTGAGCTACCATGGGCTATGTCTGAGCAGGGGTTGTAGATTATATCCATGCATGATCCTTGGTTGGATAAACAGTCTCATAGAAGCCCCCTGTGCTCAGATATATTTGGGCTTGTGGGACTCCCTGTCCTCTCTAGGATACACTAATTCCTCCTTCCTTCATATGATTCCCCATACTTTGCCGAAGGCTTGGTTATGGGTCTCAGCATCTGCTTTGATACACTGCTAGGTAGACTCTTTCAGGTGCCTTCTGTGGTAGGCTACTGTCCTCTTACTTGTTTTCTCCTATTTCCAATGTCCATCCCCATTATCTTTCTAGATGAGGATTGATCATCTTACCCTTGGACCTCTTTCTTGTTTTCTTCTTTAGGTGTACATATTTTAGTGTGTATATCCTATCTTATAGGTCTATATAAGTGAGCATATACCATGTGTGTTTTTCTGCTTTGGGGATACCTCACTCAGGATGATTTTTTTTAGATCCCACCATTTGCCTGCAAAATTCATGATTTCCTTGTTTTTAATTTCTGAGTAGTATTCCATTGTGTAAAAGTACCACCATTTCTGTATCCATTCCTCCGTTGATGGACATCTGGGTTGTTTCCAGGTTCTGGCTCTTATAAATAATGTTGCTACAAACATGGTTGAACAAATGTCCTTGTTTTGTGCTTGAACATCTTTTGGATATATGCCTAGGAGTGGTACAGCTGGATCTTGAGGCAGCACTATTCCTAATTGTCTGAGAAAGTGGCAGATTGATTTCTATAGTGGTTGTACCAGTTGACATTCCCACCAGCAATGGAATAGTGTTCCCTTTTCTCCACAGCCTCTCCAGCATGCATTGTCTCTTGAGTTTTTTATCTTAACCATTCTGATGGTTTTAAGGTGAAATCTCAGGGTCATTTTGATTTGCATCTCTCTGATTGCTAGGGATGTTGAGCATGTCTTATGAGTTTCTCTGCCATTCTATATTCTTCTACAGAGAATTCTCTGTTGAGCTCCATGCCCCATTTTTTAATTGGGTTACTTGAATTATTGCCTTTTAACTTCTTTAGTTCTTTATATATTCCAGATATCAGCCCTCTGTCAGATGTTGAGTTGGTGAAGAACCTTTCCCAATCTGTAGGCTGTCGTTTTGTTCTAATGACAGTGTCTTTTGCTTTACAGAAGCTTTTCAGTTTCAAGAGGTCCCATTTATTTATTGTTGTTCTTAGGGCCTGTGCTGATGGTGTTCTGTTCTTTTTTCTTCTTTTTATTTATTTTTTATTAATTACAATTTATTCACTTTGTATCCCCCCCCATAAGCCTCTCCTGGTGTTCTGTTCTTTACATACCTTGAAAGAAAAATTCTCAACTTTATATGGAGAAACAAAAAACCCAGAATTTCCAAAACAATCCTGTACAACAGATCATCTGGAGGTATCTCCATCCCTGATCTCATGTTATACTACAGAGCAATAATAAGAAAAACTGCTTGGTACTGGCATAGAAACAGAAAGGTGGATCAATGGAACCAAATAGATGACCCAGAAATAAACCCACACACCTATGAATACTTGATTTTTGACAAAGAAGCAAAAACCATACAATGGAAAAAAGACAGCATCTTCAACAAATGGTGCTGGTCCAACTGGATGTCTACATGCAGAAAAATGAAAATAGATCCATATTTATCACCCTGCCCAAAACTAAAATCCAAGTGGATCAAAGACCTCAATATAAAACCTGATACTCTAAATCGGTTAGAAGAAAAAGTGGGGAAGACCCTAGAACTCACTAGCACAGGACACAACTTCCTGAACAGAACACCATTATTCTAACTTTTAAGCTGCTCAATCTCATGCAAAAATACATAAGTTCATTGTTTCAGTATGTAAATAGTGCTAATAACAACATAAGCATAGAAATACCCCATAAAAGGTTTAATACAATTGCAAAAATGTGAGGTTTTCTTTAAATCTGGTCATTTGCAAATGAAAAATAAAAATATGTGTTCAACTCAATGAAAACAGGAATAAATCTTCCTAGTAGTGCTGTTTAAGTTGCCTTCCGTGGACAATCTGTAATAAATGGAGCATCTGGAATGATGCATGTCTATTCAAAATGAGCTGATGCTTAAATATATACAGTGGTAGGACACTGCCTAACATGTGCAAAGATTAGATCAGATACACAATTATAACACTGTATCATTTTTGTAGCTAGATAGTATGAATCTATCAGGAACTTTAGTGGAGTACATCCTTTTCGGACATAGAAATCAATTATGTTTTGTTGTTATCTCGCCGATAATATAGATCTGTATTTTCAGTAGGAATGCACATTATAAGAATACTTAAGCTTTGCAATAACTGCAAGAATATAGAAAAATGCAAATGATCAAAATATGAAAAAACAATAAAATGTTTATTATGCAAACAATATTGAATGTGTATACTCCAGAAAATGTCTTAGGAAAATTCATTTTGAGGAACTGATGCTTGCTTTAAGGGGCTTCAGCAAAGGTAATTAATGAAGGTGAATATGAATAAAGAAGGTATTAATTTTTGTATCCACTACGTGTGCAGAAGTTTATTTATATGGAGTGAAACTATGTATGTAGGGGGACTATAGACTTATATTTTTCACGAAACCCACTTTATTTAAGTTTCTGAAGCACCTTTACCTCTAGTCTAACTCCCCTGAAAAGCTACCTGGAAACTTAGGCAGGAAATTAGTAGGGAAAGGGGTTGTAGCCCTCTTTTGTCAAGTTCCTGCTGATTAGGGTCAACGGGTGCATAGGAGATTACCAGACTCAGTCTCAGGATACCAACAGTCCAGTTCAAAGGCCAACATGAAGCAGCAACATGAAGTCACCAAAAGCTGCTAGACTCGGTTGTAATGCCCAGAGTAGCTCTCTGGAATGTTTCTCTCTGAGAAGTCGTGTTGAGCACAAAGCTCAGGGCAGAGATGTCAATCCAAAAAGTGATGTCTCACTGTGTGTGGGCCTCTGTATATCTCCTCTCCTCAGAGTCCACCCATAGATGTTCTCAGATGACCAAAGCCATGCCACTTACATGTGAGAGCTCACAGCAAAACATCACATGCCTTCTCACAAGCCAACTTGGGCAAAACATCATGTACCCAGCTTACAGCAAAACTTCACATGACAAAACTCAGTTTTCAAAGAAACGAGAAATTTCCACTTCAGCAGACACAAGCAATAATGAAACTATGATAATTATCAACTGGATGAAAAAGGTATAGTATCATGTTAGAACACACAGATTCAGAGACATAGAAATGGTTCTGTGGTTAAGAGTACCAGTTGTTCTTGTAAAAGACATGATTTTAATACCCAATACTCACATGGTGGTTCACAACCACCTATAACTCCATTTCTAAAGATACAATGTGTCCTCTTCTCAGCTGTTCAGGCATCAAGCATACCTATGAGTAAATTACACATTAAAATAAAAACTACTAACTGATAAAAAAATGAAAAATACTTAAATTTAATCTAGATGTGTAGAGAAGTCATTCATTGAATTGAAGAAAGGGAAAGAGACACATGTTCAGTGTCAATTATCCTGAAAGTTTTTGTAGAATAAACCTGATCTTGTAATTAAACTTGATGAAAACACATTGGTTTTTCTTTAACAAAACTTACTTCAATGTTATATTCTCCTCTGTGTTTTAGTACTGAACTGCGAAATTGTATGCTAGATATATAAAAATATGAAACCTTGAACAAGCACTCTATGATATTTGATATTGTAAGTCAAATAAAAATTTTAAATCTCAAATTTTTAATATTGTTTGATTTTTAACAAGAAGAAAAACATGGGAAAGTTTGGTATACAGCAAAATAGACCTTGATATTAAAAAAGTAGGAAAACTTCAAATACTGCAATAAATATATATGTGCTGAAATTGATAGGCTTAAAAGCTATATAACACATTACAAACCCCATTTTACTTCATGTTTTCTGTCTTTGTTTTTAATTTTAAATGTTCTTTTTTTCAGCCTGAGCTATGTGCATGCACAGTGAACACTAAAATAGTTCACACATGTCCATGATTATTCACAAAGGCTCTATGTATATGGACCTGAAGGTTCTAGCTGCATGTTTAGTGAGTAGGAAAATCTATACAGACAAAAACCTGTAAAGAGTTACATTGACTACAAGAGGCAAAGCAGTATCCATTCACCACAGTGATTGAAGGAACCAACAGAGCAAAGTGTGGGCTAAATATGAAGGGCTCAGTGGTTGAGCCCCTGAGTTTACCAAGGTTCCATGCAGAAGCACAGGCATCCCAAAGGCAGCTGCAGCTGCAGGAAGTAACACCAGAGAGCACTACTTGCTGCAGCTCATCTTGCAGTGGGGGGAGCCTCATGAAGTTTGCTGCATCTCCTGAGTTTCTTTCTTCCCTCCAAGGTGTAACATACAGGTCAGGTCTCCTGAAATTGTTGTTCTTGTCACTTAAGCTGCTCTGATTCAGTGCTCTGATTCAGTTCTCTGATGCTCATGTCCAATACAGACGTGAAAGAACAGGGACACATCATCTGATATTCTTCTTTTAGTAAATGGATAACGACAGAAAAAAAAAAAAAAAAAGAATCACTGAATTCCACCAGCAGGATAAAGAAGTAAACCTTTGCTAGGCGTCAATGAGTATAGTCGATTTTAAGTTTTCCTGGGAAGTATGAGTTCCCCTTATTCAAGCAATAATTATTGAATCTTTGTTTTATAAGGAACACAGGTCTAGGATCCTTTCTCTTGTTCATCAAAAAGAATTTTGATCAGCTAATCAATATATAGTTTGGCTTATGAGTCTTACTGCTTAAAATACATGTTTAATATCTATCATTGATTCATTCATGCTGGACTTATGAGTGAAAAAACTTATTTAGCATTCATGTCTTTGCATTTTTTCAATAAAACACAGTCTTCCTTTTCTAGAACTCAGTGACTTAGTACTTCACTTGGAAGCATTTTGATTTAAAAAAAAAATTCAGTCAAGAAGAAAAACACACAGACATAACACACAAGTTGGGAAAAATTGCCAAACTCAGGTGAAAAGGAGAGAACTCATTTAGAGAATGTGCTAAAATAAGCATTATCTTACACATCCTGAGCTGTGTGCATGTGAGGTGGGCACCTAAATAGTTCACTCCTGCCTTCACGTCTGCGATTATTCACAAACACACTATGAATATGGACCTTAATGTTATAGCTACATTTTAGTGAGTAGGAAAATATGTAGAGACAAAAATCTCTGAATGATTAGAATTGAATATAGCAGGCAAAAGCTCTGTGTGCTAGTAAGCCTGGATATAGGTGAAATTTCAGAGAAACAACCTAGAAACACAAATTATTTATCAATTCCCAGCATTACTTGATTTTGTATGCACTGCAAATGGCACATTAGGAAAGTCACACAGGTCTAAAAAGAATAACAAAAAATTTACTTTTATGGTTTTATTTGTTCATATCTCAGTCTTTCCCTTCAGATATACTTTATTAAATGTATAATGAATTGACATGCATGCAATTTATTAATCAGTATTTAATCTGTTAATAAATAATAATTATTAGTGTCTCATTTACTAACACAATGTTTGAAGGGAACTAAATTTTATGAAAATCAAAAGGAAACATTTTAAAGCTATATTTATATACTTTCTTAAACTATTACTACTTTTAATAGATGAGTACTATTTAGAAATTGGTATTAATTTATTTTCTTTCAATTTTATGTTAAATTACAAAACATGGGTAAAAGATACCATTAGAACGGTAACTTTGTGGGCTATCCCTTTATGTTACAGTCACTCCTGCTAAAACAGAGTAATCCAATAACACTTAATTGTTTTTATAATCAATTTCATTATCAACTTCAAAGAATATACATAGTCATATACATAGAATATACATAGAATATACATAGAATATACATACATACTTTTAGTCAGCAAATGTATTTTGTAAAATATACACACATTGAGAGTTCAAAATAGCAGCTGCAGTTATGAGGGTTATTACTGTCAGTAATACTAAACCTTATTTTTAAAAATATATAAATTCTAACTAGTACAACAAGGTGTTCTAGGGCAAGAAGAAATTGGTCTGTGTGATAACCTTTCACTGACACTGGTTAAGAAGTTGCACCTCTTCACAGATCATTATTTTGCTCTCTTAGATTATGTCCCTCAAGAGTCATCCTAGAGTACTGACAAAAATGCAGAATAATTGGTCAAACTATAAAAGTTACCTTTTAAAAAATAAACAGTGACTCTAAAAAAACAAAAAGTGATACTATCTTATATTTATATCCTGCAAGGAGCAGACCTAAAATCCAACACATAGTGTATAGGAATCTTGGTTAGTCCACCGCTTTTTTAATTTTTAATTAATTATTTATTACAATGTATTCACTTTGTATCCCTGCTGTGGCCCCCTCCATCAGCTCCTCCTAATCTCTCCCTCTGTCCCTCCCTCCCTCTTCTCCTCCTATATCCCTTCCTTAGTCTACTGATTGGGGAGGTTCTCCTCCCCTTCTATCTGACACTAGCCTATCAGATCTCATCAAGGCAGATGCATCATCTTTCTCTGTGGCCTGACAAGGCTGCACTGCCCAGGTGGAGGTGATCAGAGTTCATGCAATATTACAGCCACTGTTCCCCTTACTAGGGAACCCACTTGGAGACTGAGTCTGTGGGCTACATCTGAGCAGAGGTTTTAAGTCCTCTCCATGCATGGTCCTTGGTTGGGGTATCAGTTTCTGCAGGAGCCCCAGGGCCCAGGTTTGTTTGTTTGTTTTTTAATTTATTTTTATTTTTATTGGCTCTGTTGGTAGCCTTTTGGAGCTCCAGACCCCTCCAGGTCTTTCTGTCTCCCCTTCTTTTATAAAATTCCAAGCATTCTTCCCAAAGTTTGGCTATGAGTCTCAGACTCTGCTTCAATACCTCGATCAGTAGAGTCTTTCAGTGGCCTTCTCTGGTAGGCTCCTGTCCTATTCCCTGGCTTCTCCTGCTTCCAATGTCTATCCTGTTTGCCGTTCTGATTGAGCATCTTCCCTAGGGTCTGCCTTGTTGTATAGTTTATTTTTAAAACTATAGATTTAATATGATTATCCTATATTATATGTCTAATAACCACTTATGAATATATACAATGTATGTCTTTCTGCTCCTGGGTTACCTCACTCAAGATGATCTTTTCTAGGTCCCACCATTTGCCTGCAAATTTTATGATTTCCTTGTTTTTAATTGCTGAGTAGTATTCCATTGTGTAATTTTGTACCACAATTTCTGTATCCATTCCTCCATTAAGGGGCATTTGGGTTGTTTTGAGATTCTGGCTTTTGCTAATAAATCTGCTATGAACATGGTAGAGCAGTTGTCCTTGTTGTATAATTGAGCATATTTTGGATATATGCCTAGGAGTGGTATAGCTGGATCTTGAGGTCCACTTCTTATTCTCTCTGTGAACTGATTCAAAGGCTGAGTGAAAAGGATGCTACTGTAAAGACACTGTTCTGAAGATTGTAAACCAAATCACTGCAAATTCCATCCTCATATTTTTACCAATCAGCAACTACTAATATCACATGAGGTTACCAAATAGATGCCCCCCCAAAATGACCAGACAACAATATTTTTTTAAATATTAGAATCCCCACCTTTTATCTCTTTACTGTGAGCATTTCACACAGGGAAGTTTAAAAGCCTAGCACAATGTTATGTATAATGGCCCATTCCTGAAATCAGAATCTGGGACATGGAAGGAAGAATTAATGATTCCATGACCAGCCTTGGATTTTTCTAAGATCAGCGCATAGTCTACACTACAGGAGACCCTGTTTTATAAGAAACTGTGAACAAACCAAAGCCTAAACCAATAAAAGTAAGTTTTATTCAAATTGTCCATGTAAAATGTCTTTATTCTCTTGTATAATATTTAATATTTTAACTTTTATCAAATCACCTGAATTATAAGATCACACAAGTATCCTTCCTAGAAAGAATAATCTACCAATTATTTTTATCTTCGAAAAATTTGGCCATTAGATTTTATCCATTTGAAAAATATTCATTAGGATCTTACAAAAAAAATGTAATATTCAAAGAGAAATTGTTGTATGTGCTAATTGTAGAATATTCAGTTCTTAAGAAGTTCTTTAAAAAATCAATATTTAATTAACAGAAAGTGTGGTAGATAGTTTTGAATATTCATATAGAATATGCATTTTATATATAATTAAACCTCCTTTTATGTTTAAGAAGAAATTATTAAGTGACCATAAATTTAACAAAACCATATCTGACTTTCTGAAACAGTAATGACATTAGAAATATTGCCTCTGTAAAGAAAATTAATTAATGAGTCAAGAAAATTAAGCTATTGTAATATCGTCCCTTCAAATATAATTTATTAAGATCTGATATAAGAATGCAGTTGGAATTATTGTCCTTTCAGCTAAAAGCTATATTCTCATTAAGAGGCCTAAAAGAGAGGCTTGTCTAACTCTGTCTTCTAAACACAGCTACCCAGTGACCTGTAAAATCTGTAGCTGACACATTCTATCTTCATACAGCCAAAGGTTCCAAACTCAGATTTCATTCTGACATTACAATATTGTTCTTTCCAGGTTTTTCTGAACTCAAGAATAGACTGCCTGAACAACAATTAGCACAAGAAAATCTTCCTGAAATACGAATAATAAGTATGCTAACATTTATTCTAACGTGAAGCAGTTTGGTTGATGAAATACAAGAGACTAGATTGTCCAGAATCTAGGGTAAAACTCTGCACTTCTGGGATTAAAAGAAATAAAAAGTTACCCCAATGAGATTCTGCTATACTCTATACTCAGGTATCAGTGCCTTGATCAGCCATCATCCAAGAAGTTCTCTTCTATAGCATATCAGAATAAAAACAGAGACCCAGAGCCAGATATTACACAGAGAGTGAGAGACTTTGGAATGCACAGCCATGAATTAAAGCTTACATCAAATCTTTCCCCTGAGAACTTAGGGGACTCCATAGAAGAGGAAGAGGGATGACTAACTTCTTTTGGTATCAACATATGTACAAATACACAATTTCTCACAACACCCTCATATACTCCTATGGAAAAAATACATAAATAGACATAAATAAGCAAATAAAACCACTCATTCTAGTATTGTTTCTATGAATTCAGACAGTAACAAGAATGCTGGAAAACTAAAATTTAAAAATATAACCAACGAACCATTTCTTGCTTCTTTGAGTGGTTTGTTATTAATTATAATCTTGGCTTCATTTTAGCCTTGTTTTGTAAATAGTGCATTAAAAAAATTGCTCCCACTTCCTGTTTGCATCCAGTCCATGACAAGATCCAGTGTTCTTATAGTCTCTCCATCATGTAACAGAAACTAAATACTATAATGCACTTTAACATTGCCAGTGAATAGCATATTGAAATAAAAATCTACAAAGATTCTATTTCAAGCAAGCAATTTAAAATAAAACAATGGAATAAGATAATACTGAATGTATCAAAGCAATATAAAAGCAATAGAAAAAATTAGAATATAGTTCAAGTGTGAAAATACTTGGAGGTCATGATCATAGTTTGAGATACACTTTTATGATGTTCAAGTAAAAAAAAAAAGCCTGTTTACTAAGGGTTATAGAAAGGGTGATTTTTGTTTTGTTTGATAAAGTCATATACTTCCTCATTTTTCTCCTTCAAATTTCCCTTTCCATAATATATATATATATATATAATTTTAATAATGTGTTATGTAATTATTCATATTCATAACATGATAATTAGGGATTTTTCCTTAAGTTTTCACTTTGAGTTTCAGTTTACCTTATGTTATATCTACCCAAAACTTGTTCAAGAAAGATTTGCTCCTCTGGTTTCTTAATCAAACAGAAGGAAACACAAGATTGAATAGAATTTGTCTTTTTTAAATGATTGTCTAGGCAAGAAGAAGCCTATTCTATTGTTCAGAGAAGGGTGTGCATGCTTTTCAATATTGCTAGATACATTGTTCATAGGTGTGTGTGTGTCTGTGTGTGTGTGTGTGTGTGTTTGCATGTGTGTGTGTGTGTGTGCATAGAATGTGAAGGTAAAGGTGCTAGGCTGCCAAACTCATTCTCAGTAGTGAGGTGTGGTATAGAGCGCAAGCCAGATGGAGTCCAGGGTTGCTAAGCTGTCTCCTGTACTTGTCTCAGTAAAACTTTCTACTTGAAATCTCTGATTGCATGTAACATGTGTTCTTTTCTTACATATGGTACTTAGTACTAGTTTTATAACTATGATTCTTTTCCTGGTAGGCATTGGTACAAAATTAATCCTTCTCAAATTCTACCTTTTTATTCTATATCAAAATTATTTAAGTAAAAATAATACTGCTAGCTGATAAATGTAAACTGATGTTTTTAACACTGGTGTCTATGTTGAATAGATTCCTTCTGACTACACTTAGTTAATGCTTCATAACACAGTTTTCCTAGAATGCTTTATTCCACAGTTTACTAAAATAATGATAAATATTAAGTCTTCAAAAGAGTTGCGATGGTACTTTAGATGGTGTGATCTTAATATATTTTACTATCAACTGAATTTTGTTTTCTGTCATACTTCTGTAATTCTGTGGTCTCATTCAATCATAACACAATTTCAATATGAAAACTTTTTTACTTTGTTAAGTTTATTTGTGCTTCAAGGACTTAGAATATGTTTTTTTTTTTATTTTAATCTCATAATTCATTGTAGGTGACATTATTTATCCATTGGTCAATTTTTTTATGTCTTTTGTTCATCCTTTCTCAGTGATGTCAGAAAGCTAAATTTTTGCTTACATGTGAGCAAACTGCAAAGATATAAAGCAGATATTTGCAATTCAGCTCTGTTTTGAATTGGCTCATCTTATTTCTAAGAGTGTTTTTATTTTACAGTAAATTAGTTACAGATGAAACACTGCTATTATAATAGTGTCAAATTAACCACTTCCTAAGTCATATATTTGTTTTTTCATGGAGAAAAATGTACTGAAGTTTAACATTGAATTTTTGTGATCAGTATAATGTATTTGAATTGTATTAACATATGTTTCTTTTAACAGATCTCTTTTGCTTTCAGCAGAGATGAACCGTGTAAGGATATAAGCTAGATGAAGGGGTGAGTAGATTTAGAGGTAACGGAAGTAGAAAGAAATCAGAGAGACAAAGTAAGGCTAAGTTTTTACATCCAGGAATGTCAGATCATTAGTGGGGCAAAACACTATTTGCCTGAAACACTTTAGTCTATCTCAGCTTTCCAAGGCATCGACTCTGCAGGAGTGAGCCAGTAACTGACCTCAGCAGATTTCCATTCATACAGAGAGTAGCCTACAAGGCGAGGCAGTCCAAGAAGCAGAAGAGATTAACTGTCTTATGACAGTAAATGAATGTTATTACGCCAAGGCAGGCAAGGAGCTTAAATACTCACGTTTGGGGTTAAAAAGCAAAAGATAAATGTAAAGATGTATCAAAGGCTTCAAGCGTTTATAGAATGGAAATTAGACCAGAAAAGTTACTGGAAAATGGCATCAACATGTATGAAGCACACACCAGGAAGGAAACAAACATGATGAAACAGAGAGTAAAGCAAATGAGTGTGTAGATTTCTCTTGATACTTACTGCTTAACAGAAATGTGGTTGCTCACATTGTGGCATATATACTTTGCAATGTAGCCCATTGTGATATACATAAAAACATGTGAGCAGAAACTTTCCTGGCTCTCTTGGACACACTTCATGTGTCAGTCATAACATGAAGCCTTTCTTCGTCATGGTAAGGATGCTGTCCATGTTCTCATGGCATCTAGTGTTTCACCCTCTCTGAAAACTTATTACTCAGTGTTCATCCAACTATTTAAATACAGGTTCCTCAGAAGATGAGGCAGGCCATTGAGGCTCATGTTCATGTGTCAAAAATAATAACTTCATATTGTTTTTTAAGATTTTTTATTTTTAAAAATTTATTTGTTTATTAAAATTTATTCACTTTGTATCCCAGCTGTAGCAGCCTTCTTCATCTCCTCCCACGCCCACCCTGTCCCTCTTCTCCCACTATGCCCCTCCCTTAGTCCACAGAGAAGGGAGGTCCTCCTCTCCTTCTGTCTATCAACCTATCAGGACTCCTCAGGACCATTTTTTTATATCAACTATATTTGAGGTTCATACAAGTACAGGTATCAAGGGTATGTCTACTGTACGAGTTCTGAGATCTACTGGGGTACAGAAAGTTTCATTTAGTGAACTGAAGAAGAGCAAATTAGGAAATAATATAGACTGTTTTGCAAACTTGACTTACAGACAGCTCCTTCTATCAAAATCTGTGTTTTTTAAATTTTTCTTCATTATTATTATTGATTACAGTTTATTCATTCTGTATCCTGCCTATAGCCCCCTCCCTCATCTCTTCCAGGTCCCACTCTCTTCCCCTCTCCCAACCCCATGTTCCCCCCCCACTTCATTCACTGATAGGTGAGGTCCTCCTCCCCTACTGTATGACCCTAGCCATCAGGTCTAATCAGGATGTCTGGATGCTCTTTCTCTGTGGCTTAGTAAGGCCACTTTTCCAGCAGGGGGTGATCAAAGAGCAAGTAAGTGAGTTTATGACAGTGACTGCCCCTGATCCCCTTAGTGCACCCACATGAAAACTGAGCTTCCCACAGGCTACATCTGAGCAGGGGGTCTAGGTCCTCTCCAGGCATGGTTCTTGGTTGATTCATCAGTCTTTGCAGGCCCTTCTGGGCCCAGATTTTTGGCTTTTTTGGTCTCCTTGTAGAGTTCCTGTTCCCTCCAGGTCTATCTCCCCCCTTCTTCCATAACATTCCCTGCACTATGTCCAAAGTTTGGCTTTGAGTCTCAGCATCTACTTCGATACCTTGCTGGATAGAGTCTTTCAGAAGTCCTCTGTGAAAGGCTCCTGTCCTGTTCCCTGACTTCTCCAACTTCCGATGTCTATCCTGTTGGCCCTTCTGACTGAAGATTGAGCAACTCCTCTATGATCCTCCTTGTTGTTTAGCTCTACAGGACTGTAAATTTTAGCACTCTTGGTGCATGTTAAATAAAGAAGAGTATATGAGATTTGGGAGGAAGTGAAAGCAGAGGAGGAATAGGGTAGAAGTGTTTTGCTGCCTTGAGCCCTTGTTCCTATTCTGCTTCATATAGACTGTGGGGCCATTGCTGAGGATCTTAGTGAATCACTTTGTTTCAATGATTACAATAAAAACAAAAAAGAAAGCAAACTACAAAGCAAAAGCAAACAGCAACAACAACAATACACACACCCCTTACTCTAGAACTTCTCAAAGAGGAAGAAAGTGAAAACATTTTATAAGTGTCCAGCATTACACAACTATAATTAAAGATAACTTTTTCTAATCTACTTTCCCAAAACTTTTTCATTTAATTATCTAAGTTATTTAAAGTGGAAATTTCTAGCATTGCTCTGTATATCTACAAGCTAAAATGATCTACAGTGGAGCTCAGCTTTTCCATTAGCAGAAAAAAATATCGAAGTTAATTTAACTCTTCTAAGGGAAAAGTTATTTCATCATAATGAAAATAGAGTTATGTTTCCTCAAGATTAAGCTAAGATGTTTGGTAAGCAAAAAATAGTGCCTCAATCCTCTGAAGTCAATTTTTACATTTTTAGAAATCATGTAAATGTATTTTGGGGTTAAAAAAATCTGATTTGGATTAAATGAAATGCGTGTATGACACACATCATTTCTTATTAGCAGACTAGTTATTTCTACTCCAGCTATAAGTTATTTCTGTGCATAGCTGTTATAGAGTGGACCTTTCCTCACTCATAATGCTTTTACTAGATATCTGAACTATGAAAACTGGACAGATACTTTTCAAAGACCTGAGTTTAAATCAGTATACATTGAAGTTCCATGATAAGAAACAGTTTTAAAAAATACAAACTATGATATGACTTCATGTAATGATATATGCAAAGAAGAAAAGTCCATTCAGGCAAGGTAGACTGAACACAGGTCTGACTTTTTCTGTGATACAAACAGGAGGGTTTCTCAGAAGGGTGTTTGTGTTTAGACACCTTAAGAAAATTAGAAAGCCTCAGATATTTAAGTAGGATCATCCTGTAAAAACCTAATAATTTCTGATAAAATCTACAGTCCTAAAAAAGTGAAACAACAAGGAGGACCCTAGAGAAGATGATTAATCCTCATTCAGACAGGCAAACAGGATAGTTATCAGAAGTGGGAGAAGACCCGGAACAGGACAGGAGCCTTCCACAGAGGACCTCTGAACGACTCTATACACCAGGGTATCAAAGAAGATTCTGAGACTCGGAGCCAAACTTTGGGCAGAGTGCCAGAAACTTTATGGAAGAAGAGGAAGATAGAAAAACATGGAGGGGACAGGAACTCCACAAAGAGAACAACAAAGCCAAAAATCTGGGTTCAGGGTGGCCTGCAGAGACAGACACTACAACCAAGGACCATGGATGGAGAGGACCTAGACCCTGTGTTCAGAAGAAGCCTATAGCTCAGTTTCCAAGTGGGTTCCCGAGTAAGGGGTACAGGGGCTGTCTCTGACATGAACTGATTGGCCTGCTCTTTGATCATCTTCCACTGAGTGGGGAGGAGCCTTGCCAGGCCACAGAAGAAAACAATACAGCCAGTCCTGATGAGACCCGATAGGCTAGGGTCAGATAAGGGGGAGGGGTGGGGTGTTCCCCATTAGTGGACTAGAGGAAAAGCATAGGGGAAGAAAAGGGAGGGTGGGTGGGACTGAGAGGAGATGAGAGAGGGGGTTGCAGCTGGGATACAAAGTGAAAGGATGGATGGATAGATAGATAGAAGATAGATAGAAGATAGATAGATAGATAGATAGATAGATAGATAGATAGATAGATAGA
>NW_026591086.1:47603235-47606770 GCF_907164565.1 Psammomys obesus
ATAGATAGATAGATAGATAGATAGATAGATAGATAGATAGATAGATAAACCTAATGTTTTCGAAGTTCCTGTTCCAGGAAAATTGTACTATAATAGAAGACCAACAAAGGTAAAAATGTAAGAAAAAAACAAACAAACACAAGGACATCTGGTAGTGCATATTTCAAGATAATCTGCTGTAAATACCAAATCATAGCTAATTATCAAGTGACTTCCTTTACTGTGCTGCGATAAACACAGCACAGATGTGATGTGTTGTTGCATAATGTAGTTCTTCCACGTAGCATAGCTATTGTGTAAATCTGTTTAATGAATAATTAGACCGTACGAGGTGTGAGAAGAAATATCAAAACTATTATATGCCATTTCTTATTCATACACCATCTGGGATTCAAAATATTTAACATATAAAAGGACTAAATAAATAAGCTTAAAATAGAAACTTAGTTATTCAGTAGATTTAATGACTATGGACAAGTGTGTATATTAACATAACATTTCTTTTTTGATTTTTTTATTTTAATTTTTATTAATTACATTTTATTAACTTTGTATCCCCCTCATAAACCCCCGCAACATAACATTTCTTAATGAAGCTCATTAATCCATACAGTTATTGTCATGGATGAAAAACACCAAGAAGCTTCCATCATCTATCAAAAGGCACTCGTGAAAGGATGTACTTTATAATTTTTATTCTAAAATCTATGACCCATAAGTATTTCACTTCTAAAGCATTTTCTCTTATATCCAAGTTTCTGCTATCAGAATATAAGAATGGATGAACTCCTGTTAAAAAGATGATTGATATTTTTAAAAGTAGATAAAATTAAAAAGAATCCATTGGTCTGTTATGTAGCTTTGACTTAGCTCATGCCTAGCATCTAATATGTGTATGCACCTGGTCTCTATCCCCAGACACACAAATCCACAATAGTTATTATTGAAAAAAAGCATATGACCTAATGCCTTACCCCTTAGACCAGATATACTTGACTAACCCAAAAAAGAACTTAAACATCATCCAATTTTCTAAAATTTATATCACTTTCACTCCTCATAATATATTCATATTCTACTCATCAGCTCAGAGTGTGAATTATAACTCTTTCAATAAATATTCTAATAACAGTTGATTAAGAAATAGAATGCCAGATGAAACTTATAAAAGAAATAGTTTCCTGGGATCTATAGTTTCAGAGCATTAGACTCCAGGACTAACATGGTGAATAGCATGGCAGCAGACAAGCAAACCACAGAGCAGTAGCTGAGAGCTTACATGTAACGCATGAGACAGAAAGATGAAGGGAGGCAGGGAGGGTACAGGGAGACAGAGACAGAGAGAGAGAGAGAGAGAGAACTAACTGGGAATAGTATGGGACACACCTCTTCCAAAAAGACACCTCTTAATCTTTTCCCAGCAGTTCCATTAACTGGGAAACAAAGCTTGTGGAAGCCATTTTAATTTAATTTAATTTTATTAATTATACTTTATTCACTTTGTATCCCCCCATAAACCCTTCCCTCCTCCCCTCCCAATCCCACCTTCCCTCTCCCTTCTTCACGCATGCCCCTCTCCCAAGTCCACTGATAGGGGAGGTCTTCCTCTCCTTCCTTCTGATCTTAGTCTATCAGATCACATCAGGAGTGGCTGCATTGTCATCTTCTGTGGCCTGGTAAGGCTGCTCCCCCCTCAGGGGGAGATGATCAAAGAGCAGGCCAATCAGATTATGTCAGAGGCAGTCCCTCTCCCCATTACTATGTAACCCACTGGGACACTAAACTGCCATGGGCTACATCTGTGCAGGGGTTCTAGGTTATCTCCATGCATAGTACTTGCTTGGAGTATGAGTCTCAGGAAAGACCCCTGTGTTCAATTTTTCTGGTTCTGTTGCTCTCCTTGTGGAGTTCCTGTCCTCTCCAGATCTTATTATTTCCCACTTCTTACATAAGATTCCATGCACACTGCCTAACAGTTGGCCATAAGTCTCAGCATCTGCTTTGATACACAGAGGCCCTCTGTGGCAGGTTTCTAGGTTGTTTCCTATTTTCTTCTTCTTCTGATGTCCATCCTCTTTGTCTTTTGGGATGAGGATTGAGCGTTTTAGTCAAGGTCTTCTCCCTTAATTAGTTTCTTTAGATGTACAGATTTTAGTAGGTTTATCCTATGTTATATGTCTATATGAGTGAGTATATACTGTGTGTGTCTTTCTGCTTCTGGGACAGCTCACTCGGGATGATCCTTTCTAGGTCCCACCATTTACCTGCAAATTTCATGATTTCTTTAGTTTTCATTGCAGAGTAATGCTCCATTGTGTAGATGTACCAAAATTTCTGCATCCATTCTTTAGTTGAAGGGCATCTGGGCTGTTTCCAGCTTCTGGCTATTACAAATAAAGCTGCTACAAACATGGTTGAGCAAATGTCCTTATTGTGTACTTGATCCTCTTTTGGATATATGCCTAGGAGTGGTATGGCTGGATCTTGAGGAAGCACTATTCATAGTTGTCTGAGAAAGTGGCAGATTGATTGTGGAAGCCATTTTTAACCAAACCACAGCACTGAGTCTGGTTTAATACAGTTCATACACTATCTCCATTTGTGTCCATTTTACTGCACATAACCTTAATTTTTTTTCAAGCTACAACTATAGCCAATAATTCTATGAAAACGATATTATTAGTTCTGATAATAATATTAAGAACTGAAAAAACAAGTTTACATAAATTTGAACTGCCTTTGCATAGTAAAGCATCTTGTTTCTCTATTTACTATGGATGCCTTTTTTTTTTTTTTTACAATGACACATTTTATATTCACTAGTCTCTGTTTTATAATCATTTATGGAGTTTAAATTGTATGAAATTTAATATAGTTCTTTCACAAAATATTATAATGGAGACAAGAATAGTGCCAGAGGTTAAGATGTTGAATATAAAAAGGCTCATAATTTATTTTATTATTATTATTATTAACAAGTTTTCACTTTGATTCTCAGTTGTAGCCCCCTCCTTCATCTCCTTCTACTCCCACCATCTCTCCCTCTCCCCCACTTTCTCTCTTCCCTAGTCCACTGATAAAGAAAGTCCTCCTCCCCTACTGAGTGAGCCTAGCCTACCAAGTCTCTTCCGGATGGCCTATGCATTATATAAAACAAAGTATAAAATAAGTGATTTAATTGTATTTATATAAATATAACATAATATCTTGTAGAAAATAAAACAATATATTGTAAATAAATGAATATAATAAGTAAAATATCATTTGCTGTTGAATATTTCCAATTAAGTGAGAAATATGGTGTTTTATGTATAATTATAATACAATAAGGATCAGCAAAAGGCCCAATTGAAAATGTTTTGCCTTCAAGTTTGATGACATTATGTTGATACCAGGACTCATATGGTAGTAAAATAGATCTTAAACACACAAGTTATCTCCTGACCTACTCATGTATCCTTTGGAAAAGAGAGATGCTCAGAAATACTTAGATAGATAGATAGATAGATAGATAGATAGATAGATAGATAGATAG
>NW_026591086.1:47606780-47645212 GCF_907164565.1 Psammomys obesus
GATAGATAGATAGATAGATAGATAGATAGATAGATAGATAGATAGATGATAGATGATAGACAGATAGACAGATAAGGCTCCCAAAAGAAAGCAGGTAGTCTAACTGAAGATCTTTGCCTCTCCCTCTGTTACTCCTATTCCAACATCTACTCTCATACTTACCACTGCACAAGTCCTCTGGCTGTGACCTTCCCATCCTCTCTGGGTCCATCTTCATCACTTAAGCCTTCATCTGCCTACTTAAACATCCCTATCCCCATTTATTGCATTTCCACAGCTCAAAACTCAGCAGGCATTCTCTGGGAATCATGAGGCCATTCTGCCCAGAAAAGCAGGAAGGCTAATTGCAGACATTCACCTCTTCCCCAGTCCCTCGAAATTCACTTCCCAAGTTCAACCCCAGCTTCACAGCAGAGTGAGACACCATAAAATGCTGTATCTCCCCTTGTACCCAACCTCTGCTACAATCTCCAATGAATCACAAAACTCTTCAACTCCAAACTCATTTTCCCTCATTCATTGTTTTATCTCAGCCCCCAGTAGGCATGTCCTAATAACCTGCGGGCCACTATGTCCAAGAAAGCAAATAAGCTGACTGCATATATTTAATTCTCACTCTTCTCCTCCAAATTGTACATTCCAGTCTCATCAGCAGCCTCACAACATTGCACCTGCTCTGGCTTCCTTCTGTTGCCCCCAACAGAAACATGACATGAAGAGTATCTCCTCCAACCTTTCTCACCATTTATCTTGTTATTCCAGTTTCCAACTCCATAAGACATTCTAAAAAAATCTGCCACCCAATACTCATAGAGAAGCACGTAGTAGAGCAGGGCATATAGATAAACTTTAGATTTTTATTCTCCCGTCTTTCCTCCGCACTTAATCTCCTAGTTCTATCCAAAATTGGATAGCAGAATACCACTGTGGCCTCCTCTCACCCTGTGTTCCCACTACAGCAAGGCTACAAAGATTGTAGTAAAGTATCCTGCTTTCTCCTCTCCTGTGGAACTCTTCAGTCACCCTACACCTAGTCCACCCCCATTCCTAAATGTTAGCTCTATATATCTAGAAACACATTTTAGCCAGAAACTAAGAACTTGTGATGGCAAAACAACTTGGAAAGGGACAGGGAGGAGAAGAAGGTGGGAGGGTGGGATTGGGAGGGAAAGAGGGAGTGGGATATAGCAGGGATACAAAGTTAACAAACTGTAACTAATATTAAAAATAAAAATTAAAAAAAAAGAAAACAAGAAAAAAAAATCATCCACCAAAGACATGACCAGATATCAGCACCTAAAATTGCCATCTTCTCAAACCCAGATGACTGGACAACCAGCATAAAAACACCACCACTAATAGCCAGTCAATATGCATTCACACTAGCAACCCTACAAAGCAAGCTGTGAGTGTTGTACATAGCTGAAGCACAAGACAAAGATCTTAAGAGAGCCTTTACAAAGATGACAGGTATATGGCAGGATATGGAGGGAGGAAATGGAAGGGAGGAATAATATAATCATATTATAAACAAAACCTCAAAATAACTACAGAATTTAAGTAGCTAAGCAGAAATAATCCCTAGAGGGCCACAAATAATTCCTTATATTCCAACCAAACCTCATTAAAAGAAATCATCTTTTATAGAACCTAAACATCATATAAAAATACCCAGCTGCCTTTGTTTTCTTTTATTTGTTGGAGTCCAGTATTTTTTAATAGAGTCTATGTATTTAAAGCACATGTGCATGACAATAGTGCCATTCAACATGAAATTCATATGAAGTAAATTTACCTACGTATTAAAATCTATTCTCTAAAGATTTTATTCTTTAAGCAATCCCTATGCAACATAATGAATTATCAACTAGTATATGGAACCCCAATGGCTTAGTCAATGTTCTACTACTATGAAGAGACACCATGATACTATGGCAAATGATGGGGGAACAGCCATGCCAGGCCACAGAGGAGGACAATGCAGCCAGTTCAGATGAGACCCAACAAGCTAGAGTCAGATGGAAGGGTCTCCTATCCATGGACTTGGAGAGGGGCATAGGAGGAGATGACAAAGAGAGGGTGGGATTGAGAGGGACAGAAGGATGGAGCTACAGCTGGGATACAAAGTGAATAAACTGTAATTAATATAAAAAATTTAAAATTAAAAAAAGAAATGCATTTTGATTTGCATTTCCCTGATGACTAGGGATGTCGAGCATTTCTTTAAGTGTTTCTCTGCCATTTGATAATCCTCTATTGAGAATGCTCTGGTTAGCTCTGAACCTCATCATGCAGAAAGGCAAAGGAAATGGACATTGGAAGAAGGAGAAAACAGGCAACAGAGCAGGGCCACTGAAAGACTTTACCCAGCAAGGTATCAAAGGAGATGCTGAGACTCATAGCCAAACTTTGGGCAGAGTGGAGGAAATGTTATGAAAGAAGGGGGAGATAGGAAGACCTGGAGGGGACAGGAGCTCCACAAGGAGAGCAACAGATCCAAAAATTCTGGGGAAAGGGGTCTTTTCTGAGACTGATTCTCCACCCAAGGACCCTGAGTGAGATAACCTAGAATCCCCATAACCCTTGCACAGATGTAGCTCATGGTAGGTCAGTATCCAAGTAGATCCCCTAGTAATGGGAACAGGAACTGTCCCTGACATGACCTCAGGAGCTGGTTCTTTGATCACCTCCACCTGATGGGGGAGCAGCCTTACCAGGCCAGAGAGGAAAACAGTGCAGCCAGTACTGATGAGACTTGATAGGCTAGGGTCAGATGAAAGAGGAGGAGGGCCTCCCCTATCTGTGGACCTGGGGAGGGGCATGCAAAGAGATAAGGAAGTGAGGGTAGGATTGGGAGGGGATGAAGGAGAGGGCTACAGAAGGGATACAAATTGAATAAACTGTAATTAATATAAAAAAGATAATTAAAAATATATAAATATTTTTTAAAAGTGAAAAAAGGAATGCATTTAATTAGGGCTTGCTTACATTTCAGAGGTTAGGCCATTGGCAGTATTGTGGGAAGCATGCCTGGAGTATGGCAGCCCTCATTCAGACAAAAGCTGAAAAGGTGGTTAACAGAAATGTACAGTTGAAATTGTATCTGCACATTCCAACACATAGAGATTAAATGTAAATAGCTCAGTTAAGTATGACACCAATTCCCAGCAACTAAATGTGTGGCCTTGGGAAAGGAAAATGTTTACATGATGGATGCTCCTTACCATTTTCATCTGGATGTTCTGGCTGCATGAAGACAGCATCTCTGACAATCACCTCTGATGGGAAAACAGCTTCAGGTTTTAGATTGGTTTTCTAGCTCACCCACATGAAGGTAAACAGAGTAGTTAGAAGAAAAGACCCCGTTAAATGTTTATCACATCTATGCTTTGGGCTCTGAGTAATCCTGCAGGAATGATGATCTGTATTTACTACCTCCCTGCTTGAAATACTATCTTGTTACATGGACGACAGTTTTCTTGGAAAGATGCCCAGTTCATCTGCCCAAACATATTAAGACTCTCCTATCAGATGCATTTCACATTGTGGCCACATAAATGTGAGGAAGGAAAATAATTCCACTTCTCCTGGTAAAAAAAAAAAAAAAAATCTCAGAATTAACTGATCAAAACTCTCTTTCCAATTGTTCTAATGAAGATTTGAGAGTTTAATTAGGAGAAACATGATCATAGTGGAATTTTAAAGAACAGCAGTTTTGGTTCTCTTGTAAGAGACCTTGAATCCTGCTTGTATAGAAGGCAGACGGTAGGATGTAAAATTCCAAGGGTACCTATAAAGTGTTAAGTAAAACAAATACACGTAAAGACTCATGAAACCCTGGGATTTCAAAATTTAGGTTTCTTTATAGTGATTTGCTACAGAGAATTATTAAAGTACTAATCTGTAGCTGTCAGTCAAGTACATATTGTTGTCAAAAGTTAGAAGAAATGTTCCTATTCATAAATGTCCACAGCATAAACACATAGAAGACGGGCTGTATAAACATTCAACAACATTTATTCCACCTAGCTACTACATTGTTTATATATACACAGACACAATTTCTCACAGAGACAGTATTCCTAAATTCTTCACTTAAGATATTCCAAATGAAAGTAAATTAATTAATACATTAGGTTTTTTTGTTGTTGTTGCTGTTTATGGCCTCTTAGAAAATAGTAAAAATTTGGTACTGAACTGCAAGCCATATTTATCTTCAAACAATAATTTAACAGTTAAATAAATTAAAATTAGTGATTTCATCTTCTCTCAGGATATTGAAAATATGCAAATGGTATTCCTGCTGATAGAAATAGAGCATTCAGCTATTTTTAGCTTTTCTGGCAGTCTTACTGATTTAGTTTCAGCTCTTGAAAGAGTCATGAAAAGAAACTTCTGTCTTGATTTGTGTAGTCTGGGTTATCATCTGAGGAAAGGAATTAGATGAACACTGTTAAAACATTACCAACTAAATTAGTAACTGACATTTAGAATTATGCTTAATTCTACATTTATTTTTAGTATTTAGACAAATAAATATTTGCTGTATGAATCTTCTAAAACTGCATTTGTTTCTAATTTATTTGCATTAGGGTATTAATCACAGATGCAATATGGCTCATATCTGTATACCAGAAACTGTAAGTAACTAAAACTCAACATAAAAGCAGGTATGCATATTTAGAAAATCATGATGTCCTCTATATGTGATTTTTTGTAAATATATCAAATTTTGTATATTTGATTTGAAAATAATTCAGGAGTATAAGATATTATCAGTTTTATTAAACAGAGTAGTATAATGTATACTAAAATTTAGTAAGTTTTTTATTATAAAGAAGGTTAGTAAGTTGAGCACAGCAACAGTATTTAGAAGGCTTAGTTGGGGAATACTGTGGGTTCATACACAATCCTGGTATTGAGCACGACCCTGTCCCTATTCAAAACAACAAGCAAAACACCAACTAACCAAAAGAAGAAGCAAACAAAAACTACGGCTGTGGCATCAAATAGCACAAAACAAAATTTTTACTGTCTTAAATTCATAAACATTTATGAACTCACCATTCCCTGGGGGTTGCAGCCTTGCCAGGCCACACAGTAAGACAATGTAACCAGTCTTGAGACCTGATAGGCGAGGGTCAGATAGAAGGAGAGGAAGACCTCCCTATCAGTGTACTAGGAGAGGGACATAGGGGGAGAAAAGGTAGTGAGGGTAGGTTTGGGAGGAGAGAAGGGAGGGAGCCAGAGCCAGGATACAAACTGAACAAATTATAATAAATGATAATAATAAAAAGTCTTAAATTTTTAAAAAATATTTGTGATCTCTTATAACAGGACTTAAAGAAGGCCCAGTAGGCTATGCAAACCTTGAAAACACATTCTATCACTCACATCTCTCCTAGTGTTTTCATCTCTTCAGTGATCAATCCTCAGACTTAGCTCACTCATCCCAAAAGACATAGACTATCTGAGTACCATTTCCTTAAAGATAAATATCTACAGATTCTGAAGGTTATGAAGTGTTAGAGATGTCCTTCACCACCAGTCTATTTTTTTCTTTTTTTTCTTTTTTGTCTGTATTTCTATAATAGAATCAAAGCATCACTGTATCACTGAAACTTCTAGAGGCTCATTTAAGAAAGTAGATTTTTAGTTCAATTTCCTTTTCAACAAAAGAAACAAATGCATATTTACAGAGTTTTCCTTAATGTCTAAATTAATTAGGCAAAAGGTACTGTAGAGAGATAGGCTTACATGTGGGCAGTTTTTCAGTTTTTCTTAACTAAAAATGAAATGTTATTAAAATAATGTTTAATAATACCAGAAAATAATTTAAAGCTTCTTAAAATTGTTTCTAGATATTTATATTCTTCATATATCCTGAAATTTAACAACTTCATAATGTATAGATTCTATAATATAAAAACACCTTTATCAGAGTTGGTTTGAGCTTGATCTCAAAGAGCCTGGGAGCGTTTATTTTTCTTAAAACATGGTATTATAAAAGGTGCTGAGTATGTCTTCAAAGTTAACCTTATTTGTTTCAATAGGAAACATAAAATCTCCCAAGCACATAAGGATTTTATATTCGTAAAATTTAATCTGACCATGTGTAGCTTGCCCTGGGAAAATGTTCGGTTCCATTTTATTATCCTTCCATTTTTTCAATCAAATAACCCTGGAAATTATGTAACACGAAAATCTAGAATTTAGCTTTTATCGATTGCCTGTCTCCAATTATGCCTGTGTGTAATCCATGCATAGCCATTGTGAATTGATATAAGACGCATTCTAAAAATGAGTTATATAGTAGGTGTACTTTAAATTACACTAACAGACAATTTATGCTTCACTGAAGAAAATACTCTTTGGTGAAATACTCTTCTTTTAGTGAAATGTGTAAACAAATATAAAGCCTACACAATTTATGATAACTGGGGATTCTATGGATCACAAAAAAATAGCTTTGTTAGGGGAATAATATTAGTGAAACTGAGGTAAATGCTACCTTTTAGAGAAGCAAGATTTATTATTCTAAATGTTTCAGGCTTATTAATGAAGATCAGAAATACAAAGAGGATGAAGTTTCTTCTCTACAGTTCTCTTTGTTTTTTAACTTCTTTAGGACTTTAGATTTTAATATGTTTATCCTATATTATATGGTTCATATCCACTTATAAGTGAGTACATACCATGTGTGTCTTTCTGCTTCTGGGATACCTCACTCAGAATGATCTTTTCTAGTTTCCACCATTTGCCTACAAATTTCATGATTTCCTTGTTTTTAATTGCTGTGTAGTAATCATTGTGTATATGTACCACAATTTCTGTGTCCATGAGGAGTTACTAGGACACATAGCCAAACTTTGGGCAGAGTGCCTGAAACCTTATGGAAGAAGAGGGAGATAGAAAGAGCTGGAAGGGACAGGAACTCCACAATGAGAACAACAGAGCCAAAATACCTGGGCCTAGGGGGGCCTGCAGAGACCAATAAGTCACTAAGTACCATGCATGGAGAGGACCTAGACCCCCTTTTCAAAAGAAAGCCTTTGGCTGCTTAGGTTCCAAATGAGTTCCCTAGTAAGAGTTACAGGAACTGTCTCTGACATGAAGTCAGTGGCTGGCTCTTTGATCACCTCCCACAGAGGAAGATGATGCAGCCAGCCTTGTTGAGACTTGATAAACTAGGGTCAGAAAGAAGGGAAGAAGGTCCTCCCAATCAGAAGACTAGGGAAAGGGCACAGGGGGAGAAGAGGGAGGGTGGGTGGGACTGGGAGGAGACACGGGAGATATGGAGTGAACTAATTGGAATAAATAAATATATAAATAAAGTGAAATTAAAAAAAAAGGAATGCAGAAAGGATCCAAGCTTGATTTTACGGCTTGATGGCATCATGATAATAAAATATGAGTTTTGTCATAGCTTTAAAGTAAGTTGTCATTTTCCTTGTTTTACTGTATAAAAAGAAACATAGTGGAAGAGAAACCTTGGTAAAAGTATTTAACCCCCAAAAAAACCGCGAACACTAAAAGATTTTTAAAAGCATATCTAATACAGTACAGATATGAAGAAACTAATTTTAAAAAAGAAGTTAAAAAAATGAGGGAATTCCTTAAGTTCATTTCAAAATTTCATGCCATATTTTCTGCAACATTTACCTTTGAGGAGATTAGAATTAGTCAATATCTATATTAAAATATAAATTTTAAAGTATTATATCTTGTTTTTAAGCATTACTTGCACAGCACCTAAATAATGAATATAATACTGACTTTGGAGCATATATATATATATATATATATATATATATATATATATATATATATATGAAGTTTCTAAGCTTGTAAGTTATTAATTTTCACAATTGCTTATTGTGTACCTTCTGCTATGATTCTCATTTTATAGATAATGGTTGCTTTAATATGGAATGAATGAGTTTTGCTTACAGTTTTGGAAACTATGTACTTAAATTTAAATTCAAAATTATCTTTAAGTGTTAAATTCTTAACTATTGTCAACATATACTTCAATAAACCAAAAAGGCTTTTGTTCAAAAGCTTTTTCTATCTCTTTAATAGATTACACACATTTTTTTCTTCATGCATAAGATCTGTGTCCGAGAACATGATTACTTATACAGAGAAATCCTTAAACATTCTAAGTTAGCTTGACAAGAAATTAGTGTCCATGTGCAGTTCGTTGCCATGAGTAGGCTAGGGTCAGATGGGTGGGGAGGAGGACCTCCCCTATCAGTAGACCAGGGGTGGGACATGGGAGGAGAGAAGGAAGGGAGGGTGGTATTGGGAGGGGTAGAAGGAGGGGGCTACAGCTGGGATACAAAGTGAATAAACTGTAATAAATAAAAAAATAATAAATATATATATATATATTTTAAATTACAGGATGATAGTTTCCCAACTCAGTTAGATATTAAAGCATTGAGGTATAATTGTTTACTTTTACAGAGTTAATGACTATCAAAGGCACCTGAGCATTCCAAAGAAGATTTCAAGACATGGGGCTTACATCATACCCATACTAACAAAAATTTATTGCACTCAACCTTGGCATGTAAGAAGTCAGCTACTGTTAAAAATTGATAAAAAAAAAATAGACAAACACTAAATCTATCATACAAAAACTGAAGTATCTAAATCCCATCATTACAACATCAGTTCAAGCAATATTATGTTTTGAGCCTAAATCTTACTCTAGTTCAATTAGTGTGGAATTTATGACAATCCTCTTGCCTCAGACTAAAATGTCCTGAGAGTAAAGGTATAAAATATCACAGATAACATAGTATATTTAGGTTTTATTTGATTGTTGTTGGTGTTTGGCTTTGCATTTACTAAAAATGATTTGAAAGTGTAATTTAAGTACATTTTCCTGTTCTCTTTCTTCTCTCTGAATCTTCCTATCCATCCTTTCCTGCTTCCTTTCAAATTTATAATCTCGTTTTAAAATAATGACACATATATGTATTTCTTTATGTATATATATTCCTAAATATAATGAGTTGAGTATATAATGTCACTTTTATGTAGTTTTCATTGTTTGGCACACAATTGATGTTTTCTTTCCTGTGAGGAGTCACCTCTTTTGTTCCCAACTTCACTCAATAAAGTTTCATGTAGGGTTGAGGCCTCATGGACTTTTTCTCATTCAGTTTTTTATTATTATTATTAATTACACTTTATTCATTTTGTATTCCCCCATAAGCGCCTCCCTCCTCCCCTCCCCGTCCCACCCTCCCCCCTTTCTGCATGCATGCCCCTCCCCAAGTCCACTGATAGAGGAGGTCCTCCTCTCCTTCTTTCTGATCTTAGTCTATCAGTTCTCATCAGAAGTGGCTGCATTGTCAGGGTTCTAGCTTATCTCCACGGATAGTCCTTGGTTCGAGTATGAGTCTCTGGGAAGTTCCCTGTGTTCAAATTATCTTGTTCTGTTGCTCTCCTTGTGGAGTTCCTGTCCTCTCCAGCTCTTACTATTTCCCACTTTTACATAAAATTCCATTCACTCTGCCCATCAGTTGGCCATCCGGATCAGCATCTGCTTTGACAGTCTGCACTACAGAGGCTTTCAGAGGCCCTCTGTGGCAGGTTCTGAGGTTGTTTCCTGTTTTCTTCTTCTGGCTTTCAGAGGACCTCTGTAGCAGGTTCCTAGGTTCTTCCTGTTTTCTTTTTCTTCTGATGTCCATCCTCTTTGCCTTTCAGGATGGGGATTAAACTGAATGTTTAATCCCCATCCTGTTCACTGATGTCAACCTTGTTCTGTTCACATGTGTGCAATCATGTTGACGAGATTTTACAGGTATAACTTCTGGTGCTACTAGGAGATTTGTTGATTTTTGTTTGTTTGTTTGTAATATTTATATTTGGGACAAAATCTCAAGTTTTGCAGCAGGCCTTTTACTTGTTTTATAAATGAGAAAAGCATTACAACTCTAATTCCATTACCTCTATCTTGAGTGATATTATTTTAGATGTTCTCATCTATATTTGATTTATTTGATACTGGAGATTACTTCCAGAAGTTCAGGCAACTACTTTATCAGCGGGACCTCCAGCCACAGCTTCAACAATCTGATTTTAAACCTAAGTAGTTAACTAAGAAAACTTTGAGTCTTTAATTTTGAACGTATAGAAATTAGTTGCTGTAATGTGTCTATGTTAAGAGGCATGTTTTAGATTTTCTTTAATGCATGAGTGTTCCGAAAGCTTCAAAATTAATCTAAGTAGTGTAGTTGCAAACATAGATTCGAATCTTATTATTTTGAATTCCAAAAGTAAAAATAGTCATCACTAGGGGAGAAGGAAGATATATGGCAGTAGATGTTGTAATAAGATAGAATACTTTCTGATGCCCTCTAACTCTGACCAAGCAATATAATGACGGAAGTTTGATTTTGTTCACTGAAAT
The DNA here is from genome assembly GCF_907164565.1 of Psammomys obesus. Taxonomy (NCBI): domain Eukaryota; kingdom Metazoa; phylum Chordata; class Mammalia; order Rodentia; family Muridae; genus Psammomys; species Psammomys obesus. The sequence goes on from NW_026591086.1 coordinate 47,617,207, forward strand.
AATGTAAATTAGCAAATAAACAACCCTGTGGCTTAACTTAGATGATGGTTGTGCAGTACACTTGAATCAGTCTTTGGGGGAAAATGGATAACTAAGAAAGTGTATCTGCACACAGATAATGCAAAATAACAAATGATTTAGATGTACACTGATAATTGTTTTTTTTTTCTCTAATAGACATAGGAGCAAAGAATGACTCTGATGTAATAAAATCTGAAAATTAACTTGCTCACTTCAAGAACAAATCAACTGTTTATTTGTCTTTGTTGTGAGTCACTCTCTGTCAAAATCGGATGTCTATAAACATGACACTATGTTAAAGAAGGTTGCTTTTAGGTTGGTATCTTGTATGGCTTTCAGATATATTGTGCATGTTTCAGAGCAGGTTACATAGATGATAAAATGAATTTTGGTTCATTGAACCCTCTGATGTATTGCTTTTTTTTAATTTTTCTGTGAAGCAGTGGTTTCTAATTATGTTTATCAACAGAAAATGTTAGACCTATCTAGCAAAAATAAACTAGAAAAGAAAAGTTAAAAATAATCAGTGCCATGGTAGCTCAGTAACCAATTGGTTTTCCCTAGTAAGGGGAACAGGGATTATTTCTGACAGGAATTCAGTGGCAGGCTCTTTGACCTACCCACCCCTCAACGGAGGAGCAGTCCTGCTAGGCCACAGAGGAGGACTTTGCAGCCAGTTCTGAAGATACCTGATAAAACAGGGTCAGATGAAAGGGGACGAGGTCCTCTCCAATCACTGGACTTGAAAAGGGGCAGGGAGGAGATGAGGGATGGAGGGTGGGGTTGGGAGGAAATGAGGGAGCGGGATACAGCTGGGATACAGAGTTAATAAAATGCAACTAATAGTAAAAAAATAATAATCAGTATAACAAATTCATGTATGTATTACACTGACAAGAGTCTTTCAGCATGAGTCATGTCAATCAGTGGGAAGAAAGGTCAAAAACTTCCTTGGCAGGTAACCGTTCAGGATTACTTATGAAACACCAGATTAATTAGATGAAGTTATATTCTCTGAAAGGTAATGAAATAGCAAAAATAAATAAATAAATAAATCCCATAGCCAGTCTTAATGGAAAATTCCTTTACTTAATGGAAAATTCCTTTACTTAATGGAAAATTCCTTTACTTATATCATACCAGAGAATAAAGCCAGTTGTTGCATTTCCCTATACCGGGCTATATTGTGAAATAGCTTTTCTCTTTGCCAAAAGCCACAGGAAAATTGATAGTTATCAAGAAATTAAATTCGTTATGCTACGTATTCAGCCAATAACCACAGATGTTACCTATTATTTTATTTAAAAACAGTTTTATCTGCATGTTATGTTCATGTATTTGGAGGCACACATATACAAGTTTTGCTAGCATTAAATTATTAATGGCCATTATTAAATTACTATTTCCAAGAATGAATGAATAGCCAATACTTGGAAGTTTCTTTCCTTTTTCCACAAGATGGGAACATAAAAATATGAAATGTTCCTATTTAATTTGTCAATTGTTATATGAGTATTCAAGTATTTTGTCATAATATTTTACAAGAGTATATAAAATTAAACCTTCGAGTTGTTTTTGCTTAAATTTACCCCTTTTTCTAGTTTAAGAAAAATTTATTATTGAGCAAAGTAAACTGTCACCTATCCAGTGTCAAAGTGTAGACAAAAAGGCCTAAATATTAATAAGATATAATGATTATATTATAATATTTGGAATCTTCCTAGCCACAGTAGTGTCTCAAGATTTAATAGCAGTTACTTTGACATGGGAGAGTAAGGCTTTCATAATAATCTTGATAGACTACAATCACCAAAAAGATAAACATCCCCTAAACTAACTGTCCTTGGCAAATTACTAAGTTAAGCATAGTTTACATCTGGACACTCAATTTAAAAGACAATTTTAGCATAAGAAACTGCTTTTGATATAACTGGTCACCGTGTTTGAGATAGAAAGCCTTCCTCAATGGAAGAGTATGCCAAGTTTGTTTTATCTTGTATACAAAAGACATAATTTATGATACTTTTATTTAAAATTGTCTCCTTCTTTGTTTAAAACACATGTGTTGATTTTTTTTGAGCCAAGAATTGCACTAAACTATTATATCATTTATTTTTCAAAGCTGTCTACCTGACCCATTATCTCTTTGCTGATCTGGCTCTTTTTAGTAACAAATTTAAACATTGTTTACTTCTTGTCTGGCATACTGGGTTTACTGTGAATACCAGCAAATATAGCTTGCAGACGGTCTCCGATACTGTACCTCTTCTGTTAGAATATTCTTTTTTTTTAATTTTTTATTAATTACACTTTATTCATTTTGTATCCCCCCATAAGCCCCTCCCTCCTCCCCTCCCGATCCCACCCTCCCTCCCCTTTTTCATGCATGCCACTCCCCAAGTCCACTGATAGGGGAGGTTCTCCTCTCCTTTCTGATCTTAGTCTATCAGTTCTCATCAAAAGTGGCTGCATTGTCCTCTACTGTGGCCTGGTAAGGCTGCTCCCCCCTCAGGGGGAGGTGATCAAAGATCAGGCCAATCAGATTATGTCAGAGGCAGTCCCTCTTCCCATTACTATGTAACCCACTTGGACACTAAACTGCCATGGGCTGCATCTGTGCAGGGGTTCTAGGTTATCTCCATGAATATTCTTATATGTGATTTATCATTATATATCACTAAAAAAATCACATTTCCTCTAGAATATGCTTTTTGTGGTAATCATGCTTGATTTGAAGTCCAGTTTTAAAGGACAACATTCTGAATAGTATGCACTTTCTTACATGTCTGTCTTCGATTTAAATCTATTTCATTGTCTCCTTCACATAAAGCGGAACACCAAGAAAAATGAGATATGGGTCACTATTTTCTTCTTCATATATTGAAAGAGAAAGACACTTGAGAAAACAAATTACATGTAAATTATATTCCAATAATCAAGAAGCATTAATCAAAAATATTAATATTTGAATATTAATTTGTAGATAAAATTATGCTCTTAATTTTGAAGTTCAATATAGAAAAAAGTAGAGAACTATGTAACATATTTAAGGTTTCTTCAATTATGGGTTGTATTCTCACTGTCTCAGTTACTCTTCTTCTTCGGTGAAAAACACCATGACCAATAATTAAAAAATTAGAGACAAAAAAAAAAAAAATAATTGTGAGCTGACAGTTCCTTACAGTTGACATTTGTAATCAGCGTAGAGGGGAGGGTGGAATGAGGCTAACAATACGCTGGAGCTGGGGCAGGGTCCAAGCTGAGATTTACGTTTTGAAATAATAATCATTAGACACACAGAGTGGGAAAAGCAGGCTTTTGATACCTCCAAGCCTCTCCCCTTCTCCAACAAGACCATACCTTCTATATTTACCAAGACAAACTTTCTGTGTAGGACATATTTCAAAGGTCACTTAAAATAGTAAGCAACTCATATTTTGTCTTGCAGTCACAGAAAATGAAAAAAAAATGAGGTCATTAACACATTTTTTTTAATTTTATTTTTTTTTCTTATCAGTTACATTTTATTAACTCTGTATCCCAGCCATGTCCTGATCCCTCATTCCCTCCCAGTCCCTCCCTCCCTCATCTCTACTGTGCCCCTTGCCAAGTCCACTGATAGGGGGGACCTCCTCCCCATTCATCAGATCCTGTTTTATCAGGTATCTTCAGGACTGGCTGCAAAGTCCTCCTCTGTGGCCTAACAGGACTGCTCCTCCCTTGGGTGGTGGGGAGGCCAAAGAGCCAGTCATTGAGTTCCTGTTAGAAATAGTCCTTGTTCCCCTCACTATGGGAACCAATTGGTTACTGAGCTACCACAGGCTACATCTGAGCAGAGGTTCTAGGTTACATTCATACATGGTCCTTGGTTGCATGTCGGTCTCAGAAAAGACCCTGTACCCAGATATATTTAACATTTTTTTGTGTGTCTTTATGAAGTTTAGTTGTTTCACCATGTTTTATTTATAATGTCTCAACTTGCAGCAGCTAAATAAGATAATAGGATGACGGAGAAAAGTTTAGAAATCTAGTGTTTAATCAGAGTATTATTTGTGATAATATCATGTTCTGTTTGGGAAGAAATAGATCTTTATTCTGTTTTCTAATTTTTTATAAGACATCATCATAAAAAGGATAATTTATATAAACTACAAAGTTTAATTTCCTTTTAGCAAAATAAAATTTAATATAAAAGCTATCATTTTCATTATATTAATTATAAGAGAAATTTAGTTTCAATTATTCTATTACTGAGAACTAAAATTTGTATAGTTATCTCAATAAAATTATTAGTAATTTTCATTTGCATAATAACGAATTGACAAGAGACTTGAAACTGTGCAAAAAATACATCAGTATGTTAATACTGAATTATCGTTTATACAATATTCATGGAACTGATTTTTAAAGCTACATTGAAAAGATATTTTAAAATAGCAAAAAATTCAAAAATCTTGTATTCATTCTTCATCTTTTTTTACAAAATAATATTTTATAAATATTGCATTCTCTACCAGAAAATAATAACATTGTTTCTTAAATAAAAAGTTAATAATGGATTTTAGAAATTTTCTATTCCTCTCTATGTATTCTCCTAGGTAATAATACATTATTCTTCTTTTAGCCTTTGAAACTATAGACAAAAACGGTTCATATTTCCAAGCTTATTGTGATTTTCTATTATGTAAACTTAATTTTATTAATTTTTATTACATGTGCATGTTAATGTGGGTATTTATGTTTGTGTCTGTATATGTGTGTGCATGAGTATGTGTGAGAGAGTATGTCTGTGTGCTCCTGTGTGTGTTATGTATGTTTGCATTATTTCTAAGAGGAACATATGAAGGTATAGGACTAATTTTATGAAGTTGGCTCTCTACTATCATTTTACATTGTTTTCAGAAAATGAATTGATGTTACTTGGATCCTGCAATAATGGCTCTGACAGAGAAGTGGGACCAACAAAGCCAAAGAAAATTGGGCCCTGGGATCCCCTCAGAGACTGATAGCCCAACCAAGAACTGTGTGGAGAGAAGACTTAAAACCCTGGCTCAGATGTGGGGTTTATGAGTCCATAGACTCATTCCCCAAGTGGATACCCTAGTAAGGGGAACAGGAAATGTGTCTGACATGAACTCAGTGACAGGCTCTCTGATCACCTCTCCTTGGGGGGAGCAGCCTTACCAGAAAGATGATGCAGCCAGTCCTGATGAGACCTAATAGGCTAGGGTCAGATAGAAGGGGAGGAGGACCTGCCCTATCAGTGGACCAGAGAAGAGGCATAGGGGGAGAAAAGGGAGGGAGGGTAGGATTGGGTGGAGAAGAGGACAGGGGCCACAGCCTAGATACAAAGTGAATAAATTGTAATATATAATAATAATTAAAATTAAAAAAGAATTTTCTTATAAGAATTTTTACACTAACTGTGTGAGATACTTCACCCAAAATTCTTGAGGTAGTTGTAAAATCTGATGAAGTATGCAAAGCGATGGACTAGGAAGTCAGAATATAAATTAAAAGTGCATTTACATATATCAAGTTATAAGTGAGTTTAAAATTGTACATGCAGCCAGTCCTGAAGATAACTGATAAAACAGGGTCAGAAGAAAGGGGAGGAAGACCTCCCTAATCAGTGGACTTGGAAAGGGGCAGGGAGGAGATGAGGGAGGGAGGGAGGGTGGGATCGGGAGGGAATAAGGGAACAGGATACATCTGGGATACAGAGTTAATAAAATGTAACTAAAAATAAAAATAAATAAATTAAAATTTTAAAAAAGTGTATGAGAGACTGAAACTATAAATTAAAAATAGAAATATAAGAAGCCACTTGTGCATTACTTGTTCAACTCAGCAATGCATCAGTGAGAAAGTACTAAAGAAAAAAATCTTGAAAACTCTTTTAAAACTATATATAGATTTATTACCTTGACATAAAACTGTCATTTCTAAATTTCATATTTACATAGTTATATGATTGACTCAAATATGTATATGGATTAACAATGTATTACAATTCACCTTTTTTTTTCTCTCTTTGGTCTTTTTCAACTTAGTATTCAGAAAAGGATTTTACTTGAAGAATCCAGTAATATTACCCAAGGAAATCAATTTCTCCAAAAACGTTTGCTTAGGCTCTCTAGGGTATGCCAGCTAATAAAAGTTGTGATTGCCAGAATTCAGAGCTTTATTATATGAAAGCCTCTTTACCCACTCCTTTGGGTCAGTTTTATAGCGATGGACTGAGATTTTCCTTAGAATCTTGATTGTCAAGTGGAGTTGAGTTAATTTAGGTCATATGAAAAAGAGTGGGTACTTGTAAATGGGATATAAAATGTTTAATGGCTTCCAGAAATGGAGTCAGGTTATAGACTGTAAAGAAGTAAGATTGAGAAGAACAAGAATTAAAGTAGACTGGTAGGTGATTTAACCTGCCTTTTGGGGCAAGGCAGCCTGCTTTCAAGCAAATTATTTCAATACAGAATACAAGATGTTCCATTGATATCAGCTGCTTCATAACACTTTAAAAACTTGAGAAAATTAAACTGCATTATTTTAAGTGGGAAGATCCTGTAATGATAATCTCATCTGAGAATTTTGTTCCTCTGAAACTCTTGTTGCACTTGAGTGGAGAAAAAAAAATGCTAAAAAAAAAAAAAAAAACAAATTTAATGGAATAAAACATATGTTTCAAAATATGTTGTCTATTTGTGCCCCTGAATTTTTGATTTTCATGTGTCTTTGAATTTTGTCAAAACGATGAATTTAATAAGTCCATTATTTTTAAGACATTTTTGATAGAATTATATAATGGCAATTTGAGTCTTAACTTTAGAGGATTACATGTGTTTTACCTTTCAAACAATAGTTGTAGTAGAGCTACCTTTGTTAGACTGTCACAAATAACAGATTTAATTACACAAATGATCACAAATAGATCCAGAAAGCTGACAACAAAGGGGAAGATAATGGAAGTTTTGAGTACAAGCTTGAAGAAGAAAATAAGCCCACAAGATCAGGTTTCTGGGCTCTGTGGCTTATACCTTCATATTTCTATGTTAGGTCTTGATAATTCCTTAAGACCCTTATAGTTTGCAGAGTTATGAAACCAGAAAAGACCCATTAAGGAAACAGGAGCACTTCCTGGAAAACTCAGAAGTGTATTCCTGTTAAAATGTTTCTTAAGGTAAAGGTATCTTATAAAGGTATCTTATGGTATCTTATGGTATTGTGATATCTTATGGTATCTTAAGGTGAAGGTATCTTATGAAGGTATCTTATGGAGCATAGGGTTTTGTCTGTTTTTAATTGTAAAGAAATGTTGCAAAGCTAATGCCTTAAGCAGGACCATCTGTCTAGTGTATGTACCACCATGAATAAGAATATTCATATTCTTTTCCCTTCCTTGTTCTTTATGATGGTGTTATCAATAATAGGGCTGATGTGTGTATTTATCACACAATCATAGCCATGTGTGTATATATGTCATATAGCAATAGTTTGAGGAATGTGAAAGAGAGTAACATTGTACAAATTTTGTGGTTATTTTCTCCTCTGATATTGATACTGAAAGTTTGTAGTGTAACAAAATCATATTTCCCTATGTCACACATTCTATAAATTTACATATAAGTCTTGGAAGTATTTACTAACAATAACAATAACAACAAGACAATTTAAATCCAGCCATTTAAATCATAAAAAATCAACAGTATAAAAATGTAAATGTTAAGTAGAAACTGAATTTATGAAAAAAAAATAAAATTACAGAATAAAAATTAGTAAAATTGTTCCAAAATTATCAACAATTTGAAAATAAATGACTCCTGTCCTATTCCCTATCTTCTTCTTCTTCAGAGCCTACCACAGAGGGCCTGGGAAAGACTCTGCCCAGCAGGGTATGGAAACAGACCCTGAAACTCATAGCCAAATTTTGGGCAGAACTCAGGGAATCTTATGGAAGAAGTGGGAGACAGAAAGCCTGGAGGGGACAGAAGCTCCACAAGGAGAGCAACAGAGCAATATCCCTATCTATCTATCTATCTATCTATCTATCTATCTATCTATCTATCTATCTGGGCCCAGGGTACAGACATTCCGATGAGACCTGATAGGCTAGGGTCAGATAGTAGGGGAGGTCCTTCTACTCAATCAGTGGACTAGGGGAAGGGGATAGGGAGGGGAAAAAGAGAAAGGGTGGGACCTGGAGAAGAGGGAGGGGCTACAGCAGAGATACAAAGTGAATAAATTCTAATTAATAATAATAATAATAATTTTTAAAAGTGAGATATAAGTAAATTTTTGAAATGTTAATTTATAACTGTGCAAAGAAGAAGTAATAAAGAGAAGAGGATGTTAACATAAGTTGAAATGTCAAGACATCAACCCTACTTGAAGGTAAATAGAAATATATTCAGAAAAAAATACTTTTCATTTCACTGAATAACCGAACCACACCGTGGAGAAGATCCCTTTTTCAGGAGAGCAACTGAAAAATTTTGTAGTATATCTTCACAGTTGTGGCTGAAGAAATTAAAATGAGTGAAACCAGAATTCATATGTTAAAAAACACATTAAAAGAATAAATTGTGAAAGGAGAGTGAACTGTTTTTTCCACTTTATCTATTATTATCATTATTTTTTAACTTTTTATTATTTTTTTATTAATTACACTTTATTCATTTTGTATCCCCCCATAAGCCCCTCCCTCCTCCCCTCCCGATCCCACCCTCCCTCCCCTTTCTGCATGCATGCCACTCCCCAAGTCCACTGATAGGGGACGTTCTCCTTTCTGATCTTAGTCTATCAGATCTCATCAGGAGTGGCTGCATTGTCTTCTTCTGTGGCCTGGTAAGGCTGCTCCCCTCTCAGGGGGAGGTGATCAACGAGCAGGCCAATCAGATTATGTCAGAGGCAGTCCCTCTTCCCATTACTATGTAACCCACTTGGACACTGACCTGCCATGGGCTACATCTGTGAAGGGGTTCTAGGTTATCTCTGTGAATAGTTCTTGGTTGGAGTATGAGTCTCTGGGAAGTTCCCTGTGTTCAAATTTTCTGGTTCTGTTGCTCTCCTTGTAGAGTTCCTGTCTGCTCCAGCTCAGGCAAAGAGGATGGACATCAGAAGAAGAAGAAAACAGTAAACAACCTAGGAACCTGCTACAGAGGGCCTCTGAAAGCCAGAAGAAGTAAACAGGAAACAAAGTAGGAACCTACCACAGAGGGCCTCTGAAAGCCTCTGCCCTGCAGACTATCAAAGCAGATGCTGAGCCTGATGGCCAACTGTCAGGCAGAGTGAATGAAATTTTATGTAAAACGTGGGAAATATTATTATCATTATTAATTACAATTTATTCACTTTGTATCCCAATTTTAACCCCTTCCTTCATCCCTTCACAATCTCAACATCTCCTCCTCCCATTCCATCTGACCCTAGCCTATCAGGTCTCATCAGGGCTGGTTGCATTGTCTTCCTCTGTGACCTGGCAAAAGCAGGGGTTTTAGGTGAAATGGTTTTTAAACAGTGACAATGATTAAGAAATTTTTAGATATAGATAGATTAATGGATCCAGAAAAAAATTACATATTTCTTGTTTTTCTTTTTCAAGACAGAAAAACAAACCCAATTAAGTGATATATAGAAATTACTGAGAATTACAGATTCATTGCATGGTAGTGGCAGACCACTGATTGTTTCATTTTAATTTGTATATATTAAGCATGTTTTAAAACATGGGTGGCCATCAAATTTCAGGAATAGAATTTGATATATGCCCTTATTTCACTTGTAATTAATATGAAGAAAAGGATTGCTTGCTCATACTGAACTGTATACAGTGACTTAAATGTAGAAATGTTAAGCAACTGTAGTTTATTAGATTATGTTTTTGTATTAGATAAGAAAGAAATTTAAGAGTGAGAGTATGTGAAAAAAAATATCCCAGAAAGTATATGTTCTAAAATCTCCATGTGAAGGAAGCAGAAAGGGCTGGCTGTTTAGGGGTAGGAGGAAAGGATAAAGGGTGTGAAATAATGGTACCAGTAAAAGGCATGACTGTAGTTCATTTTAAAGTTGTTCTTACCAATTAACAACCAGTTCAAAAGGCAAAATTGTTCCTGTCCTCTCCAGATCTTGCTGTTTCCCACTTCTTTCATAAGATTCCTTGCACTCTGCCCAAAGGTTACCCGTAAGTCTCAGCATCTGCATTGATAGTCTGCAGGGCAGAGCCTTTCAGAAGTCCTCTGTGTCAGGCTCCTGACTTGTTCCCTCTTTTCTCCTTCTTCTGATGTCCAACTTCTTTGCCTTTCTGGATAGGAACTGAGCATTTTAGCAAGAGTCCTCCCTCTTGATTAGTTTCTAAAATCTTTAGTACAGATTTTAGTAGGTTTATCCTATATTATATGTGTATATGAGTGAGTATATACCATGTGCATCTTTCTGCTTCTGGGATAGCTCACTCAGGATGATCTTTTCCAGATCCCACCATTTACCTGCAAATTTCATGATTTCCTTGTTTTTTATTGTTGAGTAATGTTCCATTGTGTAGATATAACACAATTTGTGCATCCATTCCTCCACTGAGGGGCATCTGGGCTGTTTCCAGGTTCTGGCTATTACAAATAAGATTACTACAAATATGGTTGAGCAAATGTCCTTATTGTGTACTTGAGACTCTTTTGGGTATATGCCTAGGAGTGGTATGGCTGGATCTTGAGGAAGGGCTATTCCTAGTTGTCTGAGAAAGCGTCAGATTGCTTTCCAGAGTGGTTGTACAAGTTTACATTCCCACCAGCAGTGAAGGAGAGCAACAGAACCAAAAAATCTGAGCACAGGGGTCTTTTTTGAGACTGATATTCCAACCAAGGACTATGCATGGAGATAACCTAAGACACCAGCACAGATGTAGCCCAAGGCAGTTCAGTATCCAAGTGGGTTCCATTGTAATAGGAACAGGGACTGTCTCTGACAAGAACTGATTGGCCTGCTCTTTAATTACCTCCCCCTGAGGAGGAAGCAGCATTACCAGGCCACAGAAGAAGACAATGCAGCCACTCCTGATGAGACCTAATTGTCTAAGGTCAGAAGGAAGGAAAAGAAGTCCTCCCCTATCAGTGGACTTGGGGAGGGGCATGCATGCAGAGGGTGGAGGAAGGGAGGGATTAGGACTGGAGGAGGGAGAGAACCACAGGGGGAATACAAAGTGAATAAAGTGTAATTAGTAAAGAATTAAAAAATAAAAAAAAGCAAAATTGAAGTGATTTCGGAAAAGGAGAGATCTGAACAGAATATCTTGTTAGTAAAAATATTGTGAGGAAAATTGTAGTATGACAGTGGTAGTCATCAATTATTACCTGGAAGTCAGTATATTACCTAAAGAGGAGAAAGGGAAATGAATAAAAGTACTACTTACTGATCCAAGTCTTCCTCTGTAGGAGTGACAATAGCTTTGGGTTAAAACAGAAAAATGTTTGGGAGGGAAACAGTTTGCATCCTTCAGCAGTTCTGGCCTAGGTGGTATCAAGTAGGTGTTTGACTCAGTTATTACCCTGAGAAGTTGTTCTTGTCACTGCCATCTCTTAAAAAGATCATAAATGTGTTTCAGGAGGTGATTGTTTCTGCCTTCAGGTACAGCATCCCCACTAAGGACAACCTCCCCCTCTGGAAAGAGTTTTCTGTCCTGATAGGTTGTTCTTTTAACTCCTGAGTCCAAGGTGACTGGGCTTTATGACAAAGGCTTATCTTGGTGCTGTCAGCCTTCAATGAGAATAAGATAGATTACATTGACATTCCTTGAGTGATTATCACTATGTGCAGAGGTGAGGATGTGACACAAAGCAAAGGAGACAGACCTAATCTTGAGGCAAATGTTCAAGGATTATCCTATGTTTTATTACTTTGTGGGCCCAAGTGAGAAATAGATACATTTTAGCACAAGCTTCATTTTCAAAAGACCCGAGGGAAAGATGAAAATGATAAACTCGAAACCATGTTTTGCTCTGTGTGTGATTGTTTTACTCCTCTTTTTAAATTTTATGTACTTATTCTCTTTACATTCCAATTGTAATCTTTTTCCTCTTTTCATCCAGGCCCCACCCTTCCTCTCTTTTCCTCCTGTCCTCCTCAACTACATCTCAGAAAAGGGGAACTCCCACTTCCTAACTCACCTCAGCACATTGAGTCACATCAGGACTGAGCACATCCTCTTCCTTGGTGACCTGGCAAGGCAGCCCCAGCAGGGTGAAGTGACTGAAAAGCATGGAACAGAGTCCATGTTAGAGACAGCCTGCATTCCATTTTCCAGGAGATCTACATGAAGACTAAGCTGCCCATATCCATTGGCTGTATCTGTGTAGAGGTGCTAGCTCCAGTCCATGCATGATGGTCTTTGGTTGATGCTTCGCTTTCCAGAAGCCACCCTGAACCCAGGTTAGTTGGATCTGTCAATCTTCTTGTGTAGCTCCTGTCCTCTCTGGGTCCTTCTATTCTTCCTCACTCTCTTCGATATGGCTGTCTGGGCTCTATCCAAAGTTTGGCTGTGTGTCTCTCTGTCTGCTTTTATCTGTTGCTGGGTGGAGAATCTCTGAGGACAGCCATGCTAGGCTCCCATCTGCAAGCATATGAGTCTCATTAATAGTGTCAAAGGTTGGTTCTTTCCTTTGGGGTGGGACTTGGGTTGGGCCAGGCATTGGTTGGACATTCCCTTCTCTGCTCTGTTTTTCTTTATCCCTGCATATCTTGTAGGCAGGGTGAATTTTGGGTCAAAGTATCTGTGTTTTTACTCCTCCTAATATAATTGTTGTCACAGTCCATTTTCATTCTGGCATTTCTGATTACTATCTTTGAACTTGTACATTCTGCATTAGTGCACATGTGTATCTCTCTCTCTCTCTCTCTCTCTCTCTCTCTCTCTCTCTATATATATATATATATATATATATATATATATATATATATTTCTAGGTAACACTTTCCTGTTTCTCTTTATTTATAAGAGATGATTATCATTCTTTTGGGACATATGTCTACTAAAACCATAAGAATAAGAGTTGGGTGTTTGTAGCATACTAATTCATTTTACTTGAAAGTGTTTTCAATCAGTAGCAGGAAATTTACTCAGATAAGTAAAGTTATGTTGATATTTAATCATTCTCTAAAATTCTTTAGAAACCTTAGGACTGTCATTTTTAGGACACTTTCAACATTTCCTTTCTTATTTTAAAGTGGCAAGCTTCTAGACCAGTGAGATGGCCCAGCAGGTAGGGGCACTTACCACCAAACATTATGAGCTGAGTAGGATCCTTGAACCAACCATCTGAAAGGAGAGCTACTACTCCCACTAAGTATCACTTGATCTCCACATGTGTGCTGCGGCAGATGAGTAACCCTCATCAACACTAAATAAATAAACATAAATTTTTAATAAAAGTAAATCTTCAAGATCTGTAACAACAGAGAACCCATTAATCAACTTTTCAGGCTCATATTAGTAACATTGGGACTAGACACTATAAGCACTTGAAATTTTATTTGAAGTAGAACTTTTTCTATATTATCGGTTTCCATTATGTGCTGGACCTTACTGAAAGCCTAAAATACCAACTATCTATTCATTTATAATGAGCCAGAAAAGTCCTTGTTGCCTCTTAAATTGCCAGGCTGAATGCACATGCTAAAAGCATTGTTCAAAAACTTATTGTGGAAAAAAATTTGATAAAAGCTAACTGTTGCGACAAAGTGACAGGGGAACTTGTAAGTAATTGAAAACACGGATTTTATTATAGATTTGAGCAAAAACTGTGAACATTTGTTGTATTAGTATTGTTCAAAACTAAATATGTATATATTGGCCACTGTGATGACAAAAAAAAAAAAAAAAGGAAAAAACAATGTGATCAATATTTTATCCCTGGGCACTAAACTGAGGATAGCATCAGATAAAATTTGTGACATGTTTCTAGAATGGCAAACGGGTTATGGAAAAATTACAAGTTATAAAGTTATTTTGTAATTTGCTTTTACCACATTAAAACTCTGAACTACATGTGCTGGGGCTTTAACTGCCTTTAATTCCTCTTCCTTTCTAAGTTGTAAAACTTGCTTTCTTCTGCAAACCTACTTGAACCATAAAGACATGTTAATTTTTTTTAAGTAATGTTTTATTTCTCAGTGAATGCTTCTCTCTGGCTTCCCAAGGACCAGCACTGTCCTTGTAGTCACTGTCACTGAAAGGGTTCCATGAGCTTCCATCTCCTTCACTCTGGTCCCTCAGAATCATCACAAATGATCATATCACAAACATTTTCTGTGATAGATACTCCACAGGAATGCTTAAAATAGGCATATCAGCAATAATAAATCTAAGTCTTCTAAGGTTTTGAAATTTCAGACACATATGCTAGTTTTATAATACGGTGTGTTACAAATTCTGAGACATATTGATCAAATTTGGCAAAAACATAAATTATAAGTCGAAAATTACGAAAAACTATTGCACATGAGTGCACAAAATTAAACACAAAATGTCAGTTTTTTCACATTAAATTTTTCATATGAAATGACATTACTTATATAAATTTATGAATTATATAATGATTTAATACAAAATAATAACTATATGGCCATTTATTAATATGAGGTAGAAGAAGCTAGATTTAAACTTAGATGCTGCTTTTCTTCTATCCACTCTTCCAGAATGTTCCCTAAGCCTTTGATGTGGGCGTGTTTTGTAGATTTATTCATTGCTACTGGTCTCCACGACTCTGCATTTTGATTGTTTGTCGCTTTCTGAACTGGTCTCTCTTTGTTGAAAAGAGCAGCTGTCTTTTTGAGGGATAGAAATTATATTTATGTGTGGATTAAAGACAAACATTTCTAGATTGTTGTCAGTTGTTTTATGCTGGTTTGGTGAATAATTAGTTGAAGATTCTTTTCCGATAACTGTGACTTCCCAGTATTGAGTAGAGAGGTAGGCTGCCAGCTCCAGGCACAGCCTTTTTCTTCTTTTGAAATTTTAAGACTTTTCTTTTTTAAATTCTTTAATAATTTTCTTTTCTGAGCAGCTCAACCAGCTAAATTTGCTTATTTAGAGAAGGTTAAACACTAATCCATTGACAGTCTAAATGTATCAAATTCTAGGAGCTCAAATGCATACCCCATTTTAAGTTTGAAAAGGGTAGAAACCCCTTTGGTAATATTTAAGTAAAGAAAATAAAGGATGAGAAAAATGGAAACACAGCAAATCAAACTTCTTGTTGTAACTTGTAAAATGAAGCATGCTGCCAATTAGTGGCGTGATTTGCAAAGAAATCCATGAACCTGAACTTCAGTTTTGCCATTTAAGACTCTGGGGACACTGGCTATCATTAAACATGTTTTAACATAAATACTGAATCTGAAAAAAAAAAAAAATGAGATGTGTATTTGAATATGTAATTAACAGTTGGGTCAAGTGGACACAGCTTAGGAGACTTATTAAAATTTAGAGAAGAGAAAGGCTGACATAAATTGCCAAGACGAAATCAGTAGCTGATATAAAAATGTAAAAGAAGTGTTATTCAATGGTGCTAATATTTTCTCAAGAGCAGATCTTTTATATACTGCCCATATATTTATTACAGAGCCGACTCAAACTCTAAAACAACATTAACCAAATGTTTTCCTAAACCTTTGGGGTACACATAATGAAACTGATACGAAAGCAGAGAGCTTCCTATTCAGGACATATTTAAATAATTCCATGAAATAATAATCTAACAAAGAATATTTATACACTATACTGTTTATGTTATGTTTTTGTGGTTGTGATAGTAACATGTAAACTTATTATTTATTATAAGATTTTATTTTAACTCAGAAAATAAAAATTAAATAATCTTGATTCATTATTTATATTGATTAAGAAAAGTACATGAGATTCACAACAGCTCACGTTTATTTGATCAGCAAGTCTTTGTACATTTCATATTCATGGAACAAACTAGATTTATCAACTTTGGAGGTTCCACAAATCAGAAAGTTTTCTGGTTACCCACCTTCCCTGATACGTGGTGCCAGAACAGTGGTTCTCAACCCTTCTAATGCTGAGACTCTTTTATCCAGTCCCTCGTATTGTGATGATCCCCAACAACAAAATTATTTTGTCACTACTTAATAACTATAATTTTTCTGCTGTTATGAATCAAAATGTAAATATTTAATATTCAGGCTATCTAATATGTGATCCTGAAAGGGGATCAGCCATAGATTAAGAACTACTATCCCAGAGGTATAAGTAGGTATCATCCCCCTAATGTAGGTACAGGAAATGGAGCTCAGATCTCCCAAAAGAACAGAAAGTTTTTACGTTTATTATGACTATTATTTTTTTATTTCAAAAAGTACCCCTTATTTTATATTAATATACGTGATTTTATTTTACTTACTTGCCTCTGTTATAGCTTTGTATTCCTCATATTTAAAACATACAGCCTTAGTTCATCTTCAATGAAAACAATATGTGTCTGGCAAGTAAAGGCTAAAGGGAAATGTAAGAATGACCCAGACTGCCTTTATAATCTGGTAACTAATTGTAAATGCAAGTAACCATCCACATTTCAAAATGTAAATATTATTTTCAAAATTCATGGAAACAAATCTAAATGATATTTGCACTGTTATTTTCACTGCACAATTTAACAATTAAATGGGAAATGTGGCGTAAAAGAGCAGAGAAATCATTAAAGTTGTTATGATTATAGGAGTCCAGAAGCTGAGACCAGTGGTGGTATAATGGGCTCTAAAATGGGAATCCTGAACCAAATTTAAAAGAAAGAAATAGATGGAACTGAAATTGCTGATTTTGGTCATAAAACATTACTGTAATTGCCTATGTTAACATTTATTGAAACTTCTTACAATCAGTGTTATTTTTACTTATATTGCCTGAAACCAATCTTATGCAACATTTGGAAAATAGAAATCATCCTTCCACTACTGTTTTTGGGTTCTGTAATCCCAGTACAGTCAAAGAGGCTCTACAGTAATAAAGCGGTAGATTTAATGTATTTTTTAATATTAAACTCTAAAGATCTGGTGACTTCATCATTAATTGACAGCTAGTTCTCTTTCTCTTTATTTATTGTTATACTTTACATTCATATCATCATAGTCCCCTCTCTCATCTCCCTGCTCCTTCCCCCTATCCTGCTCCTCTACTCCTTATGTAGGGAGAGGCCACCTCCCCTACCAACTGACCTCAGTTTATCAAGGCCCATTAGGACTGGCTGCATCATCTTCCTCTGTGGCCTGGCAAGGTCACCTCACTAGGGTGAGGTAATCCAGGAGAAGGCAACATAGTCCACGAAGGTAAAGAGAGCCACCTGCCTTTGTCTTCCTGAGGGCTGGGGTTACAGGCGTGGTCCATTGCACCCAGCTGCAAGTTCCCTTTCACCCTTAGCTCATCTCCCATTTATTACAAGAACTCTGTTTAAAAGTATCAAATTGTCTCTACCATATTTTACTGAAAATATTGATATAGATTTCAATTCTTTTATCACTCTTATATTTAGTGGATCGTACTATCATTTCCATATTTATGAGATAATTTAATTTTAGCAATGTTGTCTTTGAAACAATTTAAATCAATTCTAGTTAGTATAACGATCGTCATTTTTTTTTTTTTTTTTTTTTTGTCTATTTTACTTGGTCCCTGCTTCAGTGGTCATTTTGTCTGTGTGCTAATAATGTCTACAATGTTCCAGCAACATCTGCTACTGCTTAATTTTAAATCAAGTCTGGAATGCAAGCCTGTTAAAATTAGGTCAATTTCCTTTTCATTCCTGAAACTTCAGAATTTTGGTTCATAAATCAGGAAAAAAAAACATGTTCTATGGATTTGAACATATTGTCCTTCTGAAGTTGTCTCTCCTTAAGACTGAATAGAAAGTCTGATGTAAGATTATGTCCTCCAGATATTTATGAAATCTCAACAATTTGGCTGCCTAAGCAGGAGTTAAAGCAAGGCAACACCCAGTTGACATGATAACTATGGATATAGGATGTCTCATCGGGTTCCAGTGGTAGATTCCATCCTACAAGGATAACTTAAGAAGAGAAGGATAGTTAGTCTTTCCTAGAGCTGAACTTCCTAATTCATTATACATTACCATGTTGTCAGCCCTATACCAAATGTTCAACCATAAAAACATGTGTGTGCATATATATATATGTACATGTTTTTACATATATATTTAAAATAGTGAATGAACTCGGCGTGTTGTATATACACACATATATATATATTACTATTGCTACACACTTTATTTTCTATATATTTAGTCTTTATAACATTAACATTATTTATTACATAATAAATTATATTTAATATATAAATATTATATATTTTATTGATTATATTGTACATTTATATATGTATATGTACAATATATTTGTATATATACAATATACAAATGTGTATATATGTTGTAGTTATATGTTCAGCAAATTGTATTTATATATTAATTCATTTTTATAATGTGTATATAAACAAATGTGCAAATATATAGAAACAGCTGTTTTTAGCAAAAATATTTTTAAAGAGGCTATGACTATGTATTTGAAAGACAGAAATGTTTATAGCAGTGTTGTGAGGAAGGGAAAAGAGAAGGAGTAAATGATATTAATACTATATATGTATTTGAAATTTAAAAAGTAATTTTAAGTTTCTAGGATTCCATTTTATAATTCGTCACACCTCCATTCTTTTCTGTCCCAGCTTTTTTCTTAAAATGTTTCGTTTTTTACTGTACTTAACCGTAATTTTTAAAAATCAAATTCAAATGGTGTTGTAGGTGGATCTATCTCACCCAACACAGAAGCGGATTTCAGAAGCAGTTTATATTGACATATATTTAATCATTCATTTCTTCCTAAACATACGCACATGTGTTTAAAATGTGTTTGTTGTTCACATCTAGGACGTACTGCATTCACTGCAAAAAGCAATCATACATTTTGAGGTATATGTTTCTGTAATACGGTATAGTATAAAGTTTATTGATTATTTTATGTTAATCTTTATCTGAAAAAAGCAAATGAGTCAAGCATATAAGATGGGTCTTTAGCTGGGTTATTTGAGGGTACTAGCTATAAATTAATTTGTTTCAGTAAGACTAAATTCTTTGCTTTAATACTCCACATTGTTCATTGACTAGTCAGGATTCAGATCCTTGTCTTCATCCTTTTCATTTTTCCACATCTATTATGTCATTTGCACTAAGCATAAATTCTCTGCCTCTATCAATAAGGTAGAATTAAAAACAATTATTTAAAATATGTCCCTGTTTGCTAACAAGAATTCCTCTTTCAGAATACAGATTTGACTGCCAACAGAGAAAGAGGGAAAGAGAGGAGAGAGAAAGAGAGAGAGAGAGAGAGAATATTGCTACCTCTAAAAAAATCATTGAAACAATATATGACCCTAATTTTATAGATCTCTAAGAAGAATATTTCTCTCAAACTTTCTTCATAACTTCCAAGTGAAATAGTGTTTCTGTTTTGTAAAGTTATGTGATCTGTTAACGGAGCGTCTAGTAGCCAGTATTACTGCTTGGAAAGGAACATGCCTTTTCCAGTAAAGTCCACAAAATGTTACTGGATTTTTCCTCTAACAGGACTTTTAGGGAAAAATGAAAAAAAAAAAATACTACATTATTAATCTTTCCTTTTTTTTGCTGCAGATTCACAACTTGTGACTTGTACTTTCTTGGACTTCAGTTGTCACCCAGTACAAAGGACACCTGTTTCAGAATGAAATTAATATTGCACTCCACTGACGGTGGAAGTTAGCTCTAATCATCAAGTTAACACCATCTAGAACCAATGGAGGGGAAGCCTTTATAAGGGATTATCTTTTCTGGCTTCACCTCCACGTACGGCACTGAGGAGATGTTCTCTTCATTAAATTAATTGTTGGGAACAGATCTAGCACTGATTGACTGCATCAATCCTTAGCCAGGAGGTCCATTTCTAAATAGGAGTCAAACACAAAACAATCAGGAAACAAGGATGTACATATTCCTTTATTTCTGCTACTGACTAGGGATATGAAGTGAATACGTGCTCCAAGGTTTTGCCACTGTCATTCCCCTAAAATAAAGATTTTTCTCCAGAAATTATCATTTTTGAAGGGGATTATTCATGTCAAAGTAAATTATGGGTCTATAACCGGGCAGGTATAAGCCTAATAGATTGACCTTTTAAATAACATTACAATTTACTATGTCTTAGCAGAGCAATAAAGTGAGTCAGGAAATGTTGTAGTCTCCATTTAAATAGAGTAAATAGTCATTTCTTAGTAAGGCACATTTAACAGAATCTTGCTAATCTAAAAGAGCCTTCTCTGACTCTGCATGGTATAATGGAGCAAAAGTGAGTCACCTTTTACCATCTTCCCTAGTTTCATTGCCATTAAGAGACTGAACAATAAATCAAAGCATCAATATGTCAAATGAAATCACATAAAGATGAGTAAGCTTCAGTGAGTAATTTTTTAAAAAATATTTTAAAATTTATTTATTCCTCTCTCATTATAGCCCGCTTTCAGTTTGACCATAATGGAATATTTCAACAAGTACTCCAAGAATATTTAACCCAAAAGTCTTTTCAATATTGCTTTAAACAAAACTAACTACCATCTGTATTTCAGTAAATGACTTGTCAGTACATTGCTTATGTGCTGCTTAACTTTTGTGAGCTTCACATAACTAGATGTAGCTGAGACTTATCAATGTAAAATGAAATAAACCCATTGCTTGCTCTATTGGTTTGGTCAGTGTTTTGTCACAGCTACTGAGAAGCAAACTAGGATAATTTATGAGGGGCATTGTTGGGATGGTGTGGAAATGGAGTTCAGAGGAAACCTCTTAAAATGTCTGAGGGCAATGCTAATGAAGACTCCAAATAATGAGGAGGTAGAGTCCCAGGTGTCCATCTACCGAGAACAAAGTTTCCAGTAGAGGAACTGGGCTTTATTCAATTCAGTTGTTGCCCAAAGGGGTCTCATGGAAATGCTCAAACAACCCAAGACATTGCTAGGTTTCTCTAAACACAGTAAATTTGAGGCCCCGTTGTGAGGACAATAGCCACAACTCACTGAACGTGGAGAAGTCAAACTGGTGCCTGCATAAAACCTTCCCCACTACATTCTAGGGCCTTCTCTACAGGAAGGTACTCTGCAGGCTATGAAAAGAGAAATTTAAATAACAGCACAGCCTCAAACCTTTTGATATACAATGCTGTTCTTCCTGAAAAATATGCCAGGACAATGGATGTCCAAAGCTTGTGGGTGTAACCAGGCAAAGTCTGACTTTACTCCACTCCACACAATTTAACTCATACAATCTCATCCAATGCTGCTTTTGTGACCAGAGACTAGATAGCACAGATATATAAGATAAAAACAAAATATTACTGCTCTTTAAAAAGTAGTAATAAAATATTTCTTAATGATATTTTGCTATACTTATAGATCAGTCCTTTATTTAGACATCATCAGGAAACCTTCCTCCTTCAACATAAATGCAGAGATCCCCCAGACAGACCACACACACACACGCCCCACACACACAAAGAGAGAGTACGTGTGTATACATGTGTACAAATGTATGTGTGGTAATTCAAAATTTTGATCCAAGCAGTTGAAATGCAGAGGCAGACTAATCTCTGAGTTTGAGAACATACTGTTCTAAAGAACAAGTTTCCAGACACCAGGACTACAAAGAGGGACCTTAGTTTTTAAAATAAGAAGTGTTATATGTGCTTGTGTGCATAAGTGCATGTGTGCTTACACATGAGTTTATATACATAAGATATATAGTAGTGCCCACAAAAGCCAGAGCTTGTAACATCCCCAGAACTGAACTGAGTTGTGTTTGTTGAGTCATCTGCTGTAGGTGTTGGAAAATGAACTCAGATGAACTACCAGAGCCTCTGGCCCCTCAACCAGTTTAGAACTTAGTTTTATTTTATATTTAAAAAAGATAAATTAATAACAGTACAGATATTTATTTAACTGGTAATTAAGCTGTGAAATAGAAGGCATGCAAATTGCAGCAGAACAGTTAGTTTTTGATACTCATACTGTATCATACATGGTCAGGGTAATATTTCCTAAGTGTAGAAAAGTTAAATGGTGTTAAATGTATGGTTGGAAAAAGATAAATGTGGTGCTACCGACATAACAGCTATTGATGTGATAACAATGATTTCATATGATTATGATTGGTATAGTACAATGTAATGACTTAAGAGGAAACTTGCAAAAATATTACTGCATAAATAGAAATATTCTTTTGTTTTACTAGTTACATTTTATTAACTCTGTATCCCAGCTCCCTATATCCTGTTCCCTGATTCCCTCCCAATCCCACCCTCCCTCCCTCATCTCCTCCCTGGCCCTTTCCAAGTCCACTGATTGGGGAGGACCTCCTCCCCTTTCATCTGACCCTGTTTTATCAGGTATCTTCAGACAAATTCAAATTAGTACAGTTATTGTGCTTAACAATTTAATAGACACAAATGGGATTAGTGGATAAGACAAAATTCCAGTACTGACAGAAAACAACCGCTTAAAAAAGTAGACTTTAAAAAACTGATATGAGGGCGGAGCCAAGATGGCGACTAGCACACACAGTTTCCGAGCTGTGGAAGAGATAAAGTTCTGAGTTGATGAGTGGAAGAACTTCTGAAGCCAGGGAAACAACGGAGAGACTTTCTAAACAACAGGGAACATCGCAGGAGGTGAAAACCTTGGTCACGGGTCACCCAGGGACTTGTTTGGGGAAGGTGAGAAACGATCCTTTGATCTCTCGGCACTCCCCTCCCCCAGACCTCCCTCCTCCTCGGCACATCGGACTCGCCTTTCTCAGCACAGACCTAACTGTAAGTGAGTGCACCCTTGAGAATCTGCAGCTCCACTGATCCTGGGTCCTTCTAAAACAGAAGCCAGGCATCGAACCCCCTCCCACCCATATACCCACTTTGGGAAACAGAGGGGCACTTGGAACATTGAAGTTCCTGCTCTGTGGGTCTAATTGAGGAGTTAAGGCAGTTAATGCCAGAAATTGCGCTGTGATCATCAATAGCGCCTGCGACATACACATTGCAGAGCCCCTCCCACACACTCAAGGGTTCAACATTAGCCATCACTCTGTCCCTTGAGACACACGCCCACGCCCACTTACACACACACACATACACACACACACACACAGGCACACACGCTTGCATTTGCCTCTGTTTGCGCCTGCGTACTTTCCTCCCACAGGTACAGCTAGTCCTCAGCACATGCTAAGGACACGGGACCTCTCTCAACTTCCTGAAGAATTCTCCAGACTCGAGAGAGAGACAGTATCAGTCTGATCGGCAGAATCCAAAAACAAACAGCGAAGGTCTCAGATAAGCCAATGGCCAGGGGTAGGCGAAAGAACACTTACAACATAAATCAGGACATCATGACTTCACCAGCAAACCCCAAAATCGATGGATACTCCAATTCATCAGAAGCACAGGAAAATGACCTTAAAAGCATACTTGCTCAATTATTTGAGGCTCATAAGGAGGAAATGAACAAATCTTTCAAAGAGTTGGCCAGTCAATTGGACATAAAGAAAGAAGAAATAGACAAAACCCTTAAAGAAACACAGGCAAACATAGCCAAACAAATAGAGGCACAAGTAGAGAAAAAATTAGTGGCATACAAAAAGGAAATGAACAAAGAAATAGAGTCCATCATAGAGAGACAGGAATCCAAATTCAAACACATGGAAGAAATGGTGCAAGGCATGAAAACAAAATTAGAATCAATAAAGAAAACACAAAATGAGAAAACTCTTGAGCTGGAGAACTTGGAGAAAAGATCAGGAACCACAAAAGTAAGCATCACCAACAGAATACAAGAGATGGAAGAGAGAATCTCTGGAGCTGAAGACACACTTGCAGAAATTGATACTTCTCTCAAAGAAAAAGTAAAATCAGAAAAGTTCCAATCACAAAATATCCAAGAAATCAAGGATGCTATGAAAAGACAAAATCTAAGAATAATAGGAATTGATGAAAAAGAAGACTCCAGGCTCCAAGGTCCAGAAAATATTTTCAAGAAAATCATAGAAGAAAATTTTCCCAACTTAAAGAAAGAGATGTCCATAAATATACAAGAGGCCTACAGAACACCAAATAGACTAGACCAGAAAAGAAACACATCACGTCACATCATAGTCAAAACACTAAATCTACAGAACAAAGAAAAGATAAAAAAGCAGCAAGGGAAAAAGGCCAAGTAACATATGAAGGTAGACCTATCAGAATCACACCAGACTTCTCATCAGAAACTATGAAAGCCAGAAGGACCTGGGCAAGCATCATGGAGACTCTAAGAGATCACAAATGTCAACCCAGAATACTATACCCTGCAAAGCTTTCAGTCAACATAGATGGAGAAAACAAAATATTCCATGACAAAACTAAATTTACGCAATATCTATACAGCAAACCAACCCTACAGAAGATACTAGAAGGAAAACTCCAATCCAACGAAAATGAATTCACCCAAGAAAACAGGGCATACAGATAATATCCCAACAAAAATGAAAAGAAAACAAGCAATGAAACAGGGTAAGATCATCGACTCCATTACAAAAGGAACTAACATGCATTGGTCAATATTATCTATCAATATTAATGGACTCAACTCACCAATAAAAAGACACAGGCTAACAGAATGGTTACGGAAACAGGACCCAACATTCTGTTGCATCCAAGAAACACACCTATGCGACAAAGATAAACACTACCTCAAAGTAAAGGGCTGAAAAAATGTTTTTCAAGCAAATGGTTCCAGAAAACAAGCTGGAGTAGCCATCCTAATATCTAATAAAATAGACTTTCATCCGAAGTTAATCAAAAAAGATAAGGAGGGCCACTATATTCTCATCAAAGGAAAAATCCAACAAGAGGACATCACAATTTTGAATATCTATGCCCCAAATACAAGAGCACCTACATTCGTAAATGAAACAATATTAAAGCTTAAATCATACATTGATCCTAATACCTTAATAGTGGGAGACTTCAACACCCCACTCTCATCAAGGGACAGATCAACCAGAACGACACCAAATAGGGAAATAAAAGCACTCATAGAATTCCTAAATCAAATGGACCTAATAGACGTCTACAGATCTTTTCACCCAAACTCAAAAGAGTACACCTTCTTTTCAGCACCACATGGAACCTTCTCCAAAATAGACCATATAGTTGGTCACAAAGCAAGCCTCAACAGATACAAAAGGATTGAAATAATACCTTGTATACTATCTGACCATCATGGACTAAAGCTGGACATCAACAACAACAGAAATAACAAACTGCCTACACGTACATGGAAACTGAACAACCTGTTACTCAATGACAGCTGGGTTAAGGAAGAAATAAAGAAAGAAATTAAAGACTTCCTAGAATTCAATGAAAATGAAGGCACAACATACCTAAATTTATGGGACACATTGAAAGCAGTGCTCAGAGGAAAATTTATAGCACTATGTGCCTACAAGAAGAAATCCATAACATCACATACAAACAACTTAATGGCCCAACTGAAAAACCTAGAAAAAAAAGAAGCAGATACACCCAAGAGGAGCAGACGGCTGGAAATAATCAAACTAAGGACAGGAATCAATCAATTAGAAACAAATAAAATTATCCAAAGAATCAATGAAACAAAAAGCTGGTTCTTTGAGAAAATCAACAACAAGATAGACAAACCCTTAGCCAAACTAACTAAAAAGCAGAGAGAAACTATCCAAATCAGCAAAATCAGAAAGGAAAATGGGGACATAACTACAGACACTGAGGAAATCCAAACGATTATTAAGTCATACTACAAAAGCCTATATGGCACAAAATTTGAAAATCTAAATGAAATGGATAACTTTCTTGACAGATTCCATCTACCAAAATTAAGTCAAGATCAGGTAGAAAGCCTGAATAGCCCTATATCTCCCAAGGAAATTGAAGCAGTCATTAACAGTCTCCCCTCCAAAAAAAGCCCTGGACCAGATGGCTTCAGCACAGAATTCTACAAGACCTTCAAAGAAGTACTAACACCAATTCTCTTCAAACTATTCCACAAAATAGAAATAGAAGGAACACTACCAAACTCATTCTATGAAGCCACAGTCACTTTGATACCTAAACCACACAAAGATCCAACAAAAAAAGAGAACTTCAGACCTATCTCTCTTATGAACATTGATGCAAAAATACTCAATAAAATACTTGCAAACCGAATCCAAGAACACATCAAAGATATCATCCACCATGACCAAGTAGGCTTCATCCCAGGAATGCAAGGGTGGTTCAACATACGGAAATCCATCAATGTAATCCACCACATAAACAAAATGAAGGAGAAAAACCACATGATCATCTCCTTAGATGCTGAAAAAGCATTTGACAAAGTCCAACACCCATTTATGTTTAAAGTCTTGGAGAGATCAAGGATACAAGGCACATACCTAAAGATAGTAAAGGCAATATACAGCAAGCCTATAGCCAACATCAAACTCAATGGAGAGAAACTTAAATCAATCCCACTGAAATCAGGGACAAGACAAGGCTGCCCACTCTCTCCATATCTCTTCAACATTGTACTTGAAGTCCTAGCCAGAGCAATAAGACAACTAAAGGAGATCAAGGGGATACAAATTGGAAAGGAAGAGGTCAAAGTGTCACTATTTGCAGATGATATGATAGTATACATGAGCGACCCCAAAGATTCAACCAGAGAACTTCTTCAGCTGATAAACATCTTCAGCAAAGTGGCAGGATACAAAATCAACTCAAAAAAATCAGAAGCCCTTTTGTATACCAAAGACAAAAAGGCTGAGAAAGAAATTAGGGAAACAACACCCTTCACAATAGCCACTAATAACATAAAGTACCTTGGTGTGACTCTAACCAAGCAAGTGAAAGATCTGTTTGAGAAAAACTTCAAGTCTTTGAAGAAAGAAATTGAAGAAGATTTCAGAAGATGGAAAGATCTCCCGTGCTCATGGATTGGTAGGATTAACATTGTGAAAATGGCCATCCTGCCAAAAGCAATCTACAGATTCAATGCAATTCCCATCAAAATACCAACTCAATTCTTTACAGACCTTGAAAAAAAGATTCTCAGCTTCATATGGAGAAACAAAAAACCCAGAATCTCCAAAACGATCCTGTACAACAACAGATCATCTGGAGGTATCTCCATTCCCGATCTCAAGCTGTACTACAGGGCAACAGTAATAAAAACTGCATGGTATTGGCATAGAAACAGAAAGGAGGATCAATGGAACCACATAGAAGACCGAGAAATAAACCCACACACCTATGAATACTCAATATTTGACAAAGAAGCCAAATCCATTCAATGGAAAAAAGACAGCATCTTCAACAAATGGTGCTGGACCAACTGGATGTCTACATGCAGAAAAATGAAAATAGATCCATATTTATCAGCCTGCACAAAATTAAAGTCCAAGTGGATCAAGGACCTCAACATAAAACCAGATACTCTAAATCAGTTGGAAAAAAAAGTGGGGAACAGCCTAGAACTCATTGGCACAGGAGACAACTTCCTGAACAGAACACCAACAGCACAGGCTCTAAGAGCAACAATCAATAAATGGGACCTCATGAAACTGAAAAGCTTCTGTAAAGCAAAAGACACTGTCATCAAAACAAATAGACAGCCTACAGATTGGGAAAGAATCTTCACCAACCCTTTATCTGACAGAGGGCTAATATCCAGTATATATAAAGAACTAAGGAAGCAGAAAAGCAACAAACCAAGTCCTCCAATTAAAAAATGGGGAACAGAGCTAAATAGAGAATTCTCGAAAGAGGAACATCAAATGGCAGAGAAACACTTAAAGAAATGCTCAACCTCATTAGCCATTAGGGAAATGCAAAT
>NW_026591086.1:47645312-47668333 GCF_907164565.1 Psammomys obesus
CTGTCTACATGCAGAAAAATGAAAATAGATCCATATTTATCACCCTGCACAAAACTAAAGTCCAAGTGGATCAAGGACCTCAACATAAAACCAGATACTCTAAATCAGTTGGAAAAAAAAGTGGGGAACAGCCTAGAACTCATTGGCACAGGAGACAACTTCCTGAACAGAACACCAACAGCACAGGCTCTAAGAGCAACAATCAATAAATGGGACCTCATGAAACTGAAAAGCTTCTGTAAAGCAAAAGACACTGTCATCAAAACAAATAGACAGCCTACAGATTGGGAAAGAATCTTCACCAACCCTTTATCTGACAGAGGGCTAATATCCAGTATATATAAAGAACTAAAGAAGCAGAAAAGCAACAAACCAAGTAATCCACTTAAAAAATGGGGAACAGAGCTAAACAGAGAATTCTCGAAAGAGGAACATCGAATGGCAGAGAAACACTTAAAGAAATGCTCAACCTCATTAGCCATTAGGGAAATGCAAATCAAAACGACCCTGAGATTTCA
Source organism: Psammomys obesus (assembly GCF_907164565.1). Taxonomy (NCBI): domain Eukaryota; kingdom Metazoa; phylum Chordata; class Mammalia; order Rodentia; family Muridae; genus Psammomys; species Psammomys obesus. The sequence goes on from NW_026591086.1 coordinate 47,645,831, forward strand.
CCTTACACCCATCAGAATGGCCAAGATGAAAAACTCAAGTGATAGCACATGCTGGAGAGGTTGTGGAGAAAAGGGAACCCTCCTCCACTGCTGGTGGGAATGTAAACTGGTTCAACCACTTTGGAAGTCAATCTGGCGCTTTCTCAGACAATTAGGAGTAGTGCTACCTCAAGACCCAGCTATACCACTCCTAGGTATATACCCAAAATTTGCTCAAGTACACAACAAGGACATTTGTTCATCCATGTTCGTAGCAGCTTTATTTGTAATAGCCAGAACTTGGAAACAACCCAGATGTCCATCAACGGAGGAATGGATACAGAAATTGTGGTATTTTTACACAATGGAATACTACTCAGCAATCAAAAAGGAGGAAATCATGAAATTTGCAGGCAAGTGGTGGGATCTAGAAAAGATCATTCTGAGTGAAGTATCCCAGAAGGAGAAAGACAAACTTGGTATATACTCGCTTATATAGACCTACAAGATATGATAAACATAATGAAATCTACACACCTAAAGAAGATAATCAAGAAAGTGGACAAGGGCGAAGGTGATTAATCCTCATTTAGAAAGACAAATGGGATGTGCATTGGACTTATGACAGGAGTCTACCACAAAAGGCATCTGAAAGACTCTACCTAGCAGTGTTTCAAAGCAGACACTAAGACTCATAACCAAACCCTCGGCAGAGTGCAGGGAATCATATGAAAGAAGGGAAGTTAGTATGATATGGAAAGGATAGGAGCTCTACAAGGACCAAATATATCCGGGCACAGGGTCTTTTCTGAGACTGACACTCAACCAAGGACCATCTATGGATATAACCTAGAACTTCTGCTCGGATGTGGCCCGTGGTAGCTCAGTAACCAAGTAGTTTTCCAAAGTAAGGGGATCACGGACTATTTCTAACAGGATCTCAAGGGCAGGCTGTTTGACACCCCCCCCAGGGGAGGAGCAGTCTGTGAGGCCACAGAGGAAGACTTTGCAGCCAGCCCTGAAGATACCTGATAAAACAGGGTCAGATGAAAGGGGAGGAGGTCCTCCCCTATCAGTGGACTTGGAATGGAGCAGGGAGGAGACCAGGGAGGGAGTGTGGGGTTGGGGAGGGAATGAGGGAGAGGGATACAGTTGGGACACAGAGTTAACAAAATGTAACTAAAAAGAAAAATAAAATTAAAAAAAACTAATATGAAATATCAATATGTGTTTTTAAGTATCTAAGTAGTTCTTATATTTATAAGAGTTTTTAATGTAGGATACTACTGAGTTCATAAGGAATATGAGAATATTTATTCTTATAGTTAAAAGAGCTTGAGAAGAATGGGGTAAACTTTCAGCCACTTTCTGTTGAATTATAAAAGAAAGCTCAAGTAAAACTTAGAAGTGTCATTCTGAATTTACACATCTAAGAATCTATGGCCTTATTTTTCAGATTTTTGACAGTTGTTGCCTCAAGTAGACTTATCAAGCAGTTTGAAGTAAGAAATCACTTTGTCTTTAACATTTGGATGAGTTCCATGTGAAACTGGCTCATAAAAGTGTCAAAGTCAGTTGAAGTGATTAATGGAAAAAGCATTTGAACTAGTCACAATATTTTTGCTTAAATTTATTTCATAACATTTTATTAAAACAATTATTCTTTTTCCCTTATCAATTTCTTTTTAAATTAACTCTTTATATTTCTTATCATCGAAGATGTACATATACATGCACGTTATAATTTATCATTTGTGATAATAACATCATCAAGAAATATGTACATAGTTTGAAAGGCAATCAAAATTAAATATATATATATATTTATTTATATGTATATATATACTTGTACATATGAGTAGAGTATATACATAAATTATTCCATTCCGTGCATCAAGTTCATGGCCTCTTATTTTTTAATTATCGTTTTGCATATATATACATATATATATATACAGACATATTAATTTATTAATGCAACCTGCTAAGTTCACATTGTGGTCTTTACATATTTAAGGATGACTCATATAGATTTGATCATGCTTTCAAGGGCCATGTCTAGTATAAAATTTCTCTCAATAGCCATTAACTGTCTGTAGTCTCAATATAGAGGCGGAGGCTTGTGAATTTTCCTTACCCACATGGGTTTATTAATTAGAGGTGTCAGTTTTCAGGTCTTGTTGAGCACACATATTGTTGCTATTTCATGGGTACAGACTCCCTGTCACAGCCAGAACACATAATCTCAGAGCAGACTTGCCAGTCCTTTGGGACTTACCATCTTCTCCTCTCTCTTACACAAAGACCCCTGGGTTTTAGGTGTAGGTGCTGTGTTATAGATTTATCAACTAGTGTTAGTCAAACCATGGGCAGCTGCTTTGTAAATTTTTGACCTGCTGTATATTTTTGTATTTGTCCCATCTGCCACAAAAAGAAGATTCTCTCATTAGAGATGATTGTTACACTTCCATGTGGAGATAAGGAGAGGTAAACGGATATTTACAAGGAATGGATAAAATTGAGGAAAACCAACTGAGAATCAGAAGCAAGTTTTTGTTGGTACAGAAAAACTATCCCTTCCAATTTCCTGGCCTAAAAACATCAAGAATAATATCTGAAGGTATCAGGTTCTCTACTGTGACCTATAATTTCTCAAGATGAATAGGGAAGTTGTATTTAGAAAGACATGTATTTTTTGACTGATCAAATGGCTTTTTCAGATAGTTAGTCCCAGGGGAAGATTGATATAGCTATTTGGCTTGTATTACAGGAGAGAGACAATCTGCTGAACTCTTTGCATCCTTTGCAGCCTTTCAGAACCAAATGAAAATAATAATAATAATGGGAATAAGGTGACACAGAAAGGAACTACTAAAAGTAACAACAATATCAAAAACAGGACAAAAGAAAACAAACAAACAAAAAGCAGAGGAGGACTTCCCCTATCACTGGGCTTGGAGAGAAGCATGGGAGGAGATGAGGGAGGGAGAGTGGGATTGGGAGGGAATGAGGAAGGGGACTACAGCTGGGACACAAAGTAAATAAAATGTAATTAATGTAAAAAATAAAAATTTAATAAAAAAAGAAATATAAAATTGACAAAAAGACCTCTTAAATCTGTTGGTGAATCTTAATGAATCTTAATGAAAAATTTCTTAACCAAAATCTGTGTTCTATGAAAACATTGAACAAGTGTTGCTTGCTCACTCCACCTATCCCGTCTATGTATTTCTTATACTTTTTTAATAGGTAAAATACTATCATTCAGCTAGAATGATAGTCATTCCCCGCACTTTTCTACCAGTGTAGGGATCGTGGTAAAAAAAAAAAAAAAAAAAATCTCTCAGTAATACAGAGGGCCCAAAGAGAATGTTATCTTGCTCCTAAGTGGGAATACAAGAGGCAGCAGAAGTGATTGGAGAGAGGGAACAGGATAGCAGAGGGAGTGCTGAGGGAAAGGAGGGTGGGATTAGATGTGGGAAGAGGGGTGTGTGTGTGAAATGACAGAGGGCTTGCACAGAAATCAGAAACCATGGGCAGGGTCATCTTTGAGACAAACTGGACACCTACAACAAGGTAGACTCCTGGGATATGGGGGTCACTATAGCCGAAGACTCCTAGTAGTGGGGGGTTATGGAGACCGAAGAGGCCACCCTCTAGCCAAACAGGACTCCTTGTAGAGGTTGGGGAACACAAACCCACCCACAAAACCTTTGACCTAAAATTTACCCTGCCACAATATGTTCATTGATAAAGGTAAAGCAGAGACTGAGGGAATGTCCATCCAAACCCTGGCCACACCAGAGGAGAGAGCCAACCCTTGACACTTTTAACAACACTCTGCTTTTTGTGCAGATGGGAGCCTAGCATACATGTCTCTGAGAGGCTCCATCCGGTAAAAATGGAAACAAATGCTGAGACAGCCAAACATTGAACCAAACATTGAATGAAACTTAGGGAGTTCTGTGGAAAAGTGAAGAGAAGGATAGAAAGATCCAGAGGGGGGCAGGAGCCCCACAAGATCAACAGAGCCAACTAACCTGGGCCTGGGGGTGCTTGTGCAAACTGAAGCACCTATCAAGAATGCATGGACTCGACCTTAGCCTTATATAGATTGTACCGGATGAGCAACATGATCTTCATGTGGGCCCACTAGTAAAGGGAATGGAGGCTCTCTCTAACAAAATTTTATTAATTGCTTTTCAATCATTTCTCCCTGGTGGGGCTGCCTTACTAGGCCACTTAGGAAGAGGATGCAATCAGTCCTGATGTGACTTGGTGTTCTGGGATGGGTTTGTGTGGAGGCTCCCCTTTTCTGAGGTAAAGCGGAGGGGGAATAGAGAGAAGAGGTTGGGAGGATAAGTCCAGATAGAGAATAGGGAGGGTGCTACGATTGGGATGTAAAGTGAAGTAAATTAATTAAAAAAAAAAAGAAAATATATCCTTCAAAATTTACATGTTGTTTGAAAAGAGAAAATTATCATTAATCTCAATCAGAAGATTCCTTTGGTATATATTCACTTATAAGGGAATGTTAGTTGTATAATATAGTATAGCCATACTAAAATCTACAGAATTAAAGAAGCTAAACAAGGAGGACCCTAGGGAGAATGCCTAAATCTCACTCAGAATGGCAACCAGGATAGACACCGGAAGCAGTGGAAGAGAGGAACAGGATGGGAGTCTACTATAGATGTCTTCTGAAAGGCCCTCCCCAACAGGGAATCCAGATGCTGAGAATCCCAGCCTTCCCTTCGGGCAGAGCACAAAGCAGGCGGTGGGGTAGTGGTTTGAAGGTGTGGATAGAATAGATAAAAAGAACATAAACTTCTGTAAAAGCCAACCTTAAACTACTATTGATTTTAATAAATATTTTAGTATGTCAAATGATGAGATTTCTATCTAACTCCAAAACTTTGACTCATTATTCATCAATGCTGATTAGATTTCATTATGCATTCAGAGCAAACAGTAGCTATGTTGAAAAAAAAAATTATATTTCTGGGGTTTTGCTTGTTTTTTTCTTTTTCTTTTTCTTTTTTCTTTTTGCTAATTAATTAATTAATTAATTGCAATTTATTCACTTTGTATCCTGTTGTAGGCCCCCATCTCCTCCTGCTCCCACTCACCCTCTCTCTTCTCCCCCTATGTCCTGTTGCTAGTCTCGAAATAGGTGAGGACCTCCTTCCCTTCTATCTGACTCTGGCCTATCAGGTCTCATCAAGGCTGGCTGCATCATCTTTCTCTGTAGCCTGGCCAGGCAGCACCCACCAGGGGGAAGTGATCAAAGAGTCAGTCACTGAGCTCATGTCAGAGACAGTCCTTGTTCCCATTTCTAGGGAACAAACTTGGAAACTGGTAAGCCTATGGGTTTCCTCTGAGCAAGTGGTCCAGGACCTCTCCATGCATGGTCCTTGGTTGGAATATCAATCTCTGCAGGGACTCCTGGGCCCAGGTATTTTGGCTCTGTTTTTCTCTTTGTAGAATTACTGATTCCTCCAGGTCTTTCTATTTCCCTCTTCTTCCATAAGATTTCCTGTACTCTGCCCAAAGTTTGGCTATGAGTCACAGCCTCTGCTTTGATACTGTGATGGTTAGAGTCTTTTAGATTTCCCCTGTGGAAGGCTCCTGCCCTATTCCTTGCCCTTGGTTTCAGCCTCTTCCCTAGGTCCTCCTTGTTGTTTAGCTACTTTGGGACTATAGATTTTAGTATGTTTATCCTATATTATATGGTTAATATCTACTTATAAGTGGGTATATACCATATATGACCTGCTTCTGGATTAGCTCACTCAAGATGATCTCTAGTTCCCACCATTTGCCTGAAAAGTTTATGATTTCCTTGTTTTTAATTACTGAGTAGTATTCCATTGTGTAAATTTAGCACATTTTCTGTATTCATTTCTCCATTGAGGGACATCTAGGTTGATTCCAGATTCTGGCTATTACAAATAAAGCTGCTATGAACAAAGATGAGCAAATGTCTTTATTGAATGGTGGGCAACTTTTGGGTATATGCCTAGGAGAGGTTTAGCTGGATCTTGTGGCAGTGCTATTCCTATTTTTCTGCGAAAGCGCCACATTGATTTCCTAAGTGATTGTACAAGTTTACATTCCTACCAGCAATGGAAGAGGGTTTCCCTTTCTCCACATCCTCTACAGCATGTATTGTCACTTGAGTTTTTGATTTTAGCAATTCTGATAGGTGTGAGGTAGAATCTGAGGGTTGTTTTGATTTGCATTTCCCTGACGACTAAAGACAATGAACATTTCTTTAAGTGTTTCTCTGTCATTCGATAATTATGCTGTTGAGAATTCTGTTTAGCTCTGTACCCCATTTTTAATTAGATTATTTAGTTTGTTGGTGTTTAGTTTATTGAGTTCTTTAAATATTTTGGATATTAGCCTTTTGTTGGCTATAGGGTTGGTGAAAATATTTTCCTAGTCTGTATGCAGTCATTTATGCTGACAGTATCCTTTGCTTTACAGAAGCTTTTCATGTTTATGAGGTCCCATTTATTCATTGTTTATCTTAGAGCCTTTGCTGTTGGTGTTCTATTCAGGAAGTTGTCTGCTTTGCCAATGTGGTCAGGGCACTTCCTCATTTTTTTTTTCCAATTTAGCTTTTAATATATTTGAAGGTTTCTTTTTTATAATTTTTATTTTATATTAATTACAGCTTATTTACTTTGTATCCCAGCTGTAGCCTCCTCCCTCATTCCCTTCCAATCCCACACTCCCTCCCTCATCTTCTCTCTGCCCCCCCTCTAAGTCCACTAATAGGGGAGATCCTTCTCCCCTTCCATCTGACCCTAGTTTATCAGGTCTCATCACTTTTTCTTCTAACAGGTTTAGTGTGGCTGGTTTTATGTTGAGGCCTTTGATCCACTTGTGCAGGTGATAAATATGGGTCTATTTAAATTTTTCTACATGTAGATATCCAGTTAGACCAGCATTATTTGTTGAAGCTGCTACCTTTTTTCCCTTGTATGGTTTTGGCTTCTTTGTCAAAAATTGAGTTTCCGTAGGTGAGTGAGTTTATTTCTGGGTCTTTGATTCGGTTCCATTGATCCACAGACATTCTCTGTCACTAATGTTTTATATCCATTATATTCACATGTATAACATGTGTATGTTATATGTATAAATATGTATAACAATAGTTTGCAGAGAAATCTTCTCTCTAATTTCCAGAATGATAAGATTCAGAAATAATCTCTGCATAACTGTAACTAGAATATGCAACATGTTTGATCTGATTCTGATACCATGCTCATTAAATAAATGAACTGACCACTTTATCCAGCATGTCAGAAATAACAAAACAACCGAACCCATTTGAATTTAAAGTTTACAAAGTTTGTACATATTTCCCATTAAGTTAATATCTATTTTATTAGACATAAAGATAATTTTTATCTCATTTCTCATAGCAATGTTCAACACTTTGATTATCTCTGATATTGCAATGGTAAGATCAACCTTAAAATTGATGTCTAAGCTGTGATTTGAGAAAATCAGTAGCAAATCAAAAGGAATTTGTTTGTTTGTTTGTTTTTCTGAGAAAACAGTTTGCTTAGTAAAGATACTTTTATATAATCCTATTGCTAGCAAGGATCATTTCAAGAAGTTAGGCTTTGCTTTGCTTACTTGTTTAGAACATATATTAAGTAATGGAAGAATTTGATGCTTTGTTGAAGGACAGTACTGTATGTCAAATGCTTACAAATTGTAAATAATTTTGTCATTCATTGTACTTATTTCTTTGTATAGAAAAAAATGACTTAGTATTTTCAGTTATTAGCCACTTTGTAAAATAATAACAGTATGTATCTAAACAGATAATACTTGTTCTTTCATAATAATTTACAACTTAAGAAATTTAAGAGGCAACCACTATCCATCAAGTAATGACTGAAGCATAAAAACAAAACATGAAAGCCAAGCAATACTGAACTAAGATCTTTATATTTCAAAGACTTTGGAAAACTATTTCTTACTGAAAATAAAATCCTTGGGGTTGTATGACCTGACTTGCTGATTCAAGAACTTTTCCTGTCAAACCAATTTTATTTCTTAAAACTGCATTTATGTTCCAAGACAATTAGAAGCTGAAAATGCTTTAAATCCTGAACATTATTCCATCTTCTTTGAAACTGTCATCTAGCCAAGGGTTGTTGGCTTAGTTATGGAAAAACAATTCCAACTACCAAGAATAGGTTTCCTTTCTAAAAGCTTAAAGCTATTCTGAATCTTGAAGCATTGGAAATATTTCTATAGATTGCCTCTATAAATTAATATTGTTTATACAAATGAAAATTGATATCATAAGAAGAAAGATTCTTTCAAGACACATTAGGAAGTTCTTTTTTTTTGAGTTTTATAAGTAATTTATAGAAAATGTATGTACCAAGTTGATTTTTTTTTTCAAGTTTCATATTGTACTAACAGTTGTTTCAAAGGGAATAGTTTTCTTAGCATAGAAATAGAAAAATGTGAAAAGACTTTTTCTGGTGTTTTTTATTAGCTTTCAAATCATTTTGGCATGTAGTGATCAATAGAATAAGCACAAAGAATTAGAGAGAGCATATTGTTGAATAGAAGAATGTTGATTTGCGTTCACTGATAACTATAGATTTTTATCAAAATGAAAATGCTGTTCTTGTCTAAAAGAGTTCTTGATAAATAATTCAAATATTTCAAACGCTTTTATTAGCATTAGCAATAACTTGTTAGCAGCTCAAATATTTTTTTTTTACTTTCTTATTTCTTTTAATGTTCTTTCTACTTTTTCTCTTTTTCTTTTTATTTATTCCTCTCTCATACAATACATCCTGAATACAGCCTCCCAGTTCCCCTGTTACCTCCATTCTTCCCCCCACCCTCCATCCACGGCTCCTTCATTTCCCTTCAGAAAGAGCAGGCCTCCCAGGGATATCAACAGAACTCGGTATAACAAGCTGCAGAAAGACTAGACAAAAACCCCTATATCAAGACTGGGCAAGGCAACCCCGTAGGAGGAAAATGGTCCCATCAACAGACAAAAGAGTCAGAGACAGCTCTACTCTTACTGTTAGGAGTCCCACAAAAACAACAAGCTAAGCAAGCACAACAGGTATACAGAAGACCTAGCTCGGACCCATGTAGGCTCGAAGATTGCCACTTTGGTCTCTGTTAACTCCTATGAGCCCTGCTTAGTTGATTCTGTGGACCATGTTTTCCTAGTGTCCTCAACTTCTCTGGCTCCTCCAATCCTTCCTCTGCCTCTTTCCAAGCCTTCCCTGAGCTCTAACTCAGTCACTGCACCTGCTCTAATCAGCTGCCAGAGGAAGCCTCTCATTAGGTTAGTCCCTAGTCTGAGTATGCCAGAATAGCATCAGAAATCATTTCACTGACTTTTGGTTGTTGTTGTTGTCAGTAGTGTTTGGTACAATGTCAGTTCTCTGAACCATCAGCTTCTCGTTCCTGGCCATACAGCCAGTGTCAGGCCTGGCTTCCCTCTTGCTGCTAAGGCCTCAAGAAGACTAGTCATTGGTTGGCTGCTCCCATAAACTCTGAATCCCCAAGGCCCCAGGACACATCTTGAAGGCAGGGCTGGATGTGGGTGAAAGGTTTTGTGTCTCAGTTAAACCATTAGAAACTTTACCTTTTTACAGAAGATGTTCTGTTCAGGCTCCGTATTCCCCATTACTAGGATTCCTCAATAGGCTCACCCTCCTAGGTTTCAGGAGGTTTCCTCTGCACTAGGCTTCCACTTGCCCTGATATTTCACTCATTTCTTCTTGCACTGTCTATGCAAACATCTCTTCAAGGTTTTGCTGTCTGAAAAATGGAATAAGGCACAATCCAATTAATGAAATAGATGAAATAGTAAATCCAGTGTTATTGTTTGTGGTGCTGGGACAGAACTAAGAGTTTACAACTAAAAAGGTAGGAACTCTACCACTGAGACCACAGAGGCTCTTGAGGGTTTTTTGGTAACACTGTCTTTAGTTTTGCCTTTAGGACAGTGTATCTATACATTATCAGGGCACAGTCCAATACTTTTAGTCCCAGGGTCTGATCTTCTTGGGCAAAAATCTTCCTCCATCTACCATACACACAGGAAAAATAACATCATGCAAAATGAAGACCAAAAAATATCCTATACTTCAGGTATTACACTAACTCTCTGGTATAGTTACTGTTATATTAGAGTTTGTGGAAATTATCTGTACAAAGCCCAGACTAACATGCTGAATATGCATAAGTTTAAATGATCTCTCTATGATTAAAAGCCCCATATGAAATGTATTTCCATAGATTTATAATGCTCTTTTAGTAAGGACCACAAAGAGAAATATAGCTGATGTGAATGACAGCTATAGACGATATACATTGTATAGATGAACATAGATCTAACTATAGGCTTGTTCATATCCATATACATGCTTATAGGGAATAAGATTAAGTACAACCATTTTATTATAATTGAGTAAATGGGTATCTAAACTGATATCAATTTTGTCAATTATCAGTGTTCAGAATAATCATTTTTCATTAAATTCTTTACCGTTTCTTTCACTATAATTTTCAAATAAAAATGTTTTCTCTAGTATTAAAAGTTTTTGATCTGGTAATTATTTTCACTCAGCTTGCTCTCTCTCCTACTGTGTGTGTGTGTGTGTGAGAGAGAGAGAGAGAGAGAGAGAGTGTGTGTGTGTGTGTGTGTGTGTGTGTTTGTGTGTGTATGTGGGGGGACACTATTACAAGGTGTGGTCTTGTTGAATGAAGGATGTCACTGTGGGGACAATTTCTGAAGTTTCCTAGCGCTCAAGCTCTGCTCACTGTTGAAGACATTCTTCTCCTTGTTGCCTGCCAATCAAGATGTAGAGCTCTCAGTTTCTCCAGCTCCAAGTGTGCCTGCAAAATGCCATGTTTCCTGTCAAGATAATAATGGACTAAACTTCTGAAACCGTAAGTCAGCTTCAACTAAATGTTTTCTTTCTTAATAGTTACTGTGGCCATGGTGTCCCTTCACAGCAATAAAACCCTAAGGTAGTGTGGTAATCCTTGTGTATGCTTGTATGTGAATGTGAGACAGAGGTAACTGTCAGGTATCTTTATAAATCTCTTCCCTATTTAATTTTTAGAACCTGGACTTCACTGGTATAGGTAGACGATCTGTCCAGCAAGCACCAGGAATCTTCCTGCCTGGCTGGAAGTGATACTAAGGCCTACAGGTCCACTCATTTGGATCGTGGTGCTCAGGATCCACACCCAAGTACTCATACTTGGCCTGAAAGCACTACCTTAACTGAGCCACCTCTTCAGCCAGCATAGGGCATTACATGCTTATTCACATTGTGAGATAAGATTGTGTTAATCAATATAAACTTTGATCTGAAAAATTACATTTAACATGAAAATCACATTTTCCATTCTTAACACTAGTATAAATTCCAGGAAAGCCAAGGCTACACAGAAAGAAAGAAACAAACAAAAACAAGAAAAGGTCATCTTGAGTGAGGTAACTGAGAAGCAGAAATACCCCCTTGGTATATACTCACTCATAAGTGGATATTAGCCAAATAATATAGGCTAAACATACTAAAATCTATACTCCTAAAGAAGCTAAACAACATGGAAGACCCTAAGGAAGAAGCTCAATGCTCATTAAGAAGGACAAACACAATAGACATTGGAAGAAGGAAAAGACAGGAAACAGGACAGGAGCCTACCACAGAGGGCCTCCGAAAGACTCTACTGATCAAGGTATCTAAGCAGAGGCTAAGACTCATAGTCAGACTTTGGAGAGTAAAGGGAATCTTATGAAAGAAAGAGGAGGTACTGAGCTACTATGGGCTACATCTGAGCAGGAGTTCTAGGTTATATTCATACATGGTCCTTGGTCAGAGATATAGTCTAACAAAAGACTCCTGTGCCCAGATATCTTTGGTCCTTGTGGAGCTCCTGTCCTCTCTAAGTCATACTAACTCTCTTTTCTTTCATATGATTCCCTGTACTGTGTCAAAGTTTTGGTTAAGAGTCTCAGTATGTGCTTTGGTACACCGCTAGGTAGAGTCTTTCAGGGATCCTCTGTGGTAGGCTCCTATTATATCACTTGTTTTGTCCTACATCCAATGTTTATCCCATTTGTCTTTCTAAGTGAGGGTTGCCCTCTTAGGGTTACCCAGGGTCCTCTTCTACCTGAGGGAGGAGCAGCCCTGCTAGGCCACAGAGGAGAACTTTGCAGCCAGGCCTGAAGATACCTGATAAGCTAGGATAAGATGAAAGGTGAGGAGGTCCTCTCCTGTCAATGGACTTGGAAAGGAGTAGGGAGAAGATGAGGGAGGGAGGGTAGAATTTGGAGGGAACCGAATAGAAGACCCAGAAATAAATCCACACACCTATGAATACTTGATTTTTGACAAAGAAGCCAAAACCATTCAATGGAAAAAAGACAGCATCTTCAACAAATGGTGCTGGTCCAACTGGATGTTTACATGCAGAAAATTGAAAATAGAACCATATTTATCACCCTGCACAAAACTAAAGTCCAAGTGGATCAAAGACCTCAACGTAAAACCAGATACTCTAAATATGTTAGAAGAAAAAGTGGGGAACAGCCTAGAATTCATTGGCACAGAAGACAACTTCCTGAACAGAACACCAACAGCACAGGCTCTAAGAGCAACAATCAATAAATGGGACCTCATGAAACTGAAAAGCTTCTGTAAAGCAAAGGATACTCTCCTCAAACAAAATGACAGTCTACAGATTGGGAAAAGATCTTCACCAACCCTATATCTGACAGAGGTTTATTATCCAGTATATATAAAGAACTAAAGAAGTTAAACAACAAAAAAATCAAATAATCCAATTAAAAAATGGGGTACAGAGCTAAACAGAGAATTCTCGAAAGAGGAATATCGAATGGCAGAGAAACACTTAAAGAAATGTTCAACCTCATTAGCCATCAGGGAAATTCAAATCAAAACAATCCTAAGATTTCACCTCACACCCATCAGAATGGCCAAGATGAAAAACTCAAGGCACAACACATGCTGGAGAGGTTGTGGAGAAAGGGGAACCCTCCTCCATTGCTGGTGGGAATGTAAACTGGTACAACCACTTTGGAAATCTGGCGCTTTCTCAGACAATTAGGAATAGTGCTTCCTCAAGATCCAGCTATACCACTGCTAGGTATGTACCCAAAGTTTGCTCAAGTACACAAAAGGGATACTTGCTCAACCATGTTTATAGCAGCTTTATTTGTAATAGCCAGAACCTGGAAACAACCCAGATGGTCCATCAACGGAGGAATGGATACAGAAATTGTGGTATTTTTACACAATGGAATACTACTCAGCAATCAAAAAGGAGGAAATCATGAAATTTGCAGGCAAATGGTGGCATCTAGAAAAGATCATTCTGAGTGAAATATCCCAGAAGGAGAAAGACAAACACAATATATACTCACTTATATAGACCTATAAGATATGATATACATAATGAAATCTATATACCTAAAAAAGATAATCAAGAGAGTGGACATGGGGTAAGATGATCAATCCTCATTTAGAAAGACAGATGGGATGTGCATTGAACATATGACAGGAGCCTACTGAACACATCTGAAAGACTCTAACTAGCAGTGTTTTCAAAGCAGATACAAAGACTCATAACCAAACCTTCGGCAGAGTACAGGGAATCATATGAAAGAAGGGGAGTTAGTATGATGGGGAAAGGATAGAAGCTCCACAAGAACCAAATATATCTGGGCAGAGGGTCTTTTCTGAGACTGACATTCAACCAAGGACCATGTATGGATAAAACCTAGAACCTCTGCTCAGATGTAGCCCGTGGTAGCTCAGTAACCAATTGGTTTCCCATAGTAAGGGGAACAAGGACTATTTCTAACAGGAACTCAGTGGCTGGCTCTTTGACCTCCCCACCCCCCCCAAGGGAGGAGCAGTCCTGTTAGGCCACAGAGGAGGACTTTGCAGCCAGTCCTGAAGATACCTGATAAAACAGGATCAGATGAATGGGGAGGAGGTCCCCCCTATCAGTGGACTTGGCAAGGGGCAGGGTGGAGATGAGGGAGGGAGGGAGGGACTGGGAGGGAATGAGGGATCGGGACACGGCTGGGATACAGAGTCAATAAAATGTAACTGATAAGAAAAAAAATAAAATTAAAAAAAGAAAAGAATTATCTGGTAAGGAAAATAGATTTACAAGAAAAATTATGATATTTACTTAGTATCAGTATAAATTTATTGAATATTGCTTTCCTCAGATACCTTCAGAAACTCAAGCTAAAGTCCCCAAATAGCCCATCATCTATTTAATATGTAAAATATTTCAGAAGTACAAGAAGGTCTGGAAATTATTTTCATTATTCCAAGTAATGCAAAGCACATCAGAGCTATCCTTGACATGGACACTCTGGTAATACACAGTGACCCTCCAGAGGTAGGTAAACAAAATGCAGTAGAAACAAAAATACACCAAACCACTGTGATATTCAAAGTGAAAATAAGCACATAAAATGCAGCTGTATTCACGTGCTTAAGGTAAGCTTCCAGCCAAATGAAATAATATTATACAAGGCATGACAAAACATGAACCAAAATATTGGTTCAATAAAGAATAGTTTAAGTCAACTTTCAGTCAGAAGGAAAATAATTAAATGATTTTAATACTCATTCCATCTTGTAATTAGATACACATGGAGGTTAGCAGTCAAACAATGGAAGATAAATAGTTTGCTATTATATGATTACATCAAGAGAGATGCAGGCTTGGTGCTAAGAATTCAAAGCAAGGAGGCATCTTTATAGTTTTAAAGTTCAAAGACTCCACAGTTAAGAAAGAATCTCTGGATCCATGGGTATAGTATCAAAAAAAGGGGCATTATAACTATAAAGCACTCTTAGGAAATGATGATTAGATTTTATTCAATGGCTTTCAAGGTTTAACATAGTGATTCAGCAAACTCCTTTCTTTTCACTGTCTGTACTACACAAAGGGTTTAGTTTAGCTTATTAAATACTGAGAATCAAATAGACTGAATACAAACTGTCGGAAGGCTTAATAGAGTTGACATTGGATACCTGAGTCTAATCAGGGCATCCTGTTCCCAAGGGGATAGGATAGGGCTGGGTCAGTGTTTTGGGTGTCAGCAATTTAGTTGTCTGGCAAGCAATGCTACAGAAAGAGCGGTTGAAGAAAAGGGATGCTTTGATGAAGTCTTTACATAAAGACCTTCTATTCTGGCTATCTAGGAGCTAAAACCTTTCTAGTGATGTCTGTACCTGGGAGAATAAAGAGAATAACTCAGCCTCAGCTTCCAACTGAGGAGTAAATATTTTCTGGTAAGAACAAACTCAGTATGAAGAATTATTGACCTAGATGGTTTTTAAGTAAAATTTATCATACAAATGGGCTACTTAAAGGGATTGTGGGAAATTTTACTTACTGTGGTTTCTGTATGAAGTGATCTTCTCTATTCAGAGACAAAATACCTTACCTATTTTCAGTTTTCCTCAGAAGCATTGGGAAGACAGTGAAATAGCTAAAAAAAAAAAAAAAAAACAAAACAAAAAACATAGTAGTTTATAACTGGTTTCTTTAGAACAAACAATTTTTATCAATGGTCTTCTTTATGGTAAACAATTTTTTTTAATTGCTGGAGAATGGATGAACTTATTACAGTCGTGAAGTAAATAAGAGGATCCAGGCTGTCCTGATGAGACCTAACAAGCTGTGGGCAGATGGCGAGAGTGAAAGACTCCCCCTCTCAGTGGACTAGGGGAAGGGGATGAAGGGAAGAGGGGGGAAGGGTGGAATGGAGGAGTTGAGGGAGAGGGCTTCAATCAGTATATATAATGAATAAATGGTGAACAAAAAAATAAAAATTAAAAAAAATGAGTACTAGATAAAAAGAATGAGCCAGTGTTTCTGTCTAAACGTAGGTGTTTATTGTGAGCTCAGAATTATTCACTACCATGGTGACAAGTTCATGGTTAATTATATGGTAGTCTTTATTCAGCTTATTTCCTGTTTAGTAAGGACTTGGCAACATATTAAGGAAAACAAAATTTAAAAAAAGCATGATAACAAAAATAAAAGTGAATTTACAGTTAGAAAAAAGTGATATTTGCCTGTAAGATCATTCATTATTTTAGATAAGAAAAAAAGAATATTTTTTCCTATGCTCAATAATATACTAGGTAACTTTTTCTTTTTTTCATTATTACTATTATTATTATTATTATTATTATTATTATTACTATTATTTACTATTTGTTCACTTGATATCCAAGCTGTAGCTTCCTCCCTCATCTTCTGCTGGTCCCTCCCTCCCTCCCTCTCTCTTCCCTCACCCCATGTCCATCCCCTAGTCCACGAAAAGCCGTCCTCCCCTACTATCTGACCCTAGTCTATCAAGTTTCATTAGGACTGTCCTATTTCTCTGTGGTTTAATAAGGCCACATCTCCAGTGGGAAGTGATCAAAGAGAAGGCAACCGAGTTCATGCCATGACTGCCCCTGTTTCCCTTATAAGGAAACCCCATGGTGTCTGAGCTGACCTTGGGCTACATCTAAGCAAGGGGTCCGGCTCTTCTCTCTGCATGGTACTTGGTTGATTCACCAGTCTCTGCAGGCCTCTATGGGCCCAGGTTTTTGGCTCTGTTGGTCTCCCGGGGCTTGAGAGATGGCTCAGCTATTAAAGACTAAGCTCACAGCCATAAAGATAAAAAAAAAAAAATTTTAATACACAATTAATCCACTTTTCCCATGAACCCATTTAAAACATTATTATATAAAACAATATGTAAATTTAAAGTTGAGCCCTCTTCCTGCCCAAATTTCATGATCAATTTTCTTAAATCTTTCATGTGAACCCTAGACATCACTGTCTAGCCATCACTGTATGAGTCATCTAACAGAGCTTTCTACAGCACATCATCTTTCCTTCTGTCTCTTCTCTGAAATTCAACATTTTAAAAATTCCGTGTGATGCTGTCACTGGAAATTTTATTCCAAACCATCAAATTAGAAGCTCTACTTCTGTCAGCTGCTTTTACCCAACACCCTACAATTCCGGAGGTATGTGTTTGGCCTCCAAGTACTTCTATGTATAAGTTTTCAAAAGTTATCTTTGATTCTGACAGTTTAGTTCTTCTCTAATACCAGCAGTTATGTTGTCCTAGATGCATAATCTGTTGATGTATCATAAAGTAATTTATCTTTTTGTTAAAAGTCCTGTAAACAATGAACTGTAGAGTATCTATATCATGTCGATGTGCCTTTTAAAAATCATTTGCATTTTCCAAAATAATAATTGAAGAAATATGAAATACATATCTTTCCCTAGTGTTGAAAAGGGAAAATCTTTCTTGAAGTTGCTATTTGAGTAAAGTTTGTGAAACTCCCCAAATAATATAGAGGAATGCCACTGGCCTTTATTATTTTCTAGAACTTGAGGGTCACATTCTTGCTGAAGAGATTACATATCTTGGACACAGGACTTTGAGGAATTGAGCTGGTACAGATCTCAATTCTTAATTCCTGAAGGCTAGTTTTTAGTGCATCAGAAGTTTCTTTTCAAGCTGCCAAGGGAGAAAGGTAATTAATAGTCTTATTTACATGTTTAGCCTAAAATTATATCTATGACAGTCAAGGCAAGGTGTCCCCAAAGTGCAAAAGTAGAACTTTTAAGGATAACTAATAGCTGTCTACTTGTGCTTAAGGCACTCTAGGAAAGTCATGCTTGGTACTGCAAACATGGCACCCACTGCTAGAGCAATAGACCTTAGATGACAAATGACAATTAAAATCTTAATTAATGTATCTTGTAACTATATTAAAAACATAAGTATAATTTTTACCCCTAGTCAAAGGAGCTTTCTTTTTCTGCAGACAAAGGATACTACAGAGATCTGCAACAGAAAGTGTCTGCGGCATGCATGTCAATTGGTTGACAAAGAAAACAACCCCTATACCTAAAGCTCTGGAAACATAGCAGAAGAGTGGGTAGAACAATTGAAAGAACCAGAGGAACAGAATGTCTGGTGTGGAATAGTGTTTTCTAGACATACCATAGGTGTTGAGCCCAGGAAATCTCAAATAGACTTGCATTAGGACTACAGTAGTCTTCATGCAAACAATGATGAGTGAAATTTCACCCAGCCCCATTACTACATGAGTAATTATAAGCAGCCAATGTCTGCTGAGACAGATCGCAAATTGTTTCAGTTTATCCAAGGATGAGATTTGTGGTAGGTTATCAGCATTAAACACATGAACAGATGAGCAAAAGTAAATCAACTTTGTGAGTGTGTCTGTGTCTGTGTACCTGTGCATGTGTGGAATAATGATGAAAAGAGTTGATATGAATCTGAGGGGTGAGAAAGGCAAGAGTTGGAGGGAATAAGAAGGAGAATAAATGTTGTAAATGCATTTTTTTTCATGTCCGATATTCTCAAAAACAAATGTACACAAAATTAAATTAGTCTAGTACAGTGAGAATTTGTTTTAAGGCATCAAGGGTGAATGATATTTTTGTCTGTATGTTTCAGTGTGAGAAACACTTCTGAAACAACTGGGTCTGTCGCATTTCACTGGGGATGCAATTCTTTCCTAGAATTTTGGCCTATAAGCCTGAGAAATCCAACCTGAGGAGTAAATGCTCAGACACGATGGTGCATAATTAGATAGAAAACAACAAGTGGATTTGTAAAGATGCAGTATCAGGTTCCAGAGGGAAGAACTACAGAAGAGAAGTGGAGTGGAACAGGAGGTAACTCAAAGAGGGCTTTGTAAATCATGCAAAGCAGTTCTTGCTTCTCTGTTGAACAATGGGGAATCCCTGAAGGATTTATCCAGAGAAGTAACATGAGCATGGCTGATAGCTGGAAAGAAAGCAGAAATTTAGAACTGTAGCCCAGGATTAACTAGAAATAGTCCACATGAGAGATTACGATGGCTTGCAATCAGTCTGAGAATATGCAAAGGGGTTGAGGGAAAGACAGGATGTGTGTTTTAAAGTTACTGTTGTATTTGACAATAAAATACAAATGTGAAATAAAGAACACAGAGGCAGAATATGAATGAACTTTAGTAATTTAACTTTAGGTTTGTGTGTGTTTGTATGTATGTGTGAATATGTTTACTCCTTTCCTGTTCATCTATGAAATGAAAATGTTAATGATGATGCCATGATGTATAAGGGGATAAGAGGAAATCCAGAAAATTTGGGGGGAGAATGTGTTTAAAACATCTGGAAAAACTGATGATAAATGATTGCCATTTGATAATTATTAGCTTCCTCAAAAAGTATCTTTTCAAGAGACTTTCATTATCTTCTATTTTGGAATTTTATCATTTGAAAAAACAATTCTTGAATTACAGCTAATTCCCCACCAAGGCCCAGGAAAATAGGGGTGGAAAAATTGTAAGGCACAGAGGATGGAGGGAGTATTGAAAAATTCTATGTTCTGCACAGGGCATAGATATGGGAAGGATGAAAATACAGTAGCTCTGGTTACCTACACACACACATATACACAAAAACACACACACATACATGTCACACACACACATCACAGGGCATGATAGCAGAGAGAAACTATTTGGGGAGAGAAAGATAGTACGCAGAAGCAGTAAGGGGTTTGAGAGGGTGATTATGGCTGAATGTGATTACGACTTCTTGTGTGCATGTATATAAATATCAGGAAATAGAAGAAAAATTTCATGATTTACTAGCATTCATTTAAAATTCTATTTGTACTGGTAGGTTTTTTTTTTCTTTGCTTTGATCAATCAGTTAAGCTTTAACATCCTCAGCTTGTGACTCATAATTTTTTGAATTTTTAAAACATCTTGTTTCAAAACATCAGGAACATTGATTGTCATGATTAATATTTGTCCTGCACTTTATTTCTGCTCCTATCTTCACTTTCCATGCCACAGGAAGCAGATGTCATAAACAAAGAAAAGTGGTGGCAATCAAAGTTCTGGCAATGTTCTCTACTGGACATCAAACTCCTGACATTTCTGAACATGACCTTGCCACATATTCCAGTGTTTTATTTTTATTTCATTCAGAACCATAAAAGATGTAGCAGGACAATTTACAGAACAAAGATTGCCTTATCTCACATTAGCTGAGTCAAGTTTTGTACTATGTGCAGCTGAATATGTAAAAATAAGATTAACACTGTTTTTACCTCTCCGGTGTAAAAATGGACTTCTTTTGAAGACTTATTTTTAAGACAACCAAAGATACTGGTATAAATTCTAGTTATATGCAAAAGAATATCAATAATTTACTAATTGAAAAACAAGCCATACCTCATGAAATCAAAATTATTCATCCTGTCTATTGTGAGCCAATTCCCATAAGAGTTAGATTCCTAGTCATCTTATTATTTTATGTCCTGAGTTTTCTACTCTCTTTTCTCTACTTCAATTACCCAACCTATGAAGCCTGGATAATATTGGCCCATTATTATATCTTCTTTTTTTTTTGTATTTTATTTTTTCTTATCAGTTACATTTTATTAACTCTGTATCCCAGCCGTGTCCCGATCCCTCATTCCCTCCCAGTCCCTCCCTCCCTCCCTCCCTCATCTCCACCATGCCCCTTGCCAAGTCCACTGATAGGGGGGACCTCCTCCCCATTCATCTGATCCTGTTTTATCAGGTATCTTCAGGACTGGCTGCAAAGTCCTCCTCTGTGGCCTAACAGGACTGCTCCTCCCTTGGGGGGGTGGGGAGGCCAAAGAGCCAGTCATTGAGTTCCTGTTAGAAATAGTCCTTGTTCCCCTCACTATGGGAAACCAATTGGTTACTGAGCTACCACAGGCTCAGTTTATTATATCAGCTTATTATATCTTCTAAGTGAAGAAACTACAAAGTCAATGTTGATATTTTTAATTACAGCATTCAAACATGCACTACAGTTATAATATCTCATCACTATTGTGTACTTCAATATGTGTGTCAGATTTAAGCTTCAGCTCACAACAAAATAACTAATTCAAGTAACTGTGCTGTTCAATAACAGAAAATACTGTCAGATTTCAGGGCTTAGAAATGCCTTTTAGATCTGGCTGGTGAGCCATTATCATTTCCTGCAGTAATGGCTATTATCATGGAAAGAATGAAATATGCTTTTTAAGAAAAGAAGACATTCTTGAAATACCATTGGCAATTGGAATATCTTATTTTCTGAGAGACTATAATAAAGGAAGATATATGTAAATTGAGTCAGCGATCATGCTCTGGGCATCAGGTATATTCAGTGAAAGAGTGCCTGCCTAGAACGTGCAATACCCTGGGTTCAGTCTCTAGTACTGGAAAAAGAAACAATAAGCTGCCCTACAATAAAGCCTAATGCTTGATTGGAGCATGATGACAGGTCACAGCACCAGGGTAAGCACAAATACCAGTGGTATTCCTGACATTTGAATTAAAAAACTTAGTCATCCAAAGCAGAAATCAAAGTAAAATATAAGTTAACAAAAAAAAAAAAAAAAAAAAAAACAGCTACTATATTTGGGGTTTAATAACCATGGTGTGTACCACATTAACAACGATGTTAGCTTTACAGAAAAATCAGCACAGTCATGTATACAAGGGTTTTGTGGAAATGTGGAAAACTCGTAAGTGTAACTGCTCTACATAACACCTCTTTATGTACAGTTCCCCATATTTCACATTTTCTAGATGTAAGTTCAGGAGAATTTGTAAGAACAATAGCTATCACTTATAACTGAGAGGGTTTTATTAGACTCTCCCCAAGTGTGACTATCAGAGTTACTCTTCATTGTTCACATTAGCATGAATTATATTTTAGCTTCATTTCTCACTATATGCTTGCAAAACAACTTCTAAATGTAACACTGAGTTTGGCATTGTTACACCACACGAAGGTTTGACCTTGCCATGCCACACTGCAGATTTCTGCTCCGCATCCACTTTGCTCTGTAAAACAGGCTGTGTCAACTTCCATTTTAGTGCTACGCAATAGGTGAAGCTTAGCTGCCTCCCACTTTCAGAAGCCCTTCTAGCGTATTCCCATGCGGTTTTTAGTATGATTTCACTACGCTTGAAACATGTAACATATTTAAATATAAAGTTTTTGTTTCTGAATCCCATTCTTACAAACTAATTTCAAGCACGCTGCTTCCATTTAACCTTTGGGTAGTGAAGGAAGGGTGAGGAATCTAGGTACTTTTCTAACAAATTATACTATTGCATTTTTACTCACATTTAAAATTATAGAATTTTAACTATTAAATTATTTTACTCTAAATGAAAAATCAATTTAACAGGACTGTTTTAAAAGTTGCATGCCACTATCTGTCTTACTATCTTGGGAATCTGCAGGGAGGAAACTTCACCCTGGAGAAGCCTCAAGATAGACAACATCAATGTTGCAAAGCAATTTAAAATGGAATATTAGAACAAATGATGTATTTATATTACTCCCACATCCCTAAAAAGAGAGTCTTTTTCTCTGATCACCTCCCTC
>NW_026591086.1:47668343-47876150 GCF_907164565.1 Psammomys obesus
TTGGAGGGGGCAGGGAAGAGATGAGGGAGGGAGGGTAGGATTAAGGGAGGGGGCTATAGCTGGGATACAAAGTGAATAAACTGTAATTAATATAAAAAACTAAAATTTAAAAGAGAACCTTTTGTATGATATCTTAGTACTTAACCAAAGTATGAAATGTCTCATGTATATTCTTAGCAGTCAACATTTAATCAGCAAACAACATTTCATTAATGTTTTAAATATAAAGTTATAACTAAGAGTTACAATATATAGAATAATATATAGAATTTGATTAAATATCCAGTAAATTATGTTCAATGAATTGATTAATGTTGAATTCAAAGTGACTCAAGTTGAAGCATACATTCAGTTCAGTGAGTCCTGAAGCAAATCACAACTAAATATGCCCTTTCACTGGAAAATAAACAAATGTTGTAAGAAAATGAGAAAACATTAATGAAAATATAATTTGAGTGCTGGAACCTTGATTCTGGATTTTCATGCCACTTCCTGCATAATTTATGCAAAACAATAGAAAGTAGTTTGTTTTTCAAAAGTATATATAAGGTTAGCTATGAAAACATTTTCCAGATGTCTCCTGGAAAATAAACAGAATGTGTTTAGTGAGTATTTCTCTGTAACTTCAGAGAAATACAATTACTAGTCAAATTTTCAAATGTTGACATTTTTACTTCTTTACATACCTTTTACTTCAATATTTAAGTCCTTTATGTAAGCTCTTGTAGGCAGAATGAGAATATGATGAAGTATATACCATTTTGCATAATGAAAGTAGCTTCTACATGTCATCAATGTAATTAATTTAATCATTTGTATTTACGTGTGAATTTTCAGAAATGCATATCAACATGCATTCTGTGTCAACACTTGATAAAAGTAATATATGTAATCTCATATAGAATCTGAGCAAACTACTCATTGGAATTGAAATAAATTGTCCACTGGAAATATCTTCATTCAAAAACCCGTGAAAAAGCATCAGTAAGAAGTCACAGAAGGGTGTAAAGGAGTTAACTACGAATGATTCTATTTGTGTCTTTCATGACAATAATAAATACTGACATCTCCCAGTAATATATAATGACTATTAAGAACTAAACACAGGAGAGAAAAGACAAAGTAATAGCCAAAAAAAAAAGGAAGAGAGAGAAAAAAGGAAAGAGAGATACCGACACCACGCTTTTGAACTTGTTTCTATTTAGCAAGTCTAGTTCCGTCAATTTTATAAAGAACTCAAGTTAAATGCAGAGCTCGTGACCACTGATTATTTGGTCACTACTTAACTTATTAATGTTAGATTTAGCCATATCCATGCTATCAGAATGCTTATCATTTAATCCACAAAATCATCACTTAGTTTTATACACACTTTTATATATTAAATATACTTTTTATATACTAAATACACTTTTTATACTAAACATTTCAAAAGAAATCTATATTAATTTTACTATTTAGTATTTATCTCTAACACTGAGTAAAATACTTTCTTCACAGTCTTAAAACTACTCTGGCAGAGTTCAGGGAATCTTATGAAAGAAGGGGGAGATAAAAAGACCTGGAGGTGACAGGAGCTCCAAAAGGAAGCCAATCGAACCAAAAAAAAAAAAAAATATGAGTCCTAGGGGCCCTGAAGAGAATGATACCCCAACCCGAGGAAAATACATGGAGAGGACCTAAAACCCCTGCTTAGATGTTGCCCATAGGACTCAGTCTCCAAGGGGGCTCTCTAGTAAGGGGGGCAGGGCCTGTCTCTGGCGTGAACTCAGTGGCAGGCTCTGTGGTCACCAAAGCCGCCCCGGTGAAGGTAAAGCCTTGCTAGGCTACAGATGAAGACAATGCAACCAGTCCTAGTAGATAGAAGGGGAGGAAGACCTCAATCTCAGTGGACTAGGGGAGAAGCATAGAAGGAGAAGATGGAGGGGAGGGGAGGATAATAATTAGAAAAGAAAAACAAGAAAACAACAACAAAACACCTAAAATTATGTAGTTATTGTCTAATAATGTTGGACAAAAATTTAAACATTTTTACGTAGTGATGTTGCTTCACATAAAAGGAATGGTAGCGATTGCAAAGAAATAAAGAAAAAATTAACTTCCTGTTCATACAGTGAAACTAGAAAAGAAAATTTTTCTAAAAATAACTTTAAATTGATTATGTTCAGACAGAACAGTGTCATTCCAAAACAGGTTTACAAGTGGTAAATGTATTTTTCAAATGAACAGATAAATTTTCACTGTGTCCTAGTTCAATAATCATGAATTTATGAAAATGTTAAATTTTAGTGATACTTAAATTTTATTTATAACTTTGAATTCTCCACAATTTGGTTTGTACATTTTATAGTAATCTGGGTGTCACATCTAAATCTGTAGGAAGTTGTGTGTATAGCCGAACAATACTTGCCTTTTTCTACATTTACAACTCTCAGATCCTCCAGACATGGTAAAACTTAAACCTCCAATCCAAATTTATGCAATCTATAAAGTTTCTGTTCCTAAATAGCCCATTAATTCTTGGAAAGAAAAAGTTTGCTTTAGTGGCACACTATTTAGCATCCCCGTGAAGAGTAATTGCCTGTCTCAAATACGGAATTTAACTTTCCAAATTATTTGGCTTAATTCACACTAATACATTTTGTCATAGGCACTTTGCAAGTCAGCAGTAATTACACTGATATTTATTAGAGCATGTCTGCTGAAACTCATTTTTTCCCTTCTGTTATAGATAGTACTGAGTTTCAAGAAATGTTTTAACTAAATATCTTGTCCACTGGCTTGGCATTAACAGTTTGAACTCCTTGTAATTCTGTCATAATATCTTGTATTATATGTAGAAAAAATAGTATTGATTCTCATATCTTAAAATTCACCTCATCAATTCTGATTATGAAGGATGGAACACCAAAACTATCTCAATTATTTCACCTAACAAATAATATATTTTGCAAAGTACATAGTAATTACATTTTTCTTTTTCTTTTTTTTCTAGAAAATCATTTTGTGTGAGCAATTAATACATTTACTAATTGTTTTCAGCAATATTTTCATACTTCAAAGTTATCAGATAATGTTTTTGCAACCTATGCAGTCCCCCTCCCCCAATTATTGTCATCATGTCTTCTTCAGGCTTCCATCCTTACTGACCCAATTTTAAGATTTTTTTTCTCCTTCAGTTGAATATAATTTTGTTATTGCTCAGCTAGTGTTGGTGATGGGACTAGCTCTGACTTATGTATTTGGTGTGTTTTTAATCAAATCATGTGGATTGAAATTAATAAACACGCATTTCTTGTCAACACCAAACCAATATATATAATCATAGCATCCCACCCCTGGTTACCCTCAGCTGGATTCATATCATTGTGTAAAATTCATTTAGCTCAAATTCAAAAATTCCAAAACTCTTCTAAACTTCAAAATTCAAAGTCTTTCTGAGATCAAAGACAAACTTGTCAGCTGTTGGATTATATATTATCTCAAAAGACATTACAGAATTTTAATAGGAAGTATTACAGAATGAACATCCCCATCCATTTGGGATTATTTTTCTTACAGGAAGAAATACTGGACTAAGGCAAGATTGTAGTGCTTGAGAGAAAACAATCTCAATTTCCATGTGTGGAATCTGGGGATCTTGATGACATCCGCTAAGCTCTGAGAATCTTGGAAATCCTAACCCTACTGTTCTGTTGCCTGAAAAGCAACACCCCACAGTTTATATGTAACATACAAAATTACATATAAACTTCATGCACTAGTTTCTCAAAGCTTGTAGAACTGGTGTACCTGAATTCTTTACTCTTTTATTCTTATTGTTTTAATTATTTATTTATTTATCTTCTATCATGTTTTCCATTTATGATGAATTTTAAAAGGAGATGGCTCTATTTTACATAGGAAATTGAAGTTTCAAGTAAGCTATTAGTTTTCTGAATAAGCAGGTTTTTTTATTGCTGTGTCCCTTCAGCAGAACAATTGCAGCAGATTTTGATATAAAGGACCCATCCATCACTGAGCATTCTAGAGTTATTTATACTTGACCTTTTGACCATTAACTACTGTCCACTGAAGGACAGAAAAGCTTCTCCAACCAAAGTTGAAAGCAACAACAATCAATTGTATGTTTATACGTATTTGTTTTTCAGGGGTATTATTTTTGTAAAACAGATGATTCTAGGGCCGTTTATAAATACTGTTTACAAAATTCTACAGTCCATGTCATTTTCCCTGAATCTACCAAAATAATTCCTATTATCTACTAAAAATAATTCCTATTACACTCTGAAACTTAAAATATCTTTCATAGATTTAAAGGCTGGCCATTATAAGCAACCTAAGCGTTGTCTCTGCTCTTGTTTGCTGGAACACTCCTGAATCTGCTCCAGTTATGCCAATGAAGTTAATTCTGAACAGTATGTGCAAGTCTGACCTCCCTGTTGAAAATTCAGTAAATTACCTTTCATGTGGATCTCCCAAGTGTTCTGCTTATTTTAATTACTGTTTTTGTATTCTTTTTGATTTCATGTTGTCACAGTTGAGGTTATTTAAAGTTGTTTTTATCTGTTTCTGTTTGGCTAGCTTTCTTGCTTTTTCTTCTAAGTCTCTGTATAAGATCTTTTTCATGATTTATGAAAGCCTTTCTCTTACAGATTAATCTTATCTTATTATCTAATATTTTTTCATGAATGTCACAATAATTAATCATTCCTTAAGTGATAATTTTATTCTGAAAATTTCTACATCTATTTTTTCTTATATTTGATATCTATTACCACATTTTCAAATGTGAAGGACATTGATATATTTACTCATTTCTTTCATTAGTATTCCAAGTATATAAATTAATAATTTATTCCTACTCCTCAATTTCTCTCTTCTTGTAACTTTTTTTTTTCAGGTTAATGGCACATGTATTTATGTTGCTACAGTTGACAGAACCTTGGTTTTTAAAATTCTCAAATTGATCCAATAACTAGGTCTTTCCATGGCAGCCACTATAATTTATCTCATTTATATCTATTCTTCTTTTCCACTGGAATCTTCGCTAATTCTAAATACAATAATATACTTCTGGATAGTGAGCTTTTGACTGTGAAGCTATTTTGTTGCCACTATAAATTTGTAGACGAACTAGGGATTATGTTATACAATAATGCAAACAAAGTTAGCTGTTAAAATGATCAGTATCTAAAGATCAAAGACAGATTCTCTGTGTGTTAATAATGAGCAGAGACATTACTCTGATGGTGCTGGCACATTCAGATCTCAAAAGGGAAGAGTTCCTATCTTGAATTCAAATATCCATAAATGAGGCAGCCCCTGGGCACTGCTGGAATGTCACAAAAGCCAGAAGGGAACAGTTCTATGAGTGTCTAGCTCTGCATGTTTTTCCTATGGGGGGAAATATTTACCTTTACATAAACGGAAGACATCAAAGAATGTTGCTAGTGAAGGAGAGGTATGTAGCTCCCTCAACTTAGTCCAATAGAGCAATCTGCAAACTTCTCAGCATAGAATTACATACTTTACTCTCATTCTTTTCTGGTATCATTCTGTTCATTGATTAGTATGATCCAAATAGAGAATTTGTTGTCTGTTTCTTATGAATAATAGCACATTTCTTGATACTAATGTGAATCTCCATATTTTCTAAAAATATATATATATATATTACTATTTCTGGCCTGTAAAATGTCACCTATAAAGAATGAAGTTTTCATGACTGTTATCTAAGTAAGACCCTATTTTATCAGAATACAACATATCATATACAAGAATATGTGATTTCGGGTTCATATAGATGACTAGACTATGACACATTCATTGAGGTAAAAAGACCATGTAGATATAAATAACACTAGATTCTTTCTTTTTTTTTCTTCTCATTATTATTATTATTCTATTACAGGTTTTTGTTAGACTACAAGCTTGATAAAAAGACCCTATTGCTAATGACATTATACATCTTCATTGCAAGCATGATATATAGATACATTACTAGATTTGTACTAGGAGCCCTTTTTAATCATTACCTTTTAAATTCTCAGATGTTGCTATGCAAGCTTATCAGGGGCACATATCATTGGGCTCAACCAGTGGTGAACATTATGTGGGAAAAAAAAGAGCTTAATTCTTCAATTTAAATGTATCTAATTAACACAGGATTTTTTTTCCTCATAATGACAAGGTGCATTTAGTAGTCAGGATAAAGCTGAGTAAATGATTGTTTGATACAAACAGTGAAGAGAGAGTAAAAAATTGCATTTTGTTGAAGTTAATAACAGTGAGTCATGTTTGCTGGCTGTGAAAAGGTAGTAACTGGAATTGCCAGTGAGAACACTTCTGTTTCTTCAGCATTTTATTATTTGTTTTAGTTTTCTTATGTATTTTGCAACCATCCAAAATATTTAAACTAATAGTTTCTAATTTATTCTGAAGGTCACTGGATTTTGAGAATGGAAATCTTTTATTTTCTAATTAAAATGAATAAATGAAAATTAGCACTCAGATTAATTGTAGGCAAGCATTGCATAAAAGAGACACCTGAAATTAATGACCTGATCTGCTTGAGTCTGAAGATATTAATGATCTAATCAGAGCTACAAATGGACGTGCTGGATTCTTCTGTTCTTTTAGGTGTGCTACTGGAACCTATTACTGAATAACACAACAGCTGCCAAACGGCCTCTGGCTTTCAGTCAACTAAATGTAAGTTTCTAATGTTTTTGCTTCAGGGCAAGGGCATTGAAAGCTTACCTTTGTGACCTGCTGAGATTATCTCTTGTTAGATCAAAGAAGTATGTGATATGTTAGTAATATGTCAGCCACAAGTAGGATAAAACCTGTGAGATCCACAGGGCTTTGGAATAAATCCACACACTTCTCTTGTGGTGAGGATCAGGGAAACAGGTTGTCTTGTGACTAGGTAGTAAAAGAAGTATAAAGTCTGTACTAGAGATGACATATAACTTTTATAACATACTCCTCCTCAGGTATGTCCAGAATTAGATTTCATCATATCTACTTCCAGATTTTTTTTCCATAAGGCCCAAAATTCAAATAAAATTTCTTGTAACTATGAGATCAGACTCAGTATGAGAGGGTGACTCATTTCCCAGTATCTCTCCTCTTTTACTGAAAAGTGGTTGCCTTTCTTCACTTCACAATAATAGCTGGGGCTCATCTTCAGTATCCATACCAATAATTGAACTATAATATACAAAGCTTTAAAAAAATAATTCTGTATAATATGAGCAGGCTCATTGCAGGCTGTACCGTGGACTTGATACAATGTTTCCGATAACGATAGCTGCTCAATTCCATTGGATCATGTTCATAATATTGCATGCAATTATTTGCCTTCATACACACACATCACTCATATCAGTAATATGATCTCTGACTGCAGGTCCTTTGCCAGATTTACTACTGAGAAATATAGAACAGTTTCTTAAATTCTGTGCTAGACTAGTTATTTTTCTTATTTCTCTGATTGAATCAATGCCATTATTGAGAGGTGAGAGTGATAAATTTTTATTTAGTGGGTGAATAATTTCCATTCGGAAAACAAAAGAAATTCTGATGGTGGTGCTGCAAACCAATGTGCAAATAATTGTCAATGTAAAATGCAGAACCATTACTACAATGGCAAACCTTGACAACAACTTGACTAAATTTATAATCGCCATAGAAACCCAATTAGCCTGTATCAATGATGGCATGTTTAGAAAGGTTCACCTGAAGAGAGAAAAGCCACATTGAAAATAGTAGCACCATACCATAGACTGGAGTCCAAGGCTGAACAAAAGAAAAGAGCAGGCTGAGGATAGACTTCACCCCTGACTGTGCATTCAATGTTTTCTTATTATTCATTAGTCATGACTTTGGCATGATAAACTATGTACACAAACTGTGAACTAATATAATCCTTTCTCCATCAGAAGATGCCTTGACAAGAATATTGTCAGAGTGATGAGAAAAGTCACTAATGCACATCTAAGTGGTTTAACCTTGAACTTTTTATTATCAAAATATTCAAAGTAGAAGAAAAGAAAACAAGTTTCATTTAGGTTTTAGAAAAAAAGTGATATTCTAAAAGATTTGAAAAGATCCAATAAGCCACTTTTTTTTGTTTTAATGAT
The DNA here is from genome assembly GCF_907164565.1 of Psammomys obesus. Lineage (NCBI taxonomy): Eukaryota > Metazoa > Chordata > Mammalia > Rodentia > Muridae > Psammomys > Psammomys obesus. The sequence goes on from NW_026591086.1 coordinate 47,676,491, forward strand.
AGAAAATGAAACTTATCAACTTCTGTTGATTCAAATCACTCAACAGAAGAAAGAATAACAGGAATCGAGAAAACTTTAGGAAAGAAAAACACTCAAGCAGGTATTGGAAAAACTCATAGACAATATCCGATACACTGGAATAAGTTCAAGAGATAAAAAAAAAATTCCAATGGATACAAGAAGTTAAGATAAATATAAAATCATAGAGATTCTATTAAAGAAAAATATTTCAGGAAGCAAATCTAGAACAATCCAGCTCCCATGATGTGTAGGGTAATAAGTAATAATGTCATAAACTAAAATACTAGAGAGAAAATAAAAATGTATTGAATGTATAAACTGTTATTTTAAAATAATGTTGGTATTAATAGTTATTCTTCAAACTAATCAAAAGAAAGAGAGAAAATACTCAAATAAATGCAAAAGAGAAGGCTGCAACAGGCTTCAATGAAATCCAGTGGGCTGTTGGACTACACTGAAAAATGAGTGCTCTAAAAAACCTAACAACAACAAATTAAAATATAGAAAAATGAGTAACTCCTTAGTTATAGATGATCTACCAGATAACTGAAGATAATACAATTTAAGCAGATCCATAACAATGAGGTTTTTTTGAAAACTCAGTAGTAGGTATATTTTATGTAGACACTAACATATCTAGTCTATCTCTCTGCCTATTGTAGTCTCTCCAGTTTTACAATGGAATTTGAAAATATGATTGCAGTCTTTTGTTTTGTTGTTGTTGGTTTTTGTTTGTTTGGTTGGTGGGTTTTGGGTTTTTGTTTTTGTTTTCATTCTGAGAAAATCACTGATTTCCAATTTCCCAGTGAGAGGGTCTCCTCAAATGGTCATTCTTACAAAGAGTTGAGAACAAAAACTCAGTTCAGTGGGTGAAGGGGGGGCTGCAGAGAGCAATACTCCAACCAAGGAGTATTGCTTGGAGATAACCTAGACCCCTGTTCAAAGGAATCCCACAGAATGCTCAGTTTCCAAGTGGGTTCCCTAGTAAGGGGAGCAGGGGCTGTCTCTGAAATGAACTCAGTAGCTGGCTCTTTGATCACCTCCCCCTGGGGGAAGAGGGCTGTAGCCTTGCCAGGCCACAGAGGAAGATGATGCAGCCAGTCCTGATGAGACCTGATAGGGTAGGATAAGATAAAAGGGGAGGAGGTCCTAACCTATCAGGTGACTAAAGAAGGAGCCTATGGGGAGAAGAGGGAGGGTGAATGGGACTAGGAGAAGATGAGGGAGGGTGCTACAGAGGGGATATAAAATAAATAAATTGTAATAAATAAATAAACGAACAAATATAACAACAGCAACAAAGAAAACTTGTTTCAGTTTGATTTCATCAACATAGATAAAGACTTCTAAAATCTCTGATATTAGGTGGAATATTTTCAACAAAACAAAATGCAGTATAATTTGGAGAAAAAAAAAGGGAAAAAAGTTTTCTGGTGACTATAATCCCCAGAGCACTAGGAAGCATAATTACATGGAAACTCAGGGTACAACTTATATTTTCCAAAGATGGGTTCTAGAGTTAGACTGGCTATCCATAGAGCTTAAAGTCTAGGGAAGGCTCTGGTCTCAGTCAGAGAGATAACATAGACTTCACTAGGTCTATTAGCCAAGTTTGGTCCTGGTTGTGAGAGCTTGTGGAGTCACTGGTTATGGGCTTCTTTAGATTACTAGTCACCACAGGTCCTGGTTGTAGGATCGGATATGGCCTTGCCAAGAGATAATGTGGATCACCAGGCTGTTAATCACTTCTACTTCCCAGATTTTCAGAAAAAAAAAAAAAAATATATATATATATATATTGTGTATATATATTGTATATATATACACAATATATATATATATACAATAATATATTGTATATATATATATACAAACTTCCCTTTGAAAGAGCAATCCTGGGTGATTATTATGCCTGGGTCCTTCGGAGATCTGTGGTTGCAAGGATCCTCACACTTCCAACAGCTCAGCCTTTTCTGATTATAGAGATTGGTGTGTTGGCCATAGTTCTTTCCTTGTCAGTCTCTCTTACAGCAGTCTGTCTTCATACATAGTCTTGCTAGTCTTCAAAACAGTTCCTATATACAACTGTTGGATATTGATATCTTACTATTTTTTAATAGAAAACTATATAAAAAGCCATGAAATGCTAATTTCTGGACATGGCATGATTATGAAGCTCACAAATTCACAACTGTAGTTACCTGCATGTGATTTGTGCAATATCAAACCACAGTATTCTAGATTTGACTGGGAAGGTGTCCATAAGTTCTCATGCATCCCTGAAGAGGTATTGACAACTGATAGTTGCTGGTCATGGATGAATAATTATTCTTCTTTAGTGGTATAGATCTTGGTATGTTGCCCATATACCAGTAGATACTGGGTGAGGAATAAGTAAAGAGAAGGTATCCAGGAAGATTCCAAGTAGTATATAAACCATAAATATTACGTTATCCAGTAATAAATTTAAAAATGTAAATGGTAGTTATTTTCATAAGAAAATATCAAAGGTTAGTTATCACAAGGTTCAGTGGGATAGCCCAGAGATCTGCTGCCCAGGATTAGGAGTCTAAGTAAACTGGCTGTCTGGGATTCTTTGATTATGCTGAGACTATAGCCAAGCAGAGACCATAGGAATCATGAAAACAAAATTAAAGTCAAGGAATGGATCCCTTTCAACATGCCAGCTCACATAGTAAAAGTCATGATGATCAAGTTTCTGGAAGAAAGCTGTGTGTTTCCTCTAGGCATAAGGTTATTGTGTAATTGAAATGCTGATTTCTGTATCCCAAGTATCTGGTTGCTGTCCTTTTCTAGAGAATCTCCTATCTCATTGTCGTGTAAATGTTGTTCCGAATTTGTTCCCTGATGTTCCAATAAAGCAGCTTACAGCCAACGGCTGAACAAGGGAGAAGAAGGCTCTAATTCCTGTCCTTCATGAGAGATGCCATGGGCAGAGGTCCAGGAGACATTAGAAAGAGAGGAACTGAAGTAGAGAATGCCATATAGTGCAAGTAGCTTGGGAATTTACTCTGGGAGGAAGCCAGACTAGCCTAGAGGGTTAAGAATAGAGTAATAACTGCTCAGTTGTTCCATAAAGCTTATTAAACAAATATACTAGGTAAGTCTCAATTATTTTAATGCTACCCAAGGTAAGAGAGATACTGAGAAACAAACACAATTTTATAAAAATAACTAACAGTTTTCTGGTTCATCCACTAGGCTGAGAATAACCTTTTCTTGGTAATGTCATTCCAGGTTGAAAGTTGAAACTCAAATAGTGTAATATTGATGTGAAGATGGCCTGCATCCCAGATAAAAGGCTTTTTAAATTTTTTCATTTTTTTTTTTTTTTTTTTTTTTTTTTTTTTGCTCTTGAGGACAGTACAGTGGTATTGTCAACCTGGGTGTTATGTGATCCAATGAAGTATCCTTGAGGACCCATTGTCTTGGCCAAACTTTCTATCAGCCTTATGCAAAAACGATACTAGGGAATAACCCTCACCTATTCCATGTAGTGTTACCAGTCACTGTATCTATGTGCTGGTGTACTTTATTCCTTCCTGTGAATATACGGGAAACATCTCTGTTCCGGAGCCCAAAGAGCTCTGACTCTGTTATTATTTACTGTTTTACTTCAGCCAGAAACTTCACTGCCACCCTGGAAATTTTCAGCAGGAACACCTTTGATTCCATTTTTGTAACCTATAGTCATATAACACTTTTTCTGTAAATAAAAGATCGATTCACCCTAATAGGAATTCAGCATCCAATGACAGAAGATACCAATCTAATGTTTGTTCCCTACAAATATACACATACAAATGTATACTTATATGTAGACTTATGTGTGAGCATCTGTATGCATACACAAACCAACACATGCACACACACAGTGTATGTTCCATTGATACTCATTCTTTCATAGACTTAGTTTAAAACAAAATGCTTATGAGGTTCAAGACTCTAATATTGTTCAGTTCCTGACTATAATCACTCAGACTTCTTGAAACTGTCACTCTCACACAAAAATTACTGTAGTTTTATCCATTCTTCCTCCATGTTGCTTACCTACTAAAACAAATGGTTATTTTCAGATCTCTTCCTTTATAATGAGAGACACACCAAATATCCCTGATTGCCACAAGTCAGCTCGATGTTACTGTATTTTCAGACATCATGCCTGTCACGTTGTCTTTCCAGAATGACAGAATGTACTGATCACACTTCATCACAATAGCAATTTCACGGGACATAGCATAAGCTTCATGGTGCTTTTTACCTTCACTGCTTGTTGAAAATTACTGGCGGCTAAGGTTTCCAATCAGAAAAGCGTGTGCCTTTAAATGGCAATTATTTATCCAGTCAGTTACTTCTTCTCCTCCTTCTCCTCCTCCTCCTCCTCCTCCTTCTTCTTCTTCTTCTTCCTTCTTTCTCCAGCCCAAGAATACAAACATATATAAAATATACTATGTGATGTCTTTAATTTTTTTTTTTTACAATTGACTATGAAGAAAATGGATAACAAAATGAGGAAACTTCTAGTTTATGGGAACATATAAGTAAAATAGAATCGATATTTTTCCAATAAATTACTTACTGAAAAAAAATGGTTTTTAACTGAAACTGATATAAAGTAATATTATAGCACAGTATTAAAATATGAAATTATAAATGTGTTATTTAATCTTTTCATTACTGATATGTCAATTCAAGCACAATAAAATAATGGCATTAGCACACTGATCAATGTTTTTCATTTTAGAACTAATTGCAAAGTACATTTTATAAAATAGAATTTGTAATTATGTGCCATACTATGTATCACATATATATTAATATTAAATGGAGAATGCTGATGTTTTAGCATAGTTTTTATTAAAAGTGCATTTGACCTTTGATTTAATTTACTTTTCTCTATAAGCATCTCAGTAAAAGAACAACATTTGATCTTATATGGAATCAGTTTGCTTCTTCTTACACAAAACACTCAATTTTTACTGCAAAAATCCAATTATTATTAATTTACTGTGTTTGAGGGAAAGAAAGTTGTTTCAAGACAGTTTACAGGAAATTCAAGAAAAGTGAGCCAGAACATTAAATTCAGAAGAAAAGTCTTAATGACATGAATAAAGAATAAAATATAAAGAATTTAGCATTTCCAATTCTCAAATATTTTTTTAATATATTTTTTCTTTATTTTGTTTTATTTGCTAAATTATTAATTAATTCATCTTAATTTCAGGAAACTGGAAACAGAGACATCATATCTGCCTGGATTCAGAAAATGTCAAAAGATTTTATATTCTTTCATATTCTATTAAGTTGCTAAAAAATCTTAAAGAAGTTTACTAAATTGTATGAGATCCTTGGGAAATAATAGGAAGCCAGCATTACCTTTTAGTTGTAATGGATTTTTAAATGGTTCAAACCCCTTAGACTCATAATGGATCCTAATCTGTGAGTGGTTACAGATATTTGTTTTACACAAATTTCCTCAAATACAGAACATGCATATATCTTTATTTTTACTTTGCTATGTGATTACAAATAGAATTCTATTATTTAGCTATGTTCCTAGGCTAAAGAAAGATCATGAGCATATATCCCATGAAAAACACAGAAAAGTTATTTTACAAAAAAAGGTGATTTATTTTTTATGTTAAAGTATTTTTCTCATTTTGGGGAAAAAATGCTATTTACCTCCTTCTAAGGATTAAAGTTAAATAATTTAAAGTGCCTGCAGTATTTGTACTTATAATATCTTCTAACTTATTTTTAGCAGAGAATCTAAATTCTCAGGAAATTCAATTATGTTTTTTCATGTTAGTTTTGTGGCAGGATTTCTCTTGGATGAATATTCTCAAGGGAAAAGGAAGAAAGAAGAAACAGCTTTTCTAGGATCCATGATTCGTTTTAAGGAGGAAAGTTCTGGTTCCTAGAAGCAGCCATGAAAAAGATTAAAGTCTGGTTTCTGTGATATAATTCTGGGCATAGAGAAAGTATGAGGCCTGTGTAACCCCATTTCTGAAAACAAAACAAAAAACAAAACAAAACAAAAAGCTCTGTCTTATGGGTAAATGACCTGGGTATGAGCTACACTTTCAAAAAAAGGAAAACCCACAAAAATGTGCTTCGACCACTCACCTCTGCTAATAGTTAACCATCACCTCCAGAAACGGCTAATAAGTGAAAACCTAAAGTTTACCAAGGTATTCTTTTCAATAAGATGAATAAAACAATTACAGTTTGGCCCTCCAGGATTTGACCCTCTGAAAAAACAATTATGGTTTGGCCCTCTGGACACCCAACTTTTCCTAAATGTCAATCAATCATAGAACTGCCAAGCTGGAATTTCCTTAACCTTGCTGATGTGGGCCGGAGCTTGAGCTTGTAGTAAAGACCCTACTGCATTTGCATCAGAATCCGCTCTTTGATGGTCTTTGTGGTCCATAAGATTTGGGCATAAAAAACATTGAGAAAGTTGGCTGATGATGCAGACTTGATTTCAAGTTTCTCCCTGGCCCTTCATGCTTTGAGGCATCTATTTCCAAGTCACACATGGTGACAGAAAGGCCTGAAAATAATCTAAACATAAATTTATAAAATACTTAAAAACATAAGTTGCTATAAGCTTCTTGCAATCTATTCCGCCTCTGAATTATCATGGTAAAATCATGGCAAACATAGAATGTTACATGGTGACAAGCCAAAGTTTTGATGCCAATCTGGGTTAACATACCATAGTTTTTTAGTCAACATTGCCTGAACTCACAGATTCAAAGCTGATTTTTTTTTTCTTTTTATTAGTGGCTTGTTCTTAAAAAACAACTCCCTATAAAACTACTCCCTAAATTTTGGTTTTATGCTTTTTACAAAGTGATAATATCTCTCATGCAGTTTGCAGTGATGCTTCAGTGAAGTAAACAATGTGAAAACCTTGGTTTAGGCTCAAAGATAACATCTATTATCATAATAATGAAATCAGGACTCTTAATGCTTTTATTGCCTTCTAATTTAGTCCTTTTATTTTACAAATGTAGAAACTGTTAAAAGGCTGGGTTGGTTAAGATAACAAAATAAATGCATCATTTGCTTTCCTGATTTTCCTTTCTTTGTCAGTTAATTTCTGCCATTTATTTGTTCACGGTCTTAGACTAGTCCTCAAACACCATTTGCATTTTGATGGGAAGTTCTTGGAGCTAAGAAATCTTCACTAATAAGAAAGCAAATTCTAGTTGTGAAATTAGAGATATAGACAAATATGTTTCATTATACATATACATTTATCATGTTTCCTGTTAATACCAATCTAGAACATATATTAAACAGGAAAAGAGAAATAATCACTTTTATAACCTGCAAAAATCCAATTATTTATTGTCTAAGATCACAGCACAAAATACTACACTGACAGAATGATTTTGAAAGTTTTGGCTCATACCTAAAAGACCCTGTAAGAATTTTGGAGGGGAGAAAAACAGTTTTATTTTCTGAAATTGGTAAAAATAAAATATGAAATATATCAAACTGAAGCCATAAAACACAAGATTTTAATTAAATCTTCAGGGCTTCTGCCCACTTCATTCAACTGATCTGATATTAGTAACGCGAATGGTTACAATTAAATTAGACTAGGAAACTCACACAAGGGCCTCATATTACATAAAACATCTTGGGGTAGCTCTAGCTAAGCAAGTGGAAAGCTTGTATGATAAGAACTTCCAATCTTTCAATAGAGAAATTGAAGAAACTATCAGAAGATGAAAAGTGTCCCATACTCACGGATGCACAAGATTAACAGTAAAAATGGTCACCCTGTCAGTCCCAAGGGCTAGAATATGAACACTATCACAATATTTAAACCAAATTTGTAGCAATCTTTATTAAATACTGGCCAGGATGATGAACACTGGCCAAGTCCCTACCTGGTATTCTCAGAAAATGGTTGAGCAGTACATTAGTCAGGTCTTTATAAAGGCAAACCCACAAGAATATATACTTCCTACCTTTATCCAATGCTAGCCTACATCCTAATGTACTTCCTGCATATGTACCTCCTACCTACTTTTGATCAAGCACATCCTGTGCATTTGAGTCAAACAACTTTGTTTACAGACATGGAAACACATGGCTTGTTATCTTACATGAACAAAAGCCCCCAAGATTCCAGAAAGTTATATGTCCTTGGGCATGTGAAGTTTATAGATATATTTGTCTGTGGACATCTGTGACTTAAAAGGTAGAGAGAGGCATTTTGGTTTGTATCTCCCTTAAGCACAGTAATTTAAAAACTTAAACATTTATCAGGCCCTCAGAATACTCTCAAAAACAATCTACAGAATCAATGCAATCCACATCAAAATTACAACATAATCTGACAGACCTTGAAAAGACAATTCTCAACTTCATAAAAATAAACAACAACAAAACCCAGACTAGCTAAAACGCAAATCAAACAAAAACCAAACCCAACCAAACAACAACAAAAAGCAAACAAACAAAACCAGTAGAAGAAATGATCAGCACCTCTAGCCATCATGGAAATGCAAATCAAAACTATTTTGAGATTCCATCTTACACTTGTCAGGATTGTTATTGCTAGTGTTATTGCTAGGATCAATAACACTAGTGAGGGAAGACAAAAACTTTTTTTCTATAGTATAGAAAAACACAAAGACTAAAGAATTCTATAAGTAATGGCAAAACAGTAAGAAGAAGAAGACTCTGCCACCTTACTTCAGAAAAATAAGTAAATAATAATAGGATTCTCAAAAAGACTAGAGCACTATGAAAGAAGTGTTGAGCTTCTGAACCACTAACGAAGTAAACCTAACAGTGCAGCTGCCAAGCTGGTTGTGGCATGCCTCTGTAAACACCATGGCCATCTGAGTGTTAATTTTCTTTTCTTTTTTTTTAATTTTATTTTTCTTATTAGTTACGTTTTGTTAAATCTGTGTCCCAGCTGTATCCCGCTCCCTCATTCCCTCCCCAACCCCACACTCCCTCCCTGAGTGTTAATTTTCAAGAGGCAAAAACTCACCTCAGTACCCTGCATTGTCTCAAACTTTTAGATTCTGATATCAGGTAGTTTATTTTAGGCATATGAAACAGAGCACAGGAAAAAAAAAAGTTTTTCTGGTGTTAATTAACTCAATTTCATGTGTACAACAAAGCTTAAGACATGACTACAATTGTAAAGTATGTATGAGATCTTCCATACAATGGGATCTATAGATTGACTACATATGACATCTTAGTGGTATGGGAGAGGATCTGATATGGTCTTCACCACACCAATCACACAAAGTTCACCAGGCTGTTAATCACCTTCTCTCCCAGATTTTTGGTGGGAAACAGGTTACATATATCTCCATTTGAAGAGACCATCCTGTGGCTGAACATTCCTGGTTTTTCTAGTGCTTTTATGAGAGCAAAAGAACCTCTGTGGCTGCTATAGTTACTATCAGTAAAAAGTGTCAGTATTCAACACACTATGGTTAAAATGTGAGACATTTTATAAGCTTTGATTTTTGTAAAGTAACAGTCCCTGATGAATAGCTTGATCAACATGTGGGTTTCCTACAAAGGGGAGAGGGGACTGTCTCTGACAGTCACTCTGTTGCCTGCTTTTCCATCACTTCCCTCTGCAAGGCTGCTTGGCCAGGCCACTTGGGAGGAAGATGCACTTAGTTTTGATGGGACTTGATGTGCTGGAGTGAGTTAGGAATAGAGAGACTCCTTTTATCTCAGGAGGAGGGTAGTGGGGATAGGGATAAGGGAGGATAGGAACAAAAAGAAAGAAGGAAGGACATATGATCAGGATGTAAAGTAAATATATTAATTAAATAATAAATTAATTAATCATAACAAAAAGAGTAGTCCCTGTGCTTAATTTCAAGAAAAAAAATTAAAAGGAGTAGTAACTGAGATGCCATTCCATGTAATTCTTGGTTCCAAATAGCCAGCGGTGGCCAAGATAATGAGGTTGTTTTCTTCCTTGTGACTTGCGGTTAATCATAAGTTTCTATCATGAGCATTTTAATTATGTGTTTTGCCTGAAACAAAGGAACAAATGTTAAGGGTGACTTTTGAGCTTACTAGACTGTTAAATAACTTTCAAAAATTTCAGAAGTCATTATTTTTAAATATTATTATTTACAATTTATTCATTTTGTAGCCCACTGCCCCATCTTCTCCCAGTCCCACCCTCCCTTCCCTGTCTCCTGTGTCCCCCTCCCCTAGTCCACGGACAGAAGTAATCCTCCGCTACTATCTGGCCCCAGCCTATCAGGTCTCTACAGGACTGGATCCTCTTCCTCTGTGGCCTAGTAAAGTATTCTTAAGCTTCTGAAAAGTCTATCTTTTTCATGATTGTGACAGTTTATGTAGGTCAGCGTTTCTAAAATTCATTTGACATGAAGGCATTGCCATATACAGTTATAGTGGCAAAGCAAAACAAAACTGATGTTTGAACTCTCAAGTAGGGCAGGAACTATTAGTAAGCAAAAATACTTTTAAGATTTTATTCCATGTGATGAAAAAAATGATTCGCATTACCAAAAAATTATAGAAATTAAAAATAATGTACTATATTGGGAAAGTAATCACAACATATTATACAATAATAAAAAATAAATGTAAGGTATACTAATAATAACTATGCTTATATATAGAATAAACATAGTAAAATCTCTAGTTCTAAAGATGCTAAACAACAAGGAGGACCCGAGGGAAGATGCTCAATCCTCATTCAGAAGGGCAAAGAGAATAGACATAAGAAGTGGGAACAGAACAGGAGCCTTCCACAGAGGGCTTCTGCATGACTCTACCCAGCAAAGTATAGAAGCACATGCAGAAACTCATAGCCAAACTTTTGGCAATGTGCAGGAAATCTTATGAAATAAAGGGAAGATAGAAATATCTAGGGGGACAGGGCCTCCACAGGCAGGCCAAGAGAGCCAGTAAATCTGGGCACAGGGGGGCCTGCAGAGTCTGATGATGAATCAACCAAGGACCATGCATGGAAAGGATCTAGACCCCCTGCTCACATGTAGCCCATGGCCAGGTCAGTCTCCATGGGGTTTTCTAGTAAGTGGAGCAGGGGCAGTCACTACCATGAACTCATTTGCCTGCCCTTTGATCACCTCCCCCTGGTGAGGTGGCCTTACTATGCCACAGAGAAAGAGGATCCAGACAGTGCTGATGAAATCTGATATATTTTAGACAGATAATAAGGAATAAGATCCTCTCCTATCAGTGGACCAGGGGAGGGACATAGTGGCAGAAGATGGAGGAAGAGTGGGTCCAGGAGGACATGAGGGAGGGGACTACAACCAGGATATTATGTGAATAAAATGTAATTAATAATAATAATAAATAATTATATTTATATCTCAAGGTACAGAGGTTGACAAAATTCTTCATTAATATTCTATTTTGTAGATCATAGCTTTCATTTGTTATTTGTTATAAATGTACAGTTTTTAAACACATTATATAAATTTTGTATCAGTGCATATTCTACATAATGACATATATCTGTTCATTTTTTTCTTTTTATTTGAAAATTGATAAAAATCTTTTGGGGAGCTTAAGATGTTTTGATTATTTCTATTTCTTTATTTTATGCTGGTCTTATTCTGTGTTTTTCTATTTTAAATATCTATGGCATATCTTGAAAATAACATTTTATAATATTCCTGCCCATCCTCCAACTATTTCTACTACTTACTATCCAGTATTCTCTGGACTCCCTGTGCCTTAGAGTGAATCTTATACATGATCTGTTTAGGCTGGACCATAAACCATCACATTCTAAGAACTTTGGCCTGATGTGAGGTTTTCATAGGTTTAAAGTTTGTGACAATACCTATTTAAAAAAAAAAAAGTTGATACTACTCTTTTCTTTTCTTTTCTTTTTAATAAAAGAGATTGTGTTGTGGTATAAAACTGGATCTTACTTCCTGGACACAAACACCTTTATTAAATCCCATCAATATGGATAGTAATTTATTATGTCACCACATAATGGAGCTTTTTGTTTTCCTAGTCCTACTGTTTCCTGAATAGATCTTTATATTTTCAGGATATGACAATCACCAGAATTGGTTGTGTGGAACAGCAAACTTTATGGAAACCCTAACCATTAAACAGCTTATAAAGCAAACATGAAAATGATGTGCACAGATGGTGACCGAGTGCCAAATATTTAACTGATCCTTTCCAGTTGATCATGCATAATTTAATATGTCAGTCAACTGAGGCTAAATAGAAGACAGAAAACTTGTGGGAGGTAATTGGAAACAAACCTCTTGGAGCTAGTGTTAACTGTGAGTAGACTGCAACACAATAGGCAAAAAATAATGCTGGCTTAGTTTTCTGTATTTAGATCTACGTTTGAAAATTCTGCGTTCTGTCCCTATTCCCAAGAAATCTAGAATGCCAATAATGTAATTTTATTCATTTTGATCAACAGTAGCTTTGTGATATTAAAAAAAAACTTTCATAAAGTAGCAATGTATTGGAAATTGGAGAAATAATATAATAAAGTTGATTGGATATATTAGTAAGGATCAAAACCATTCATTGGTAATATTTAGAAATATTTGTGAATTTAATAAAAGGACGTCTGTATTTTTTAAAATGTTATACTGTGAACATTTACACAGTCTAATAGCTGAGCTATACCACTAGTACCCAATTTATTTTTAGTCACTTGTTTTATTTTTCCCTGTTGGAGTATCAATCATTGAAATCACAAAAATGTCATAAACATGCTTTACCTCTGTTTCTTCATTTTGTTTGTTTGTTTGGTTGGTTGGTTGGTTAGTTTTTCTACTTCTAGAGACATTGCTTACCAGTTAAGAGCACTGGTTACTTTTCCAAAGGACCCAGGTTCAATTTCCAGCACCCACATGTCAGCTCACAACCATCTATAACCCCAGTGTTGAGGCATCTACATCCTCTTCTGTCTATAAAGGTACCAGAGACCTATATAGGACATAAATACAGACCAAACACCCATAACCTAAAATAAATAGAAGCTTAACATACTAAGCCAGAGCATTTTATTCAAGAAAGGATAGAAAATATATAAAAAGTTATTAAAACTGAGTATAATGCACAAATAGAAGAAAATATTTTTTTTTCATTGCTTCTTATCCCTTTTCTTAAGCTTGTAATTTTGGCTAACACTGTATATTCTCTGTAATTTGATCACAACTACTATAGGCTCTACAGATATTTTCATATGAACTGATCTTTTCCAATCAGTTAGAAATAGAAAGTAATAATCGTCTTTTCCCAATGAAGTTTCTGTTTCATCTTTGGTACAATAAGTATTAAGACAATGAGGCCTCAATATATTTCACTAAAAGGAACCGAATTAAATCATTGGTCAAATGAAGAGCCCAATTCTATAGCTATTTTACCAGCAGGAATTGGTTGCTTTTAATATCTCTGAAGAGAAGATGCACATAGAACAGCAGCCAAACAGAAAATCAGAAAATAAAAATCATAAACAAAATCAATATACCAAGTTGGTTGCTTCTATGTGCATATCCGTTTTTTTTTTAATTAAGACAGACTAAAGAGCCTTGTTGATAGATGCCTTCAAAATACTAATTTTCATTCTTTAATGTGCTCATCATTTTCAGCAAGAAACTTGCAGACTCCTGCTTGAAAGGTCTAGAATCACTGGAAACTTTAAAATAAATGTGAAAGTCAGACTTGTACATGTGCCCCTTTGGAGGGGATTTGTTTCTATGATTCTACATAGAAATAATTCAATCACTTACTAAAATTATAGCATCTTCGCTGGTGATAGAATATAACTTTCCTGTTGGACAAATCAGAAATTTAACCATCATTTTTTTTTATTACAAATGAACCAAAAACAGAATTCTGAGTCCAACTCAAGTTACTGACAAGGAGCTTGTCATAACTTAACCTTGCATCTTCTGAGGAAAATTATGAGCTCTGCCTAAATTAAGAAGACTCAGAGGATTTGTTGTTAATTAGCTCAGACAGCATTTTCCAGTGTCCTTCCAAGGAACAAATAGTCTGCAATATGCTTCCAAGGAGGCATTTATAGTTAAACACATTTGGGAAATCCTGCATGGCATTTGAAATTCAGAAAGTCCATTAGCACATTACAGATCTTCTAAGCACATTTTAAAGATTATTGTGTGAGTTTATCAAATATGGTTTGATTTTTAGAATTATTTTTTTTCATTGAATTGTTTGTTCTTACATTGTTTCTACTATCTTGAGCTCCAGACATTTCTTTAACAGGAATCAAATTCCTCTAAAGAACTTCCAAGGTAATACAATTGTAAATCTGGCAAGCAGTAGAACAAAAAGAAAAAAAAAAAAAAAGAAGTTACATTGAAATACCAGACACAAGTATTATGGGGCCATGTTCTATCAATCCCAGGTTACATCAAGTCCTGCCAAACTGGAGCCGAATCCAGACAGCTAGTGACCTAACCGCAGAGGTAGTGGTTATAGAGCTTGTCAGTGTATGACCCTACTGTGGGGGAGAATACAGCATTCTCCCTGGTGTGCAATAAACAATGTGAAATCTTTTCAGAACAACCTTTGGCAACAATTTTAAAGCTTAAGTTATTTCTTTTGTCTGTTAATACTATCTCTTGTTGATTTGGTTTTTTTTTATTATTAAAACTTCCATTTGATATATTGAGGTCAAGTAGTTTCAAGTGGGAAATTGGAATGAATAATGTTGGCTGTGCACAGGTTTCTTTATGAAGACTCAACACAAGGACAAGATAACCCTGATAAATCATAATACAGTTATTTTGTGACAAATCTTTTGACAGAAAGATTAACATTTAGATACCCAGAAAGGGAGAGAGCATATGAGAAAATTAATCACAAAAACTACTGCTTATTGCTACTTTTGTTCCTAAAAATATTATTGTTTTTAGGAGATAGTATGAATGTAGCCTTAAAATGCCAGTAGGCTTTACTGAGTTGTTTATGGACGATAAGTTCTTTCCTCAAAAGAGAGAAGCACACAGATGCTACAATATACTTAAGAAAGCTCACAGGGCTCCCCTTTCTCCACATCCTCTCCAGCATGTGTTGTCACTTGAGTTTTTTATCTTAGCCATTTTGACCAGTATAAGGTGAAATCTCAGGGATGTTTGATTTGCATTTCCCTGATGACTAAGGACTTTGAGCATTTCTTTAAGTGTTTTTCAGCCATTCGATATTCCTCTATTGAGAATTCTCTCTTTAATTCTGCATCCCATTTTTTAATTGGATTACTTGATTTGTTGCTGTTTAACTTCTTGAGTTCCTTATATATTCTGGATATTGGCCTTCTTTCAGATATACGGTTGGTGAAAATCTTTTTCAATCTGTAAGCAGTTGTTTTGTTCTGACGACAGTGTCCTTTGCTTTACAAAAGTTTTTCAGTTCCATGAGGTCCCATTTATTGATTGTTGCTTTTAGAGCCGGTGCTGTTGGTGGTTTAGTGTGTCTGGTTTTATATTGAGGTCTTTGATCCACTTGGACTTTATTTGAGTGCAGGGTGATAAATATGGATCTATTTGCATTTTTATACATGTAGATATCCAGTTAGACCAGTACCATCTTTTGAAGATGCTGTCTTTTTTCCATTGTATGGTTTGGGCGTCTTTGTCAAAGACCAGGTGTCCACTGATATGAGTTTATTTCAGGCTCTTCTGTTCGATTCCATTGATCTACCAGTCAGTTTCTATGACACCCTCTTCCACTGCTGGTGGGAATGCAAACTTGTACAACAACTCTGGAAATCAACCTGGTGCTTTCTCAGACAATTAGGAATATCGATTCCTCAAGCTCTAGACATACCACTCCTAGGCATATATCCAAAAGATGCTCAAATATACAACAAGGACATTTGCTCAACCATGCTTGTAGCAGCTTTATTTGTAAAAGCCAGAAGCTGGAAAGTAACCAGATGCCCCTCAACTGAGGAATGCATACAGAAATTGTGATACATCTACACAATAGAATATTACTCAGCAATGAAAAACAAGGAAATCATGAAATTTGCAGGTAAATGGTGGGAACTGTAAAAGATCATCCCGAGTGAAGTATTCCAGAAGCAGAAAGACACACAGGGTATATACTCACTCATAAGTGGATATTAGACACATAATACAGGATAAACTTACTAAAATCTGTACACCTAAAGAAACTAATCAAGAAGGAGGACTCTGACTTAAATGCTCAATCTCCATTCAGAAAGGCAAAGACGATGACCATCAGAAGAAGGAAAAAACAGGGAACAGGATAGGAGCCTGATACAGAGGGCCTCTGAAAGGATCTACCCTGCAGGGTATCAAAGCAGATGCTGAGACTTATGGCCAATCTTTTGGTAGAGTGCAGGGAATCTTTTGAAAGAAATTGGAAATAGTAAGTCCTGGAGAGGACAGGAGCTCTACAAGGAGAGCAAAAGAATCAAAATATCTGGGCACAGGGGTCTTTTCTGAGACTGATACTCCAACCAAGGACCATTCATGGAGATAACCTAGAACCCCTACACAGATGTAGCTCATGAACAATTCAGTCCAAGTAGGTTTGAAAGTAATGGGACAGGGACTGTCATTGACATGAACTGATTGGCCTGCTCTTTGATCATCTCCCCCTGAGGGGGGAGCAGCCTTACCAGGCCACAGAGGAAGACAATGCAGCCACTCCTGATGAGACCTGATAGACTAGGATCAGAAGGAAAGGGAGGAAGACCTCCCCTATCAGTCAACTGGGGGAGGGACATGGGTGGAGAAGGGGGAGGAGGGGTGGGAAGAGGGGATTGGGAAGGAGGGAGGGAGCTACAGGCCGGATACAAAGTGACGAAATTTTAATTAGTAAAAATTTAAAAAATGAGATATATAAAAAAAGAAAGCTCACAGGGAATAGATAACCCTTCTTTAGTGAACGAATAATGATGATTTCTAATAATGGAAATAGATAAGATAAAGAGGCAATACAAAAATATTTAATTAAAAGAAGAATGACTATTCTGTGTATTGTAGAATGCAATATATAGGCATTTTACTTTAATGTTATATAATTTTACAAATTCAATTTGAAATTAAAAACAAAAAGACTTACAGCTAGTAAAAAGACAGTGTAATTTGACAAGACTAAACATAACTGAAATTAGGGCAGCTTTGCCCTAAATCATCATATATTATTATTTATTTTGGGAGACTAAGCACTTGTTATTTGTTAAGTAATAAAGACAGGATATACAATCTTGCCTGTGGATTGAGACCCAGTGTTCTATTTACTTTCTAAATATGTTTGCTCTCTCAGAAGAATATATACTTGACTTTCAACACAGTCACCACTGACCACTGGGCTTTAAATATTCTCAGTCCTATAAGATGATATTTTTCTTTAAGCAACCTATGCATTTTCTAAATTCCTTATGACATAAGCACAAAAATCACCATGCAACTGTGTATTAGTAAATGCACAATGTTGAGATTTCTTTAGTTAAAGATAGGCTGTGAAGACATTTCTAGGACATATACTATGCTTTATCAAGAAGATCCTAAATCAGTAATACTGGACAGCTGAAGATTCTAAGCTGAAGTTGATTGTGGGAGTTTATTTATCAAAATGCCAAGAAGTTCAAGAGCTCATAAATGAGATAGAGACTACCAAAGTGAGCACATCTTTGGCACTGCAACAGATACATATTGTCCTGTAGCTTCCAGCTCATATTTTCTACTTAAAATCAAATTCTCAGGAAATTCCTCAGTTGTGATACACTGTGAACCCAGGGACAATGGAGTCTCAGGCATTACAATGCAGCTTTCTGTGACTAGCCTGCACAAAAGGCTGATTGACAGCAAGGCAAACCACATACTGACCGCAAGTTGAAGCTGAGTGATCACAAACAAGTCAGGCAGAGGAAACATCACAAAACCCCATTATTTGGCAAGTTGAAGCAGTGTGAGATGTTGTTGATGGCTGAGAAGTGACAGCAGGGGAAGGGCAAAAAAATCCCACAGTAGCGTGTAAGCCACTGAAAAGGGAAAGCTCAATTTGTGCAAAAATGTCATGCAGTCTTTGGGTCAGAGGCAAAATCTTGCAAAATGACAGGTCCTGCAAACTGTGGTCATAGCTGGTTACTAACAAACAATTCACAAATATTCTCCAGGGCTTGACTTGTGAGAAACCTGTGTTGTTTTCAACAAAGCTTCTAAAAAAACATTGCCATAAGCTTCTGAAACTTAGGTATGTAAGTCTGTATGTTTTGCTGAGTAATGTACACTAGTAATACATTATAGAGTATTAATTTTAATTTTAACTGATGGATGATTTAGAATAATCATTGGCTTCTAATTATGTACAATTCATAAAATTTAGCACCTTTAATCATTAAAATGCATTATTTTTTTTTCTGCCCAGATGTTCTGTTAGGAGAGGTTTCAAAAGAGCTATGACACTGTACAGAGTGAAATGAAAGAAGAAAACAAACCCATTCAATAACCGTTGGTAACATCACTTTCCTTTCTTTCTTTCTTTCTTTCTTTCTTTCTTTCTTTCTTTCTTTCTTTCTTTCTTTCTTTCACTACAATTTACATACAGCTTTAAAAAAATACAAAGTTTCTGTCTTGGGAAAATATCTTAACAGTAATTCTTTGAGTTTTGTTGACACCTGTCTCCAAAAACTGTGCTGTGGTATCTTTGCTACAGCCAGTAATGCACCACTGATCACCAACACGTTTAGAAAGTAGATCCCACAGAGCACAGTAAGTAACAGCGACTGGTGCAGAAAACTTGAGAGAAGCACTGTTTGGACGGATGTCTAGATGGTGAATTCAAATGCAGATGTGGGTTTACAGTAAGACAGCACTCCAAATCTAATCTAAGGGTGGCCTCTTTCCCTCAAGCCTTTGGAAGTTATGATAGACAGTAGCATATTTGCAAAGAAGTTTGGTCACCTCTGCTTTTCTGTGCTGCTGTGTGCTGTGTGAAATCTCTTTCTAGAGTCTGAATTTTGTGAAGCACTACATTAAACACTTTACACACAGCTTGTGAAGACTTTCTGCTCTGATATCCAATGTATGTCTATGCAGAGAACTTACAGCACATGACATCCTAACTTGTGATATTTCTGCTTGATTCTTTGAGTCACCCACAGCGTATTTGAAAACTAAAATTTCATTGAAATCACTTTAAATCTTATTTGTTGAATTGATTTTGTCTTTTCCAAGGACTAATAGACTTTATTATTATTATTATTATTATTATTATTATTATTATTATTATTTGTGGAACAACACATAATTTTGCCAATATCTATATTGAGAGGGCCTAATTATTTGGTATTAGTATTGCAACGTATGTTTAGAAATTGGGTAAGTGATGATGATTGAGCTATAATAATTCCAATTTATTAGAAAATGTCTTCCAGAAACTATGTTGAAATCTAACAACCTGTTTTGTTTTGGCATAATTTATACCTTTTAAAAATAGGAGCAGCAAAAGAAAAGGTGAAGAAAGTAATATATGGTATTTTCTAAAATTCATGGATTGCTTTATCTTCTATGTTTATGACTTAAAAATATTTTATATTTACTACACTAATAACAATGACTATGCATGGTCAAGTTACGTGTTTTCTCTGATAAACAGTTATTAAGAAAATTGCAAAATATGACCTGAGAAGACATAGATACCCTTGTGTAAGTTCCTGCAATTCTGCGCCTGAAGAGATGGCTCAGTGGTTAAAAACACTGACTGGTCTTCCAGAGGACCTAGGTTCAAATCCTATCACCCACAATGAAGCTCAAAACCAGTTGCCTGGGTTCCGACACCTTCACACAGACACACACTCAGGCAAACATAAATAAATTAAAGAAAAGAAGAACCAAATTTCTGCAATTCCATGTATATTGATGCTGTGCCCTGTCTCAACACAAGGCAATTTGTTCAAGGTAGAGGAATATCAAACAATTGATTATGTTTTTAGAAGAGGAAGGAATTTCGCTGATGTAATTAGGATAGCATTGGATTAATTGAAAGGAAAAAATTTTCAAAATATTAATAACTGAAATATACGGGCTCTTTGAAACAGAAACTCAGTATTCTTGAACCCAGAATTCCAGGACACAGAGATTCATTCTGCAGATAGCAAGCTTTGGAGAAGCCAGCTGCCATGCAATAGGGTCTAGTGGTGGAACATTTCTGTATTCCCAGTGCACAAGAAGCAGAGGCAGCAGTGTAGACCTAAATTTGAGGCAAGTATTGTAAAAGCGACTTTTATTTGCCTGTAGCAATTGCCGTCTTGGAGGCTTACTGCTTCCTTTGGCTAACCTAGGCCTACTGGGGAAGAAGGTTCTAGCCTCTGCACAATCTAATCTTGGCCTACAATCTTTTCAGGCTCTGAGACTTACTGCTGAATAAGCTCACCTCTTCTAGTTCTTTCTGAATTCTGGCTGATTGAGTCAACTCAGCTGTTCAGACTCAAACACCCCTCCAACAAGCTGTCTGATTCACACTGGCTTTTCTCAACTTTTGACTGAAATTCTCTGCTTGGCCTCAAACTCACTCTAGCAATCTTTAATCTTCTAGCTCTTTCTAATTTTCTCTGTCATTCTGTCTTTACTAGTATCTAGTTTTTTCTCTCTTCAACCTGTTTTTGTAAAATTCTCCCAGTATAACTGCCCACTCTCTTTCCCCTCTTAAGTTGCCTCTCTTTCCTCTATGTTCTGAGAGTTGGACATACCCTATTCTGTCAAGTCTTTCTCTGATTTGTCACTTTTTCCACCTCTCAATTATGTATCACTTTCAAACATGGCTGCTTCCTTCTACAAACTAACTCTACCTTCATTGTTTGGGATTAAAGCTGTGTCCTAAGGCTGTGTCTTTATTCCATCTTTGGATGGATTTTCCGATCTTGGATGGAAAATCAGAGCAGGTATGTTGCTAGATTAAAATTCCTCTACAAAGCATGTTCTACAGACCTCCAGAACACCCTGTTTCACTATCCATTCCCCAGAAAAACAGAATAAAAAAACTCTTCACTTACTGGCAGGTAAATTAAAACAACAACAACAACCAAACTATTATTTTATGCAATTATGAGACTAATAATACACAGCAGCAGCAGCAGCTCTTATCATAAATTTTTATTTAATGTCATAATTTTTGAGAAAAATATTTCCTAATTTGCTGTTACTATTTTTAAATCCAGTCATTGTTACTGTTCTCACGTTTGTCACCTCATTAACTTTTCAGATAATACTATTAAATTTTCATATAAAAGCTTATTTCAAAAGAGTGATACAGTCTTACAAGTACATTATGGAAGAAAATATGACCATTGTAAGGACTGTTTAACTTAAATTTATATGTTGCAAAATGTCTGTTTGACTCTTTAAGTTGTATTATTCCCAGGGTCTCATGTAATGCAATACAAGTTGCCACACACAAATGCAAATGGTAAGGAGGAGAAGGAGAGAAAGACAGAAATGAGGAAGAAACGAGGAGGAGAAAGAGCTACTAACATTCATTTTTGGAACTATCAAACCACTTTATAAATCTTTTCACATTTGGCCTCAGATATTTATTCATGTCAGAAGAATCAGGTAAATGATCTGTAAGATAAATAACACCAAATGTTTTCTGTTAAAATCACAGTTGGTCTAAGCAATGGATCTGCATTTCTTAGAGGTTGGAAGGATTTTCTGGTAATGAGACTATTGTGCCAGATTTTAGGTATGAAACATAGTTATAACATGGAGACTTATGTTTTGATACCACTGAAATGCTAGTTTCTCTCATGGTCAGATCATTTACCTGCCATTGGCCAAGCAGTTCAGTATTCCTTAATTTCATGTGCCTGTTGTGTTCAAAAGGGAATATAGTAAGTAAATACTTGTGATGATGTAACAAATTTTGTTAGTTATAATTTAATTGTTTTAATATATTCAAAATAATTATTTTGATGTTTCGTTATTATGTTATAACAAAATGCACATTAATTTTATATTTATGTGTTTCATTATGACATTTTCATGTGTTCATATAACATATTTCGACAATGTTTATATTATGATCATGTCATTTTTTCCCTCCCACGCCCCCTCAATCCCCTTCTCAAATAGCAGTCCTTACAATTTCACAAATTTAGTTGTTCCGTGAATGTGTGCTGAAGTGGTTTACAGGAACAGGAATACATGAACTTTACTAGCACCTACATCACTAAAGAAATTTTCTCTTCTCTTCTCATTCATAAACTACTTTTATAGATGGAGAAAACTGAGGTTCACGAATATTCATAACTTTTTAAAAATCGTAGAATATGTGTCTACAGCAGATGTGCTCACTCCTCAACAGCATCTTCTGTGGTTGCTCTAAATAATAATCACTCTAAGCAACCAACTTTAAAGTTTCTGTAAAATATCTGATAATAGAAATACGGTTAACATAAAATGAAAAATAATATGTTATGCAGTGTATTA
The DNA here is from genome assembly GCF_907164565.1 of Psammomys obesus. NCBI lineage: Eukaryota > Metazoa > Chordata > Mammalia > Rodentia > Muridae > Psammomys > Psammomys obesus. Next base: position 47,699,005 of record NW_026591086.1, read on the forward strand.
TTGGACTGGTCTGAAAATAAGAGCTTAAATCAAGACTGAGTGTAGCACAAATAAAAGCAAAGAGTTGTCAGTATTATATATATATGTGTGTATGCATATATATATATTTGGACATACATATATGTGTATATACAATGTGTGTACATACACATATACAGGTATGAATTTTTTGTATGTATATATACATACATACATACATAATTTAAAAGTTACTGTCTTTCTGTAAGGCCACTTATTGGGGAAAGAAAAGACAAAAAAATTTTAAATTCTAGTCCACAATATTTCCTTGCAATAGCAATCCCCTTAAGGGTCTAGCTGTGCACATTCCTGCCCCAAACAGCATAACAACTGTTATTCTTTTTCCTAATTCAAACAAGTGCTTTGGGGCAAGGGGCTGCAGATTAGAAAAACAACGTGTTTCCTGTACTTTAGCACAGAATGATTTCAGATCGTGATTTGTTTTGTTTATTCCTTCTTTGTTGCTTGAGTGGGAGATTATAGATAACCCAGTTATCACTGAGACAGTGAGGAGGAGCCAGGAAAAAGAACTTTCCTATCATGAGCATTGAGGCATGTGGCCAACTGTGAAGTTTGCTAAATGCCAATTAACTATTTTTGCTTTTAAAGGGTGCAAGAGTACATTATTATATGTATATTCCCATTAAATAACATCTATTTTCATCACAGTCTCAATGTTATAAAACATGATAACGTTATTTTATTTTCAGGACATACTCTGCTTATACTCATTATCAGCTCAGTATTCCTTTTGTTTTGGGATCAGATCACCTATTTTACAAGTGTCTGTGTAGCTCCCTCTTTGATATGTAAATTACTCCTCATTTACTATGACTGAGAAGAGGTTGGATTTACAGAGTGTAACCTTTCTATTCAAACTCTTGATGAATGCGTATAAACGTCCATTTAAATATCATTGTCACAGGGATGTTCACATGAGATAGGTAAAAGCAGTTCACAATAAAAGAAATTATTTATTCCAATTAATAATGCTAATTACTACTTTGTTTTTAAAAAGTAAAGTGTTTCTTTCCATGCTAGAAATTGTTTTGTAGGATTAATGCATTATTAATCTATTTATTTATTTATTTACTTATTTATTTATTTTTTCATGTTAGTCTCCTTTGATTTATGTATGTGTTTATTTATTCATTTATTTACTGTTAGACTCCAAACATCAAATATTTTCATAAGGTTCTGAAGACTACAATGTCATATCAATAATTTAAATGAAAATAAACTAATGCTCAAAACAATCCTGTGTTTCATTTATACACTATCAACAACATTCAAATTTTAATGTATCCTATCCATTAGTTTGTAAAGCATTTATTAATTTTAGACTTTTAAAGAAAAATCCAAAAAATACTTGATATAAATATCTAAATTTACATTTTATTGTAAGATTTCTGCATTTAACATTCAGTATCAGTTTCTCAGTAAATGTCATCAGTTCTCTAGGAGGTAACCAAAATTCCAGTGTAAATTTCACTGAAGTTAGCTTCACATGAATTTTAGCATTTTTTAAAACTTTTTATTACATATCTTTACAAAGTTTTTAGTTATTATTTTAGTAAAGTCTTCCTTTCCATTTTAAGTATAAATCGATTACCTCAGATTCTGACAAAAATTCATGATATGAAGATCCTATTGCAAGACAAATAATATGCTTTTCATTTCATGTGTGGCTACCAGAGGAAATAAATTTATTGTTGCCATCAGGGAAATACGAATTGTATATAAAGTTAAGTTAACCTACTTTGTGAATGGAATTTTATGTAAGAAGTGGGAAATAGTAAGAGCTGGAGGGGACAGGAACTCCACAAGGAGAGCAACAGAACAAGATATTTTGAACACAGGGAACTTCCCAGAGACTCATACTCCAACCAAGGACTATTCGCGGAGATAACCTAGAACCCCTGCACAGGTGTAGACCATTGCAGGTCAGTGTCCAAGTGGGTTACATAGTAATGGGAAGAGGGACTGCCTCTGACATAAACTGATCGGCCTGCTCCTTGATCACTTCCCCCTGAGGGGGGAGCAGCCTTACCAGGCCACAGAAGAGGACAATGCAGCCACTTTTGATGAGAACTGATAGACTAAGATCAGAAAGAAGAGGAGAACTTCCCCTATCAGTGGACTTGGGGAGTGGCATGCATGCAGAAAGGGGAGGGAGGGTGGGATCGGGAGGGGAGGAGGGAGGGGCTTATGGGGGGATACAAAATGAATAAAGTGTAATTAATAAAAAAAAAAGAATCTACAATTTGCATGTCAATCATAGATCATCTATTTTACCAAGGTAATTTTTTTCTTATCGTCGCTTGTATTTTGGTTTTTTTTTTTATATATATATAGTGAAATTTATTTAAACTCATTTTGATTATATTTAAATTGACACTCAGTTAATTATTGTGCAGGGATGTGAACAATTAGGCTAAATTTTTTTAGGAACACTCTGGTCTTTAAAAGAAAAAACCTATATAACTGGTCACTTTAGAAACATTAATGCTTAAAATGAAGTATGAATTTACTTTTAAATAAAAATATGAATGCATTTAATTAATTTGACTACTTTGTGATAGGATATAAATGCATATATTCAACTTGAATATCAGGTTGAATAGAATGTTAATGGGAGATAGAATGCTGTCTACTAAAATCCTAACTATAATTTCAAATTATTTTTGAAAAATGTTTTTTATTTAAATTTATTTATTTTTATTTATTCATTTTACATCCTGATAGATCATTGACCCTCCCTCATCTCATCTTTGTCCTACCCTCTCTCCCTCTTCCCCCATCCCACTCCTCAAGTCTTCAGAAATGGCGAACCCTTTTCCCCTACCAACTGTCCTGAGCCTATTAAGAGTACAGGGAATCATATGAAAGAAGGGGGGGTTGGTATGACCTGGAGAGGATAGGAGCTCCACAAGGAACAAATATATCAGGGCACGGGGGCCCTCTATAAGACTGTTTCTCCAACCAAAGACCATGTATGGATATAACCTAGAACCCCTGCTCGAATGTGGTCCATGGCAGCTCAGTATCCAAGTGGGTTCCCTAGTAAGGAGAACAGGGACTATTTCTGACATGAACTCAGTAGCTGGCTCTTTGAGCTCCCTCCCCCTCCCCCACCAAGAGAGAAGCAACCCTGCTAGGCCACAGAGGAGGACATTGCAGCCAGTCCTGATGATACATGATAAGCTAGGTTCAGATGAAAGGGGAGGAATACTTCCCCTAGCATTGAACTTGGAAAGGGGCAGGGAGGAGATGAAGGAGGAAGGGTGAGATTGGGAGGGAATGAGGGAGAGGGCTATGGCTGGGATATAAAGCTGGTAAACTGTAACTAATATTAAAAACAAACAAACAAACAAAAAAAACCCCAAAACAAAACAACAACAAAAGATTCGTCAAGACTGGCTGCACCCTCTTCCTCTGTGGTCTGGCAAGGCTGCACCACCAGAGGGAAGTTATCTAGGAGCAGAAACCCATATGGAGACTGAGATGCTTATCAGTTACATCTGAGCAGGGGGTCCAGGTCCTCTCCATATGGTCCCCCTGGGCCCAGATTAACGCCTCTGTTCTCCTTTTGGAATTCCTGTCCCCTCCTCTGGATCCTTCTATCACCGATTCTTTCATAAAATTCCCTGCATTCTGCCCAAAGTTTGGCTGAGTCTCAGCCTCTGCTTTAATACCTCCATTAGATCAATAGAGTCTTTCAGAGTCCCTCTGGGTAGGCTCCTGTCCTGTTACCTGTCTTCTCCTGCTTCTGATGTCTATGGCATTTGTCCTTATGAATGAGGATTGAGGATCTTCCCTATGGTCTTTGTAGTTTAGCTTCTTTTGGACTATAGGTTTTAGTATGTTTATCCTGTATTACATGGCTAACAACTACTTATGAGTGAATATATACTATATGTGTCTTTCTGCTTCTGGGTTACTTCATTCAAAATGATCTTTTCTAGTTCCCACCATTTGCTTGCAAATTTCATGATTTCCTTGTTTTTAATTGCTGAGTAGTATTCCATTGTGTAAATGTTCCACAATTTCTGTATCCATTCCTCCATTGAGGGGCTTCTAGAATGTTTCCAGATTCTGGCTATTACCAATGGAGCTGCTATGAACAAAACTGGGCCCTTGGGCCCCTGCAGAGACTGATAGCCAACCAAGGACCATGCATGAAGATGACCTAAAACCCCTGCCCAGTTGTATCCCAGAGACTCAGATTCCAAGTGAGTTCCCTAGTAAGGGGAGCAGGGGTTGTAATCTGTCATGAACTCAGTGACAGGCTCTCTGATCACCTTCCCCTGGGGGCTGGGGGTAAAGCCTTGTCAGGCCATAGAGGAAGATGTTGCATGCATTTTTGATGAGACCTGATAGGCTAGGATCAGATAGAAGGGGAGGAGGACCTCCCTATCAGTGGACTAGGGGAGGGGCATAGAATAAGAAGAGGGAGTGAGGGAGGGAGGGATTGGGAGGAGATGAGGGAGGTGACCACAGCCGGGATACAAGGTGAATAAATTGCAATAAATAATAAATACATTTTTTCTAAAAGAAAACGTGTTACATCTACAGAATGGAATACTTTTCAGCTATTAAAAACTAGGACATCTTTAAATTTGCAGTTATATGAATGGATCTGGAAATGATCATCGTGTGTGAGGCATCCCAGACCCAGAAAGAAGAGAATGGTATATACTCACTTATAAACGAATATTAGCAGTATAGTAGAGTGAAATGTCTTTTTAAAATGAAATCACAAAAATTTTTTTTCCAGTTCTAAAGCACTGTTAAATATAGACTGCTTAGTTTCTGTGTGTTTGTGTGTGTGTGTGTGTGTGTGTGTGTGTGTGCGTGCAAGCACGTACATACTAAAGGCTTATCCAGTCAAGAGCCTTGTCTATGGTAGCAAATATCCTGTCTCTGTACCCACATCACACATGCCATCCCATTGCCTGAGCCTCTGCAGTCGTTTAGACTATGGGCCCGTCTTTAAGGTCATCCTTAAATTTCCATTTCAAAAAACAGTGAGTAATTAATATTAAGACCCTTGAACACTCACTCATAGCATACTCATTTTAAAAATCACCATTTGCGTTACGTCACAACTATTTTTTTCAAGTTCAGCTATCCTTCCTTCTGCTGGTAGTACCAAAAAGCCATGAACTGTGTGTTGCAGGTGTGACCTCACAGATCTTCATGGATGTGAGCACCATGCTCTTGAGCCTTTAAAACTAAGTGCCAAACAATTCTTTCTTCCTTATAATGTATCTACCATCCCTCAGGTACTTTGTCATTGAAATGGAGAACAGATTAACAAACTGAGACTAAGATAGTCTTCACTATAATCTTAAATTTTTGAGAAAAACAAAGGCACTTTCCCATAGACTAAACTCGATTTGTAGAACTGTCCCCAGGCTAATAGGCTACTTTTGAACTGAAGGAGAGCAATGTTACTGGGTAAGGGCTTCCCAATTTCTTTTCTTTGCCTCTAAAAAAAAGCTTATCCTAACACTTTTAGGGTAACTTAAGCTTGCTATCCTTAGTTGTATTCTCTCAGCAATGTTTAGCAGCTGTGCTACTTGGTTTCTCTGTTTGTCCAAATAAACAATGTCAAGAGAAAAACTTTTAGAATTTTTTTAATTAGAAAAGATGCAAAATGTCAAGAAAGGTCACTTAATTACAATAGGTTAATTCTGAAATGCTTTTGTAAAACATCCCTACAGCCACCAAAGGTCTGGAAAGAAAGACTTCCTCAATCTATCAGTTCTATGTTGTGATTCTTGGAGAATGCACAGTTGATTGCCTGACACATTCCAACATGATGATCTAAATCTAAACTGAAATTCTTTTTTTTTTTTTTTTTTTTTTTTTTGCTAGGAAGTACTAAAATGTTCTTTATGCACTTATGGGTATATATGAGCTTATAGACTATATTGTATACTATGTATTAAATAGTTTTCAAGATAAATAGAAAGTGACTTCTTCGATATTTCTTTCCTATGATCAATATTTGATAGTTTCAAGAATCTTTACTATATGATATTCAACTATAGAAAATGATTTTTAAGAATTAACGGAATTTGTAACTAAACCGTCACAACTTCAGAATGTCAATAATGCAGTATGTTTTCCTTAGTTGCTACTTTGCATGTTTGTGACATTGCATACTATTGTTATTAATGACAGTTCTTTAATAGCCATTTCATCTAATAAGACCGTCTGTCATCAATTTGTTAAACCTTCACTACTTCTCTACGTGTTAAAAAAAATATATTACCTAAAATTCCATTTTCTTTTTGCTGTGCACAGCTTGATAGAGTAAAGCTAGGAATTTCAGGGGCTTGACCTAGTTTACAAAATTATTCTGGAGCATACATATTTTACTATCTATTATTTGATTAACATCACACTCATATTTGGTAGAGTTTAGTGACATTTGGCATGATTGAAATGCTTTTCTTATAATGAAATTAAATTCTATGCACTAAATTAAAGCCAGTTACATGTAGGCCCTTGACCCAGTTAAGACCTTTATATTAAGCATGACATTTAGAGGAACAGAATTCTTTCAAGTCATAGATGGAATCTTTGTCTATTTAAAATTTTTTTTCGGTTGGCTAACTTGTGATTGACTAATTTGTCTATTATAAAAAATAGTTTTCTTTAGAGTTTTCACTACTTTGGAAGGGTTTCTGAATTATTTACAAAAGATTGAGAATGTAATTAGTTTTATCTTCATTTCATTGAGCTTTCTTATTTAGCATCTCAAGAAAGGAAGATAAAATCAGACTCTAAGTTCAAGTCACAGACTGCCAAACTAAAAGAAAATTTTCTTTTTCAAAAGAAATAAAAAAAATATCAATCTAAGACTGAAACAGCAATTTTGTCTTAGCTAGAGAAGGATCTTTTTACAGATGACATCAATTTAATGTACACCCAAGACTGATACAGATAAACATTTCTCTATTAAAATTAAGATTCTGTCCAATGTTATACAACTTTTTATCCTGTTCATGGTAATTACTAAAGAAAATATTTCATGCATCTAAGTGGCTGTATCTGTGCGGACGGGGAGAAAGGTTGCCAAGGATTTTGGGCTAGGAGCCAATGTATATTTAACTTGAATTTTGAGAAACTGCTGGAAAGTAGGCCATTCTCATATCATATGTATTAACAGTTGTTTCCCACAGAGGATCATAGGATAAGATTGTTCCCATGAGTTACTTAAAAATGTTTCCCACACGCAAACTTGCATAGCTTAGCAAATAAATAGTTGTGACAGCAATATATACATAATAGCATTGTTAAAGGTACTTTGGTAAATCTAATTTTGTTAATCTCTAGTAAAAACTATATACATTGAAGTTACAGAGTTCTTACCAATTAGAATTTAGAAAATGTTAACATGTTTCTTTTTAAAAGAATGTTTAAGTGTAGCCATAATTACATTATTTTAAAATATGGGGCATGCCCCTATCAGTGGACTTGGAGAGGGGCATGGGAGGGAGGGCAAGATTGTAAGAGAATGAGGGAAGGAGCTACAGCTGGGATACAAAGTAAGTAAACAGTAATTTTAAAAGTGAAAAATTAGAAAATATAAAAATTAAAATTAAAATAATTTATAACATAGAGTTTTAAAGACCTAAATATTAATAATGATCGTATTGTTTTTATTAATTATTTTATTAATAATTTTTATTATGATATGTATCATGTTAGTATTTATTACTAACTAAAATTTAAAATGAATTATGCAATAAGCATCTTATTTTTAATAAGCATCTTTACCAGTCTGCAAATCTTAGAGGCTTGTGAGATTAACACTGAAAAGTACAATCTAAAAAAAATTATTAAAATCGTCATATCTGTTTTTATGCCTGAAGTAAAAATATATATTAATGCACATTTTAATTACAGACAAATTTATTGGAGAAATACAATAAATTTGATATCCTTCTAGAAACCAGGGTTAAAACAATGAAATAAATGAGAGCTGTTGGTACAATGACATCAGGAACGAAAGAGTAAATAGAGGAAATAAATGGTAGCTGTGACATATGAAAAGAGAAAATAGAGGACAGATAAGGGGAACAGGATCCTCCATTGAAGATTTAATGACACGAATGCAAAATGACTATACAACATACAGGCTAATACTCTCAAATCACATGATAAATTTCAAATAACACCATGCCGCTACAAACTCCATTTTATAGTGATCAACTGATGCTCTTTTAAAGTTTTATACCTGTTGCCATGTTCTACAAATTAGATCATCAGCAGCAAAAGAATCATGATCTTTGCAAATATGGTCCTCATGCTACCTGTTTGCTATATTGGTTGCTAGATAAAGCCGAGTTAAATATCTTTAAGCTCATTTGATAACTGTGTTAATCATGATACTGAAAGACAAAGCAACTTCCCCAAGACAAATAGATTTTTAACACAAACTGGTGTAAAAATTAATTCTTTGGGACTAAATTATTTGGGTATAACAAAGTTTTCCCATTTACATCTTGATTTTCAAAAAAGCTTTAGCAACCTATTCTAGAATGATACAGACTTCTTATATTCTATAGCATTCTATGCTTGTAAATGTAAATATTATATGTGTATATCTACATGTATTAATATAAATGACATTTTCAATAAAATATTCTACATGACCATATATTCTTTAACAGAAATATTAACAAGATGACAAATAAATATAAATCAGTAAGATATGAGGGAAGAAGTATCTTTAAACACCATGTAGACATCTAATTCAGTTTTTCAAAATTTGTGCATTGAAATAACTTTTTTTTTCCTTAGGAAAACATTTTGGTAAGGCTGCTAACTCAGGTGGTTTAGCTACTTCTTTGCCAGGCCTGAGAGTCTATGGGAAGATGAAGGTTTGTGATCATTGTGCTAAAGGAGTAGGGATAATGCAGATGTGGCCTTTTCAGTTTTCTGCAATTATATAATTTGCTAGTTGTTAGAAAAGCCGTTATGAAGGCCACTTTATCTGTTGGTCAGAGACAGCTCTTTGTGGAGATCCTAAGCCACAAACAGTGGGGATTTCTAGAAGTAGGTTAAAATAAACCCTCTATAAAACTCTTACCTTGGCAACCAAAAGTAGAAAAGCCGAAACTAAGAAATTAGAAAAAATATTGGAACAAGGACTTCTGTTATTATTATTATTTATTTCAAAAATTTGTATAAATAGCACTTACTTTTATTCTTGTGACAGTAAAACAAGAGTCCTAATGAAATGGTCAGCATAACCTTGAACAAAGTAAAGGTTTGTTCTGTACAACATCATAGTAGGAATTGCTTTTGTGTTTAAAAAGTACTTTGAGAGTAAAACTGATAGATCTTCTGATTTCATTTTTAATGGAATAATGAATGCCTAACTAACTTTTTTTGCCTTTAATTTTTTGAAATTTATTTTTTTTAATTTTTTATTAATTACACTTTATTCATTTTGTATCCCCCCATAGCCCCTTCCTCCTCCCCTCCCCTTTCTTCATGCATGTCACTCCCCAAGTCCTCCATATCTTGAAGATAATGGTACCTTTGTCATTTTTCTTAATTATTTTGTGTTAACTTTAAACCATAATGTCCACAAATTTTAATGAGAAATTAAAATTTCAATGCATAGACAATATATTAAAAATAAAACACAGAAAGTAATCCTGAATCTAATAAAATATCCACTAACTCTAAGGTATTATTCATGTTTTTATTTGTTATTTTAATAGCAGACATAAATTGCATATCACAATAAAATATGTTTATTTTTGTAAATAAACTTTTCTGCTGTTTTATAAAGATCATTCAATTTAATAACTTGTACGTTTCATGTCAACAATCTTATTGTGAATAGAGCTTATTTTTCAATCATGTGTAAGATTTTGTATGCATGCCATGTCCACTTCATCTCAGTTTTTATAATTAAAACATCTTAAAATTTATGCATAATGGTATAATGGACACTATTTTGTCTTCTACAAAAACTACTTGTGATGAAAACTGACATTGATTGAGGTTAATTTCTATCATTCATACACAATAATGTATAATTCACAATAGAGTAGAACAGAAGCCTTCGTGCACTGGACTATATTTGTCTTTGTTTTGTTATTAGTGATTTTTAATTCTTCCATTAAGACATAGTCACAAGAATAATAAGACTTGTGTCAAATGTCTTTGTTTATTGTTTACTCAATTTATTTGTTGACCTTTTTCAGTGATTAAAACTGACTAACATTGATTGAGGTTAATTTCTGTCATTCATACACAGTAATGTGTAATTCACAGTAGAGCAGAACAGAAGCCTTCATGCACTGGATTGTTCTCTATAGGGAATTGGCGGGTATCCGAGTTGTGAAAAGAATCAAAAATTATAAATTTTAGGAGAATGTAATAAGCTAGGTTATTTAAGTGAAGAATATAAAGAGGCAAATAAGTATGCACACTTAAATACGTACATAAATTTACATATGATTAATCCCATTAGTTGATACACTTTATATGTAATTAATTATGTTATTTAATCACAATATTTCTCATTGTTACACATGACATAAACCATTAAGGCTGCAAAAACAGATCAAATTTAAAAGTCTATAAAGTCTAGAACTGGTTTTTGGTTTCTATTTCAGACTGAGTATCTGTGGCTTCCTCAATCTAATTTGTATGTTTAAATTTAACCCAAGGTAACAGTATTAGGAATCATTAGTAATAAGACACAAGGCTGTATCCTTATACATAGAAGATACTTAGAAAAGACACCTTTTCAGATTTTTTTATTGATTTATTATTTATTACCCTTTATTCACTTTGTTTCTCAGTTGTAGCCCCCTCCCTCATCCCCTTCCAGTCCCACCCTCCCTCTTCTTCCTCTCCCACATTCCTCCCATAGTCCACTGATAGGGGAGGACCTCCTCCCCTTCTATCTGACCCTAGCCTATCAAGTCTCACCAGGACTTTCTGGATCCTCTTTCTCTGTGGCCTAGTAAGTCCAACTTGCCCAAGGGAATTGAACAAATAGCAGGCAACCAGTGACTGCTGGTTGCCAGTGACTGCTGGTTGCCAGTGACTGTTCCTGTTCCCTTTACTAGGGAACCCACATGGAGACTGAGATGCCTATAGTCTCCATCTGAGCAGGGGGTGTAGCTTATTTCCATGTATGGACTTTGGTTGGAACATCAGTCTCTGAAGGGCCCCCTGGACTCAGAGTTTTGGTTCTTTTGGTCTCCCTGTGGAGCTCCTATCCCCTCCAGGTATTTCTATCTCCTTCCATAAAATTCTCTCCTCTCTGTTTAGTTTGACTATGAGTCTTGGAATCTCCTTCAATACTCTGCTGGGTAGATTCTTTCAGAGACACTCTGTTTTAGGCTCATATAATCTATCAACATCAATGGGAAAAAGACACCTTTTTTAAACGATTTTAAAGTGAGGAGAACAAGGACTATTTCTAACCGGAACTCAATGACTGGCTCTTTGGCCTCCCCACCCCCAAGGGAGGAGCAGTCCTGTTAGGCCACAGAGGAGAGCTTTGCAGCCAGTCCTGAAGATACCTGATAAAACAGGATCAGATGAATGGGGAGGAGGTCCCCCCCCATCAGTGGACTTGGAAAGGGGCACGGTGGAAATGAGGGAGGGAGGGAGGGACTGGGAGGGAATGAGGGATCGGGACACGGCTGGAATACAGAGTTAATAAAATGTAACTGATAAGAAAAAAATAAAATTAAAAAAAAAAAGACACCATAGAAAACCCCTTCATCTAAAGTTTAGATGAAAAAGCACCATCTATGAAACCTAAAGGAGCTGTCTTCAGACACTGAGTAATTTGGAATTTTCATTTTGTGTTCCCATCCTCCTTTAGTAAATAAAGTGTTGTTTTTATAAGCAATACTCGGGTATTGACATCACAAACTGACTAAGCCATTCTCTAAAACACTTTTCCAAGACCTCTTCTCATTGAGGGCCATGAAGCTACATTTCCTTCCTCCACTTAGCACTTTCCTAACTCAAGCCCTTAGCCTTGTATCTTCCTCCTGTAAATCCTTACAAAGATCATCACAAAATATTGTTTTTCATTCTTCACTGAGACATCATCTTTACTGATCTACTTGCAATAATTATGTATAGTCATTCCAAGAGGAGATGATGCTTTCTTCCGTTTTTCTTTTGCTTATAATAGGTGAACAAAAGATGTGCCGTTTTCCTCTCTTTCTCTCCCTTCCTCCCCCTCTCTCTTACACACACACACACACACACACACACACACACACACACACACATCTCACCAATTGCTCTGGTTACCCTGCAGTTATTGTCATATTACTGATGCTAGGTCCACTGAATTCTCGGGTAACAGGCATGCCCCATGACTACCAGCTTTCATGTAGAATTCTATCAGTATGATGGTTGATGCTTGAAAACTTGGCTGTCTCCAATTCTCCTCATCTTAACTCAGGTATTTATGAATGTTGAGAGGAAAGGATGAAAAAGTGATGACATTATAAGAATAACCAAGAGATAAGAAATATTATTTCAAAATATGAATACAATAGTAAAATGAAATATTTAAGATAAAATCTACTCTCTTTTGACCTTAAAAGAAAGAATTATAAAATCACAATTCCTAGGTGTTTTTCTATATTTGGTTATCATGTACTTCTGCCAAATTATGCTAGGTCTCTGATATATGTATGCTATATTTTAATTGAAAAGCATATTTTATGTACAAAAATGAAATTTGCATATTCACAGATACTATAGTAGAATGAGTTCATACAGTTTTAAATAGAAGAAAAACTGTGGAAATTTAGATGATGTGTCTCTTAAGCAGGATGTAATGCTGAACAAAGCCTTCTTGTATCATGTTATTTGTGAACTCATTGGATAGAAATCAACTCATGCAATCTAATTTTAAAGAATGAATAATGTGGAAGTTCAAGCAGTTGCATCTGCAATGCTTTCTTTTCACTGGCTTTGTATTATAGCGCAGCATCATAGCACACTCTGGGTACAACAGCTTTGAAATTTACAGTTCATGAGCACTAAGACAACATCCCTATGGAATGGAGTCATAATTCTGGCACAATTTTGCAAAATTAGTTAAAACTGATGCCGAATAAATGACAGAATTTGCTAATGACTTAATTCCTGGCCTACATTCACAGAAGTCAAGAGCAAAAGACAGAGTAAATAGAAAGTATGAGCTTTGACCCTCCAAAGTTCTCTTAAATCCTGACAGCAACAACATTTTTGATGGGCTTGAAATCACAGCAATTTGACATGTTGCTAAAATGATTTAAGCTGCAGTAGTTAACTATAAAGCAGTTGAGAAAACTTTATGATTAATAAGCAAAAAAAATGCTGCTTAAAGCAAAATTTAGAGTTTACTTCCCACTTTATTTGCCAACTCTGCCTCAGAGACCACTTACCTAAAATATGCTTACATTGATGTATGTTGTAATTCCCAAGCGCATCTTAATTTAGAGCACCCTTACCAGGACTGGACTTCTAGTATTTATCATTATAACTACTACAGGCTGGAATTAATTCTGCTTTTTAAACTCTAGGACACATTTTCATCCTAGTCAGTCAGATAAGACCTCCACCCCCACCTCCACCTCCACACACAAAGAAACAAATAGCTATTTTAGGACTTGAGGATTGTACAGAAAAAACAAAACAAAGAAAACCAACAACAACAACAAAAAATCTATTTTCTGATTCCAGTGGAAGCACCAAGCTGATTGATTCTCTCAACAGGAAAAAACAAATAAAAATGCTCTTATTTTCACCTAATTAATTCATTGCACTAAAAATTCAGAATGTTAAAATTTTATAATATTACATTGTCATATATTTTATACATCTAATAACAATTCATTTATCATGAAAATTTTTCAGAATGTATAAGTTTCTACCCATTAAGCAAAATCCCAGGTACCACTTTAAATGTTTGTGTCCTATATTAAAATTGATGAAAGCGACATGATGGGTACGAAGGTGTGAGCTAATGTCCTGAGACAGTGGATTATGCCTATTGGGTGACACGCTCAGTGTTGTACCTAGAACTGTCTAGGAACTTTGTCTCTCATTCTACATGATTTTTGACTCCACATGCCAACAAAGGTGTGTTGATAATGACTAAAATTACTCATACTAGAAGACTAAAAAAATAAATAAATAAAATAGAGATTTTCCTGTTTAAAGTAATTTTCAAAGGTCATCACAATAAGAAATAAAATGTAATCCATTATTCTTGGAAGTGGAAAGAAAAGGGGTGGTGAATTATTCTTCTAATTATTATTATTACTTTTTTATTATTAAGATATAATAGAATTCCCATATTCTTGTGGTTAGCTTTAAAACTATGCACATAAAGAGAGCATTAATTAGACTCAATGAGTTATAAAAAGACATGAAGTTAGGAGAAGATTTGGAAAATATATAGAGAGTTGGAGGGTAAACTGGAAGGTTGATATGACATATTTCATTTTATTCCAGTAGAGAATTCCCAATAATAAAAACGATTATAGTACTATGCTAGAGATTGTAAACAGGATAAATGACAATGCCAAGTATTCCTACAATGAACATATTAATCTAAAACATAATCAATTGTGAACATAAATCTACAACATAAGCATACGAGTGTGCTTGCTGTCTACTCTTCATTTTCTATGTGCTCTGTATCTGGATGTTTCAGGTATTAAAACCATACTACAGATGATAGGTCCAGATAAGAATAGATAGATAGAAGAAAAAAAAAGAATAGATAGATAGGATAAACATACTAAAAACTGTACATCAAAAGAAGCTAAACAAGAAGGAGGACCTGAGGTTAAGATGATCAATCCTCACTCAGAAAGATAAATGGGATAGATATTGGAAGTAGAAGAAAACAAGAAACAGGACAGGAGCCTACCATGGAGCCCCTCTGAAAGACTCTACTTAGCAGTGTATCAAAGCAGATGCTGAGACTCATAACCAACCTTAGGCAGAGTGCAGGGAATCATATGAAAGAAGGAGGTGTTAGTAGGATCCAGAGAGGACAGGGGCTCCACAAGGACCAAATGTATCTGGGCACAGGGGTCTTTTCTGAGACTGATTCTCCAACCAAGGACCATTCATGGAGATAACCCAGAACCACTGTTCCGATGTAGCCCATGGCAGCTCAGTATCCAAGTGGGTTTCCTAAGTAAGGGAAACAGGCACTGTCTCTGACATGCTCAGTGGCTAGCTCTTTGACCTTCTCCCCCTCCCCCAGGGGAAGGAGCAGCCTTGCTAGGCCACAGAAGATAATACAGCCAGTCCTGATGATACCTGATAAACTGTGGTCAGATGGAAGGGGAGGTATCAGTGGACTTAGAGAGAGGCAAGGAGGGGGTGAGGGAGGGTGGGTGGAGATTCGGAGGGAATGAGGGAGGGGGATACAACTGGATACAAAGTGAATAAACTCTAATTAATACAAAAAATAAAAAATTGGGCAAAAAGAATAGCTATCACATGCAGGAATACCATCATATGCAGGAATTGACTTTCATGTCTTCTTAAGGTCTCAGAGAAAAGTCAGCATTTCATGCTACAATGCAGAATATTCCCTAGTTAGGCCATTAAACCAAGACTCACCAACGTTGGGACATCACTTGTGATTTAGACCTGGAACATACCTTCTTTTTACTCCCCATGATGCTACCATCCCTGGGATTTCTCCTTTAGTTTTACTTAAAAATCTCACTAACTAATGATGAAGAGTCCTTTCTGTCAGCATTAACAGAAACTTTATGTTATTGGGAAGAAACTGCCTAAAGATAATATTCAGATGTAAGTCTTAAAAGCTAATCTACCAATAAAACCTTCCTTCTAAAGAGATGACCAGCAAAAACAATCCTGCTGAAGGATATATTGTCTTATGAGAGCTCTCTTACAGCTAGCATTGTAGTGGGAGCAGGTCTAGGGAACACATTGCACCAGCCAGGAAGCATTAAACACAAGAATGAAGGAACGTCTTGGCAGACATATGTTATCTCTTTCCTCAATTCACTGGACATGTGGGAGTAGAGATAACTTAATTGAAAGCAAAGGTGGAAAGGCTGCCGTAGGCAGCTTATAATTTCTCTAAACACTTGGAATCATTGCAGCGAAAGGCTTGATTGATTTAATTACTACTCAAGTGTGGAAATGTTGGAACCCACAGGCATAATCCAAGCATGCACAGGTACCTGCTGCTAAATAAAATGTATGCTATGCCATTGAGGATGGGCTAAACTGTGCAATGAGAGACATTACATAAACCCAATACCCTAAAAAGAAATAGGCATTCTTTTAATCCTCAGTATTTATGCAAAACCAAATGCTATGGTGGTGTTTTTCTCTGTTTAACTTCTTCCCTTTTTAGAACTAGAAGAAAAGAGAAAATATTTCCCATACCACAAGATGCATAATAGCCATGTCTTCCTTGGTTAATTATAAATAATTATGCATAGATATCTAAAGTGATAAATTGCTTGAAATACTTATTATATTTATTAACATGTAGTTATTACTATAATCACAAGTTTAAGATTGGTGCTATTATGTTTCACACTTTTTTGAAGAAGAAATAGACTACATTTTGGAATGTGAGAAGCCAGAATTGAAACCAATAAGTCAGATTATTGAGGTTCTATCCCTAACCAGTTTTGTATCATGCTCATGAGTGACTGTATGACTAATAGAAAGTATTAAAAATGCTGTTTAAGAGCTCAGGAAGTCTTATGGAAAAAGAGAGGAGTGGAGATAGAGGGACATGAAAGTGACAGGAGCCCCACAAGGAGACCAACAAAAGTAAAAGATTTGAGCCTAGTGGGTCCTGCAGGGACTGATGCACCAATGGAGGACCATGCATGCATAGGACCTAGCCCCCCTGCTCAGATGTGGTCGATTGACAGCTCAGTCTTCATGTGGATCTCTGAGTGACAGGAGCAGGGGCTGCCTCTATCATGAACTCAGCTGACTGCTCTTTGATCACTTGCTCCTGATGATTTGATACCAGGCCACAGAGGAAGAGAATCAAGACAGTCCTGATGAGACTTGATAAGCTATGGGCAGATGCCAATAGTGGAGAACTCTCCATTTCAGTGGACCAGGGGAAGGGCAAGGGGCAAGAGGGGGGAGGGGACACTTGGGGGAGTTGAGGGGGAGGGCTTTAATTGGAATATATAATGAAGAAATTGTGAAGAAAAAGGTTAAAATTTAAAAAAATAATAAAAAAGAAAAAATAACTTTATTTCCTATTGAGCAATTAATAAATAAAATTTGAGATTAAATGCAATTTATAATAGTACTACAATAAACTGTAAAAATGGAAATACATGCAAAAATGTATATAAAAATGATGTTTAAGTAATGCTCAGAAAAAATGTACTACATGGTGGAAAATATCTATCTCTGCGAAGATAGTCCGAGAATGGCAATAAATGAGCATGTTCCTTCCTAAACTGATTATTGTTTTATCCTGTATAATTGGATTACATGAACTGAATGCCACAAGTTGCTTTCCTAACACAAGGTCTGTAGGATACTTGCCTAGCCTCCTTGAATGACATCTGGGGACTGACATGGATGTTGCTGAATAAAAAGTAACTATATGCTCAAGACCCAGCAGCATACATTTCTCACAGAAGTAAACGTCATTAATCAATTTTGACTTGAAGAAGATTTAATCTTACCGGAAGGGTGGATTCAATATTTCAACTCATGGGGCAAGATCACATTTGTATAGTTTAGGTTATTTCAGTACAGAAATACTTTCTCAAAACGTGATGAATTTTTGATATAACCTCTACTTCATTGAATAACCCGAAAGATATAATATGTGCTAAGTCTACCCATGTGACTAAGTGAATCAATAATTAAACATTGCTGCCTCAGTAAAAAAAATCAAGTTGATTATAGAAGAACAATTTAAAATTTAGGACACCTGGCAAGTCAGAGTGCCAAACGAGAGAAAGCATTATGTAGTAAGGGATAAACTATGATTAAAGAAATTGCCGGCATCATATGCCAGTTTGAAAGTCTGTGTAACTGAGCAGGTGATCATACATATAGGGACTTGCTCATGTGAATAAATATTGGTTATCAATCAATATTCATTGAATATTGTGTTCTTCAGGGAGAAGATCCTGTGTGAAAATGAAAGACTAAGCCTTCATTTCCTTCAATCAGTGCTCTGTTACTTGGTATTAGCTGCTTGTGAGTGGGGTTATTTAATTAAATGAAGTGACTTTTTTTGATCTGAATTTGCTCCTTTTATTTGTTAGTACAAGATAGTAAAACACTGAAAATATTGCTGTATTTTCAAATAGAACAAAAGACAAGAGTATATTTCAATACACAAAACAATCTGATATTCATAAATTCTACTGGCTCACAAGTTTGTGTGTGTGATAGTATGTTGGTGTGTTTTAAAAATGAATGTCTTTCAATAACAGGTAAGTAATTATGAAGTAATATGTCCACATTTTGGGCAGAGAACCAAGGGAGACCTCTAAACCTTCCTAACTGAAGTCAATATTTGTTGTTGTCTAATATTGTATGACACTATAGAATTGCTTAACTTAATGAAAACTTAAATTTAATGCTTTATAATGAATCTGTATATATTATCTTTCTGATGTCAGTGTGATAGACTACTCTGTTGTTTTTAATTTTACTCTGTCGTTTTAACTCTGTTTTAATTTTACTCTGTCGTTTTACTCTGTTTTAACTCTACTCTGTTGTTTGATTTTACTAATAAAGCCTTAAGAGCCAGATGCTGGGATGAAAGCCTGCTAGTTCAGAGAGGCAGAGAAAACACCCAGATGACCTTCTTCCTCAGCCTCCCCAATAGAAGGAAGCCTCCTTTTCCATGCTTTTTCAAAACACCGTAAAACTGAATATCTTTCCTTTCTACTCCCTTTGTGCTTCTCTATCTGTCCTACTGACTTTTGTCATAGTCTCCATGGCTTTTTCTGTTTACTCCCTGTCATCTGGTTGCTTCCTCCAACTCTTGAGGTTTGGTTGTATGGTTGATCATATTCAATTCAAGCGGAAAGCTTTTGGATTACAGGTGCATTCCAGGGCTGAGCCATATCACAACTAGAAACAGTTTTTTTCTAGTAAACAACACAATCTCAGGGTTCACAGAGTCAAATATACTGCAACATTATGCATATTAATAGCAATGATCAAAAAAAATTCCTAGTTTTCTGTGAGCTACTAATAAAATTCACTTAAAAATGGGTCTCTGTTAATGACATATCTATTCTCAAAACCAACTCGAATGTGTTCTATTATGCCTTCATCACGTCTCTAGGAACAGCTCAAATTACATAAGATTTACTAGAAAGCTGAAAGTGCTATGGAAGAGAAGAACCTTGAAAATGCTCATGTGTCATCATTTCTCATACATCATTGTAATGAAGGTGTCCCAATATGGGGTTCCATAAAGTATGGAAATCACAAGCTCTCAGTCTAAACCATGTCTGCAAAACTGAAATGAACAATGAAAATTATATATTACAATATACTGGAGATATTTTTCAATAGTGCTACATTGAAAATCAAATTAAAGAAAATTCAAGGCATAAAACAAATAATAAAAATTATTAAAATAATTTATTGAATAATTTTGAAATTACTTTACCTAACATGACATGAAGGAATCAGTACTTCATCACCTTATAGTAGTGCCTGCATTCCGACCCTTGAAACATTCATGAAAGTCAATTTTAGGTTAAGAAAAATGAAACTTGATAGGCTGGAGTCAGATAGAAGGGGAGGTGGATCTTCGCTATCGGTGGACTAGGAAGGGGCATAGTAAGAGAAGAGGAAGGAAGGGTGAGATTGGAAGGAGATGAAAGAGGGGTACACCTAGGATACAAAATGAATAAATTGTAATCAATAATTAATTTTAAAAAATTAAAAAGGAGAGTACAATACTTAAAATGAACTCAGGAAGAATGAATCATATAATTCTCAGGAAATTATAGTACTAATATGCCATCCCAAACCCAAATACAACATCGAGTAAAGATTCTAGTTTATCACCCACTTTTTCTTTTCTGTTTCCCATGAATTGTTCATTATTCTCATCAGTGGAAAAGCCTATCTGAAGGGAACAAAAATATTTACATGTTATTATTATATCCTAAAATCCACTGAACTGTGAATGCGAATTAAAGTTGTCATCTAAAAATCAAAAACAAATAAACTGGCATTACAGATCATTTTACTAAATCAGATAATATGTCTATTTTCTAGTTTGCAATATGTCTCATTGACCTACTAGGTTATTGTACTATGATAGAGATATTAACAGTAAAATTTTCACAAATGTTCAGAAATCATCTTTAAAATGTACTTAAAATTTTAATTTCCAAGTAAGTATATCCTGTATATGCTTGCTTCTCTGATTCTAATATTTGCTACTATTTTGTTTTGTTTTTTTTTTTTTGAAAAAATACAACAAATCATTGCATAATATTGATGGCTAATGAACTATCTTTCCCGAGTGAATAACATCAAGTATAGCCTAGATGATATTTGGCAAGATTTGCCTAACCATATACTCCAGATACTTAAGAGGCTTTCCTGGGGACAAGCAGAATGGATTGTCAAAAGTTTTGTTATGTTTATTTGTGGTGTGAATGTGATGGAATTGGATAGCAATAGAACAAACACATCCCAACATATTATGTGAAAATGCCTGGCAAACGTAGACTGGCTTTTGCTGTCAGAATTCCAAAACAGATATTGTCACATGGATTTGTAGCATAGCATCATGTTTAGGCTAAATTAGAGTAAGCTACTGTTTCACTGGAAAAACCAAGAATAAACAATCACTCTAGGCAAGAAAATGTATTCATAACCACAGTCTGATAAAATCAGAAGACTATGCAGGGTCTTTACAAACAAACAAGGATGAAAATGTTGACTTCACTAAATTCCTTTCCTTCGACATGGCATGATCATTCCTGAAGCGAGAAAGACAACTCCAGTCCTCACCAGTGACACTGTATGTCACCTCACAGTCCAAACTAAAACTACCAGTGACCAAGAGAATACCCTTAGGGCCCTATTTATTTGGGACTGGGTCAAAATTTGTAATGGTTCCTAGAGTTCACATTTAGCTAATAAGGAGAAATTGTGAAGCAGACTGATAGTAATTCATATGAAAATTGCTTTGACAGTCCTAACTATACATAACTAAAGCAATACACAGAGCTGATGGAATAAAATTTATATTGTCTATTTAATATTTCTTTAAGTACGGCTGCAAGGATTCAGTTATAAGCAGGGAGTTAAATGTCATTAAGTCCCAGGTAGATAGAGTTTTCTCCTATCAGTAGACAATGCCTACTATGTAGTATATTGTACATGTGTGTATGTCTCTGTGTGTGTTTGTATGTATTTACATATGTAAAATTTTCTAACCCTACTGACAATTTAGTTCATACTAAATAGTGAGTGTATCAGGACTTCCCCTTCTCAATAAAATATTTTAAAACTGTGACTCATGTTTTTATAAAATATATATTCCTTTATATTAAAGGACAGTATTGTTAGTCTGCTGTAGTATGCTTCTTGTCCTCAATATTTTTTTTAGTAAATCATTCACTAGAGGGGCCAAAATTACTCACAACTAAGATATATATGAAATAAGTTATTTTGCGTTGGTGATCAGGTTTACAAGCTCTCTGAAGATAGGTAATAGAATTGAAATGTATAGTGGCTACTTCTTCACAAACATACAAATTATTAGTAACAAAACCATAAAACCCAGGTGACTTTCCAGTAGAAAAATAGCTAGAATTTATGAATTTTCAATAGTAAAACACTTGGCTTTAAATTCATCTTGGTAATATGAAAGATTTATATCCTTGTTGAAGATAGCGTTTTATGCACCTATAAATCGCTCAGAGATTTAGGAAAACTAATTTACAATAAAAAGGATTCCTCAGAAACTGTCTTTTAAATAGAGAGACTTGATTTGTAAGTGACTGAAGGTGACTAAAAGATGCTGTGTTCTTACAGAAACAAACTTTATGTACTGAAAATGGAATAATGTAAAGGCTATTAAACAGCATTATCACGTTTTATCAAGAGTTGTAAAGAATCACTACCTTTTGCACATTGTTCTTGGTTGTTGTTAGACTAGGGGATAGTAGGTGTCCACTGATGTTTATGACCGCGGTCAGAATGTGACATTCATTAAGCTTTTAGCTCAGCTCTTCTAGGGTAGAAACAAATCCCTATTTTTGAAGTTTTTATACATGTGATTCTGTGAGAAACAGCCATCATCTCAAAACAGTTGGCTAGTGCAGCAAACTGTGTCTCAAAAATTGTATTTTACCCAATCTAAATCCAAGTATTAATGCTTATTAAAGGTAGATGCACCATGATGAGAAGTGGGCATTCCATGTAAAATTTCTGCTGCAGAAGGCGTGAGGATTTTTTGAAAACATCATCTATACTTACTCACTCCAAGGAAACCAAAGTAGCCCCTCTCAGTGATTAATGCTAGAAAGTTGGATTATGTATTATTTGGGTTGAAATACACCATTCATCTGTTGAAATCATGTTTTACTGTAAATCATTTTACTCTTTCAACATGTTCATTCTTACCAAACTGTTGGTATAATGCTCTTTTAAAATGTATATGCCTTACCCTTGTTAATTCAAATGCTGATTTCCCCACCCCCAACTCTCTGGTTTCAATCTGGATATTGCATTGTGATACTCAACTCTTGTGTAAACAGGACACAAATAAAGCAACTAGATTCAATGTTGTGCAATGGGAGGAGCCAGAGGACAGGAAAGAGGGGAGGAGCTAGAGAACAGGAAGGGAGGAAAAGGAGGAGGAGCTCGAGGAGAGGAGAGCATTAGGAGAGCAGAGCGGGAGGAGAGAGCTTGGAGGACTTAAAGCATGAACCAGACCTAAGATTTCACAAAAAGCAAGTAAAATGTGGGAAATCTAAATGTTAGGAAACTGAGGGCTTGGAGGTTTAGGAGGGAGTAAATATTGCCCAGCATTGTGTTCTAGGTTAACTAAAAACCCAGTCTCTGTGTGGTGATTTGGTTTTACAGCTGCTGAGGATTAACAGCATCGTTACAAGAAGATAAAACAATAGCAAATATTAATAACTAAATACAACAACAAACTTACATACTTAATTATAAACATCTGCAAACTCTAATACAAACTTTCATTTCCTACATCCTATGGTTTTGAATTATTTACTTCCAGTTACTCAAAATTTAATATGTAAAATTGAAATGCATAACTTATGAGATGTTTTTATCAGAGTTTCTTATATATTTTTTTCAGTAAGAACACATTTGAATGAAAAAAATAGCCTATTAAATATCAGTGTCTGCTTTCTACCTTTTCAGTGTAAATTCTTCATTTATAAATAAATTACTGAAGAATAAGCCAAGGACCATGAATAATACAAGGCAAACAGACATTCAACCACTGAGATACATCTCAATCCCTAGACCTATCTTTTAAACTATTTATTTTATTTTTTGAGATTATATATTTACCTCATTTTCTCCTTTTTGTTTCTCCCGCCTAGCTATCCCAAATACACCTCTTACTCTGTCAGAGAAACCCTGCTGCTAAGGTCAAAGTCTGTCATCAGTAGAATATCCTCAGCTCTCTTCAAAATGAAGAACTCCCTTTGTGGAGAAGACTTCCTCTTCTCAAGTCATACCCTCTGAGGAACATCACTTAGTCCTTTGGGAAATTACAGGTCCAACTTTCTTTCCCCCCCTCCTTACCTTCCTCTTCCCCCAAACAAAACAACAGCATTCAGCAATCACCTAGAATTCCTGGACTGCACTTCAATGTTAAAGAGGTGTACCTTAGCCCTTTATCCAATGAGCTCTGCCCATTTTGAATATTCCTACCTGTCATCAAAGTTCTGTATAACCCTCTTTCACCCCAAATAAAATTGATCTGCTTCTCTGAATCTGATCTCAAAATGTCTTCAATTTGGTCTGCAGTCCCAAAAGAATGCCCAGTCCACTGCCCTGCTCCATTTACCCTAGTGGACCAGTATCAGGGATACTGGTCTCCTGGGATGATCACACTTTTAAATCCATGCCTCCCCCTTTTTTATTATTCATTGTTGTTACAGTATATATGTTATATCACAAAAACAAATATATAGACTTATGATTTTGACTTTTGTATAAGTGTGATTTTATGTGATCAAATGGTATAAAATATGTTATCATATAATACTGTATGTATGTGTTATGTATTATTTATAATTTGGAGATACAGCCTCAGTAAATTTCTTTAGCCTGTCCAACCACTCAGTGTGTAGATCATGATGCTCTTGATTTTTCTTAGGAGTAATTGTGATTATAAGGCTAGATAAATAGGTGTAGTTACTTCTTTATTTTAATTTTAAGATCTATTTATTTATTATATACACAATGTTCTGTCTGCCTGTACACCTGAGTACCAGAAGACAGCATCTGATCTCGTTAAAGATGGTTGTGAGCCACCATGTGGTTGCTGAGAATTGAACTCAGCAACTCTGGAAGAGCAGCCAGTGTTCTTAACCCTGAGCCATCTCTCCAGGCCCCTTCAATATTGACCTCAGACTCTACTTATACTGATAATTTAATTACTTTCATCTGAATATGTGTTATCCAGGTTTATGATGGAACCAAACATTTATTTAACTGTAGTTCATTAAATCTATAATGGATATATTGTCACATTAAAATCTTTCTGAAATTTTATGGATCTTAAAATTGATGATCTCATTCATCTGCTTTTGGATCACCATTAGTTCATTATTTTCTGAGCAGGTAGACTAGGTGGAATGCCAGGGAACTTGGCCAGATCTCTGTGACTCACATATCAGCCAACAAAACTATTTTAGGATACTTGAGTAAATAAGAAGCACAACTCTACTGCCTAGAAATGTTTTATCTCACAAGAAACTTTACACAGCATTAGGAAACAAAAAGAGTAAGATGAAAGGCCCGGGGTTACACTATCCTCACTGTGGACAGCTCTTTCATATTCCAGTTACTACCTGCTAACCTTTCCACAACTTCACAAGAGCACTAGGAAGTAAGGACCAGACCTTTAACAAATGTGCTTTTGAGAGTCAGCTAAGTATCAAATTTAAAGCCTTTTATTGTATTAGTAGGGATAAGTTCCATTTGACTGGTGAAGACACTCAAAATGTTCTGGTGAGTTTAGGCAATGGAAACCTATAAAGCCTAATTTTTTTATACTCAGAAAGCAGTTACCTTCATAAAAATTTTAAAGACAATGAGCTTCAACTAGGTTAAAACTAGAGCTTAATGAATAAAGTGAGAATTTAAAATACGAGGTCAAATATCTATCATTGAGTTGGTGGATGCAGGAAATTTTTTTTTTTAATTTGATTTCTGAACTTTGAAAAACAACAACAAAATTGTGGTTGTCCTTCAGAATGGCTCAGAACTTATGTCCATAAACAACATGCAGATAATACATGATATTCATCAAAAACAAGAAAGCACAAATAATCTGAAACTTGAAGTTTGATAAATTCATTTTATGAGGTTTCTAATATTGGAAAAACTTAAAGCAATATTTGACATGCTTTTGTCCTGTGCTCTTGAACATATCTGTTTTACTCTAAAACTGTCTCTTTTGAAAAGTGTTGAAAAACATCAAATACAATTTGGAAACTACTCTGGAAAATGTAAAATTCTGTAAAAGTGAACGTATAAAACATGACTGTGTCATTCCTTCAGACAGAATTAGTAACAGTATCATTGTTATTACTGCTACTGGTTTGACCTCAAAAGTTGAAAATCCAAATAATAAGTCAATTCTTATTCAGTGAATTCTTTCATTTGGAATGAACTTTGGAAAAATCAAGCACTTCACATTCTTGGGCAGAGCAATAGAGTGGCTTACTGCTGTCTGCTATGGATTAGTTACTAACTCCTGTAATTAAATGTTGCTACAGGCCGCCACGAATGACTGGAAAGAATGAAACAACAAAGCTCTTAAACCCGTGTGCCAGGTTAAGAGATAAATACTGTAGGAAAATGGCCAAGTGCTATTTTTTGGAAAATTTTAATAGAATATTATTAGTAGTAGACTTCTGAACACTTACATTTTCATGGTAATGAATTAGTTCAGTCTCAAGTTAAAAGTACTGACGGTATGTACTGAATAGTAATTGCCTTTGCCTATTAGGTTCTTTGTTAGCCTTTTTCAAAGGATTTCAAACTAACAAACATATACACAAATTACAGAAATTTGACAAAGCATGGTAATATCTTTTCTCAAAAAAGACCAAAGCTCCTTAACAAGCAAACTCAAACAATCTAACAAGAGAGAAAATATCAAAAAGAGAAAAAAAAAATAGCAAGAAAAATAAGATTTTATAAAAAAGAGCTAGAAATGATAGAAAACGAACACACAAAATCCAGTGGAAATATCAGCTGTAGTCTCAATCCAGTAGGATGGAAGGAGAAATACCTGAGAAGAATCAGAATATTGACTACTATGTTAAAACTGCAGTAAGAGATGCATAAATAAGTGCGTGTAATCACAGTATCAGAGTTGTCTGAGATAACATGCCTGAGAATCCAAACTATAGGCAAAGGAACTGACACAGAAAACCACGTTCATGTAAATGACACTAAATGAAATGTTAGCAGGTGATTTCTTAAATTGAAAGAAATATCAATCAAAAATCAAGAAGTATTTAGGAACATAAGGACACATGAAAAGAGTCCCTCTAAAATATTTTGTAGTCAAGAAGTCTAAACTGCAAATAAAAACAGTATTAAAAGTTATAAGCTCAGTAACCAAGTAGTTTTCCAAAGTAAGGGGAACAAGGACTATTTCCTGACTCAATGGCAGGCTCTTTGACCTCCCCACCCCCCCAAGGGAGGAGCAGTCCTGTTAGGCCACAGCCCTGAAGATACCTGATAAAACAGGGTCAAATGAAAGGGGAAGAGGCTCTCCCCTATCAGTGGACTTGAAAAGGGGCAGGGAGGAGATCAGGGAGGGAGTGTGGGGTTGGGGAGGGAATGAGGGAGCGGGATACAGCTGGGACACAGAGTTAACAAAATGTAACTAATAAGAAAAATAAAATTAAAAAAAAAAGTTATAAGCTATAGCTGGCCTGGTGACATATGCTTGTAGTCCCAGCACTTGAGGAGGCAGAGGAAAGCATATCTCTGTGAGCTAGAGGCCAGCCTGATCTACAGAGCAAGTACAGAACAGCCAAGGGACCCTGTCTCAAAAATAAATAAATTAAATAAATAAATAAATAAATAAATAAATAAATAAATAAATAAAAAAAACATAGATAAATAAATAAATAAAACAAAAGAAGAAAAAAATAATTTGTAAGGTATATGTATCTGTGAGTGCTCAAAATTGTGAATGGGTCATCTAATTTTATTTTCTCCAATGCAAGGCTCAACTATCATGGAAAGATAGCTTAGGAAAAAAAAAAAAAAAACAAGAACAAATGTATGTAATAAAGAGCTATGGAAATGTGACTTCTGAATAATTATGTTGCAAACATCAACCAACAACAGCTGTGCCTACCTACCCAAGATCAAGCCAGGCAAAAACACTAGCATGGATGTGGTGGTCCTTAGAGGACCTAATGCTAAAGGACAGACTGATGGCAACTGAAGTAGGGAGAGTCATTCTCCTTTGCATTGCCTAATGCTACTCAGGTTTATCCTGCCCCAGTGTATGGCCCTATACTCACCTGAATATGGAGACACTAATGAAATTAAAGGGTTATTAGTAATATAAAAACAAAAGGACATGAGTTTGAGAGATAAACTTTTTTTTCCACTGGTGTACCAATTAGTAAGACACTCCTGCTCTTGTGGAGAACTTTTACCAAGGCACCTGTAGGAAACAAAGAAACCCAAATTATATATATATATATATATATATATATATATATATATATATATATATATATATATATATACAAAACAACAATTTAGAGACAAGACAAACCTTAAAGTGAATGAGGACTTCCTGTGAATAGAAAGAATAATACCAGGCTTTCAAGGATCCTGCTTAAGGTTTAGTGAATTTGCAGAGACATCTGTACAGTTTAAGGCTGTTGGCTGTTTTCTAGGGCAATCTCTCATCTAGCTTTTAACTTAATTTAACCCAACTCTCTGAGTACTCCAACTTTCTGCAAAATTCTCACTGCCTCCTTTCCAGCTTAGTCCTTTCTCCCTTCTGCCTCCTTCTACCTTGATCTCTACCCAGAGAACTGCCCCTAACTCAGGCTGCCAAGCCATTATTATGCAAACCTCGCATTCCTTATCACTTAACTAGGAGACTGGGGAAAGTCACCTTCCCCAAGGCAGCTTGCCTTCCTTTTAAAGGCAGATGAGACAGTGACATTAATATATCCTGTTAGCAGGACATTGACAGCTTCAAATAACAATTAAGAACACACTTTCTCCTAGCCAGAAAATGAAATATTGTGGGTCACTCCAATAGAAGAGGATCAGGTGAGTGGGACTGGGAGTTTGATAAAACATGATCAAAATACATTATATCATTCATGGAAATGTCATATAGCAAATCATCATTATGTAAAATTATTTCATACTGAATACTTCTTAAAATATTACATTTTAATGTTTATTTTTAATATAGCTGAGAGCAAAAAGCTCTTTTACCAAGAGAAAAGAATAGAAACGTACCCCAAATCTTCTTTAAAAACAGATGATTAAACATGTTTGGGAAAGAGGACAGCTGCATCTGAATCATTTTTTAATTATTTGTTGTTGTAAATTATTCATGAAAGCTAGCATTGTCTGCTTGTTGGAGTCTAAAGTGAGAATGTGTGGTTTGGCATTTTCCTTAGCCAAGCACTGCTATAATATCAGACCTTCATAGAATTTAAGTAGTTCTTATAAGACAATGCACATTATGTTTTCTATTTCTACTTTATAAAATTACTTCATTAATTTTTGAGATTATAATATAATTACAGAATTTTCCCTCCAAACCCTCCCATATACCCTGCTTTACTCACTTCCAATTAACGGCTCCTTTCTTCATTAACTGTTTTTACATACATGTATGTATTCCTAAATGTATTTCTAAAAACATATATAAAACCTGATTGGTCTGTATATTGTTACTTGTGTATGTTATCAGGGCTGACGATTTGGTACTGAATAAACAATATGTGTCTCCTTCCATGTTATGTCTTTTTCTTCTGCTATAGCATTGCTTAGATTTCTGTAGATTTTGTGTCAAGTCGATGGCTATTGCTAAAGTGGGCCAGAGGTCTAGACAGACAGTTCTAAAAGTTATGAAATGTTAAAAAAATAAAAAAGATTTAACTACATCCAAATAAAACAACTTTCAGATTTTATTTTATTCCTGTCAGATACCAAAGATTTAACAAACAAACAAAGAAACAAAACCAGCCAAGAACAAGTGCTGGAGTAAATGTGGGGAAAAGATCCTTCATTCACATTTGGTAGAATTTCAAACTGGGCCAACAGCTCTGTAAACCAGTGGAGAAGTCTCATAAATTAAACATAATAATAATAATAATCTACCAGATGACTAAATTATGCCATTCTTTGGCATTATCCCCAAATAATTCAGCATCCTGTTCCAGAGATACTTCCTTAATCAAGTTAATTTGTGCCTTATTTACAATAATTAGCAAAAGGAAGAAGAGTAAATGCAATTCAGCAAATAAATGGACAATGAAAACACGTTACATGTATAATATATAATACTATTAAGTTATGCAGAAAAATGAAATTATCAGCTCTGGAGGAAGATGGTTGGAACTAGAAGAGACCATATTGAGTTAGTACATATTTTGAAGTAACTGCAATGCCAAGAAAAGTAAAGCGGGACTACTGCAAGAATAGGGGTGTTGGGAGGGAGAGAGATGGGAATAACAATGTACAAGTGATCTGAAGAAAGAAAAGGGAAATACACGGAGTGTCTCTAATTAAGGAGTGAGAGATAAATTCAGAAGAAAGAGATAGGACAGTAAAATGACAGTAAGGATGTCTGGAAAATGATAAAGATGCATACTATTGCTGAATACCTAAACTATCTATAGTACATATAAGTCAGTTTATAAATATACAGCTATGACTTAGATGAAAATTTTCTACCTGGCTGACAAAAACTACCTAGCAAAAAATGCCAAACACTTGCATAACAAGCCCTTTTTTAAGTTGTTGGCCAGGACTGTTCAAGAGATACTCAGAACCTTATAGGCTAGTCCTTGTTTATTCCTCAGAGGTGAAAGGTAAAGCCCTATTGCTTCAGACACCATGCATTTCAGACCCAGGGCTGAGAGGTTCCTGAGCTATATGTGAACTGAGAGCCATTCTCCTGACAACTGGTATTCATGGCATGAGAAGACATCATGCAAGCTTCGAAAAAGGCAAAACCAAACAAAATACAGACTTGTGGAACCCATTTCCAATAGATACATCTACAGAACAACTCCCACTCTTATGAGATTGTATCTACCAGAAATGTCAGAGGCTACACACATAAAGTCTCATCAACATGACTAGATAAACATGAGCTGAGCTAGAAAAAAAAAAAACAATAGATGTGCTAATAATTTTTTTTAAATGTGATAAGTAGGAAGTAAAATAAAATAAATTGATAAATATATAAATAAATAAAAAGACCAAACTGAAAGTCCAAATAACAGATTAAGCATAGTTAAATAAAAAGAGAAAGAAGTAAATGAGGACCAGTTTTTTTGGCGTAAGAAGGACATGAAGAATATTATTTTGTCATTTGAAGAGAATGGGAATGTAGCAAGTTTTGGCACTTTGTTGGTGGGAAGGCAGAAGTACTGATTTTCACATGTGGGTAATGAAGTCTGTGGCTCAATGTTGTTTTTAAGCAAAATCCCAAATGTTCGATTTTACCAATAAAGACTTAGGAGCCAGATGTTGGGGTGAAAGCCTAGTAGCTCAGAGAGGCAGAGCAGATGACCTCCCTACTGAGCCAAAGTCCCAGAAGGGAAAAAATCCCCTTTCTTTCTCCACAATGTCTTAAAAACCCCTCAAACTGCATATCTTTCCTTTCTACTTCCTGGGCTTCATTCTAGCCCTCTTGACCTTTGGTTGTCTTTGTTTAACCCTGTTTACGGAAAGTTCTAAGATTAAAGGTGTGTGCCAGTGCTGATTCACACCACAAACAGAAACAGCCTTTTCCAGGACACTGTCTGAGGGTTTTCAGTGTGATCAACTATCCTGCAACTTTTCAAGAAACAGGATATCGTTGTATTGTTATTTAGCCTTAATATAAAAAAGAGAAGATATTAGATAGCCATTAGCCACTAAGTTTCTTTCTTTCTTTCTTTCTTTTTTTTTTTTTCCTCACAAAGAGATACTGTGACAGAATGTAAACATATGAAAACTCCCCTGAGGCCTTTCACTTGTATGAAGAGATTCTCATGAGAAGTTATCTCAGCTCTATTAGAGAAAGGGAAATGTGTCATGACATTTATTATTTTTATGGAAATTACATGATGCTTTGATGGCACAATTTAAGTAATGAAGGCACAAATAATTTTATTTTTCATATTTCTGAATAGAATTTAGATTCATAGTTGATATTTCTTAATATTTAGCTTCATTTATCCAATGGGAGACTCAGTTATGTTTTCTTCATTTGCAAATTGACAAATACTAAATATTTTTATTCTTCAAATAATTATGTATAGTTTTATATTTTTGTCCTGGAACCTAGAATTTTTACAAATTTATTCATTTCTAAAACATGGAAGTATTTTTTTACTTTTAAATGCCTGATAAATGGTGCCCCATTCTTCTAATCTAGTGTACATATTATTTTCTTCATAGAGCAATAAAACAAATTTCCTTATTTGTTAATGTTACCTCTTAATTGTGATATTTTATTACTTTTTACATTTAATGTAAGTAAAATTAGTTATAAAAATACTTATAAAATGATAGAGGATTCTTATAATACTTTAAAATTTAAAATTCAAATGTTGTAAATTTGGATATAAATCAACTGAAATTACCAAATCACCATTCAATGTATCCTTTATCAAATATGTTTGCTTTAAAATGCATATGTATGTTAATATAATATGTATATTTATATGTATATCTATCACATGAATTTTATACTTGTGAATGATCTACTCACTATGAGTATTAAACCTAAGGGTTAATACTTTTTTGATATCTTGAACTTTTTTAAATTAAATTTTTATTTTTTTATATTAATTACAGTTTATTCACTTTGTATCCCAGCTGTAGCCTCCTCCTTCATTCACTCCCAATCCCACCTTCCCTCCCCTTTCTCTTCCCATTCCCCTCTCTAAGTCCACTGATAGGGGAGGTTCTCCTCTCCTTCCATCTGACCCTAGCTTATCAGGTATCATGAGGATTGGCTGCATTGTCCTCCTCTGTGGCCTAGCAAGGCTGCCCCTCCCTTGGGGGGAGGTCAAAAAGCCAGCCACTGAGTTCATGTCAGAGACAGTCCCTGTTCCCCTTACTAGGGAACCCACTTGCATACTGAGCTGTCATATGCTACATCTGAGCAGGTGTTCTAGGTTAGCTCCATGAATGGTCCTTGCTTGGAATATCAAGAGTTAATATTTTAACAAGGCAAGTCAAGAAAGCAGTGATGTGATAGAGAAAATATTCATTTATAAGTTTAATATAATTATGTATTATACAATATAATGTATTCTTAAATACAAAGAAACATACCGAAAATTATGAAATGACAAGTCAGGCTAAACTTGTAACCATACAAATCTAAATTTTATTTCTTTAATGATTAAGATAGTTTGATTAATTATTCAACGTATCTTTATGGGACAAAAGTATGATACATGTCTTAATAATCCTAGATGACACAAAAGGTGTGTTCTGTTGCAAGAATATAGTAGACAGAAATAAAAATGATGCTTTCCTTAATCAGGACTATGTCTTAATGAATAGAACTTGTAAATGATAGTAAGTAATTTTGTGTTTGTGATGTGATTAGCATAAAGACTTTGAGATTAGTATAATGTCATGCATTTGCTAGAGGGTTCTGATAAACTCTAGGTTATTATCCTGCCTTAAAAACCCCTCAGTGGACAGTCTTCAGTTATACTTTGATCATCTCTACGGTAATCTTTGTTACCTGCATTTTGAGCATTTGATGATCACCTGTGAATACTAATTTCTATATTTTGTGGTTTAAATACCTCTTTAGTGTCTCATGAAGAAGTTTCTAGAATGCAACTTTTACAATTATACTGTCTTGTCTCAAAGCTGCTGTTGTTTCTTTGCAATTTGAACTAGGGTCTCACATACAAGTTGGTCCAGAAAATTACGATGTGTCTGAAGTTGATCTTGAACTCTGGATCTTCCTCCATCTATCTTCAAGAGTTGGAATAATAGCCCCATGCCTTCACACGCTGTTAGCTCCATATCTTCAGTTTAATGAACAATCCAGTCAACAGAATTCAAGCTTCTCATGAACTTAGCACCTTGGATACCTAAGATTCTTCTATCCTTACTCTTCAGTTCACATTTCATGTTTAACCCGAAATTATGAATGTATTGTAATCTCACTGATATTGTTAGTGATAATTTTGGGACATGCTATAACATTTCTATATTTTAGAAAATTCTAAACTATTTAATTCTATTAGTACAACAATGTCTGTAAAATGATTGTATTATATTTGATTAAATGAATTTGATTTTACTTCATTTATTTATCGCTTGATTACACATGTTAGAAGTAAACATGTTTTAGTATCAATGTTCTTATTCATGTGGACACAAATAACTGTGTGAACAAAAAAGCTTAAGGTTAGTATCAGGCATCTTCCTTCATTACTCTATGCATTATTTATTGAAACACTGTGGCTGAAAATCGCCAAATCTGACGAATTTAGGCAGCCAACTTGATTTAGGGATCCCTTGTCTCAGTCTTAGGATCCTTGGATTACTGGTAGCTCCATGACTCTTGTTGAATATGTGTTGTGAGACTCCTCACTTCAATCCTTGTGTTTTCATAGCAAACACTCACCTACTGAGCCATCTCCCCCATCCTCTTATTTTCTGTTCAAACCAGTTTTGTAACACATGTATGTATTCCACACACACACACACACACACACACACACACACACACAAAAAAAAAAAAAAATCTATGAGAGCAATACTTCCAGTTTGAGTGAGTGAGTTTATCAGCATGTAGCAAGTAAAAATAAAAGATCAGAGAGATAACAGCAGATAGAAAACTGAAAATTGTTCTTAAATAAGTAACAGGTTACTTTACTGTGAATCTAGAAAATTATTCTGTAGTTCACAAAAGAGACTTACACATGGCTTAATATGTAAGAAGTTTCCTATATGAAGCCATATTGCTTTCAGTTCTGTGACCATTGAGCTATCTGTGGCATGCCCTGCCTATTAGGTAACTAGTGAGGAGCCTGCTCTACAAGTGTGGACGAAATGTTTCACAAAGAGAGAGCGTATGGCCAGATCAGGTGGGTTAGGACACAAAGGTGGCAGTCCTGAAACTGGAGACTAGAATTTCTTCTCAAGCACCCACACAGAAACAATTTCTACAGGGTGTCCTCTATCCCTCACACAGAATGTATGCAATCACTTGGATGCACGCACATAAGCCAACAAACAAACAAACAAACAAATAAAAATATGTGACGTAATAAAATAATGAAGGATAATAAATATAAATATTTTCAGGCACAACAACACATTTAAATTAAGCAGGTTAGTGTAAATATATTATAAAAAAATTTAAATAAATAAATAAAGACAAGTTCTATTACCCTAGTCTTTCCATTCTAGTCTATTATATATTAACAAACTACTCTTGGTATGTGAAATATTAAGATCATCTAATCATGACTTAACAATGAATTTCCATTTGCTGACGAGAAATAATACATTTTGTTCACTTTCCTTTATTATCTGCATTGTCAGCCTGAAAGGTGGTGATGAGCTTAATTTATCTTTATAAAGGTAAGTTTGATAATTATATAAGAACTTTCTAAAAGGATTTAATTTTTGAAACTATTTTGTATTTACATCATTTCTCCTTTCTTTTCCTCCCTCCAAACCCTTCAGTACAACCTTCTGTAGTCTCTTTCAAATCCTTGCCTAGTTTTTCATTAATTTTTGTTACATGCATATATATTCATGTATATGTACATATATTATATTCTGAAACTTTTGTAATCTATATTTCTTCACTTTATTTTTCTGAACATAATATTAGCCTAACGTTTAAGAAATCTTCTGTAAAACCAGGCTAGACTACAGAATGCACCTTCCCAAAACAACAAAATAAAAGCATGCCTGATCATGCCTTTTGTGATGGAAGAGTGGAGCATTGCAAGAGCTGTGAAGAGAGGTGGAAGTGAAGATATGGTAGTCGCTGCAACAGGTGTGAGAGAGGACTCAGGTTAACAATGGAACATGTAGTTACACAGTGAGGTTGGTAGGATGGTGTGCAGGAGCTGACTGGATGAAAACTCAGTCCTGAAATAAACTGCCTTGCCATGGGGTCATACTGGCTGTGGGCAATGATGGAGACTGAGATGAGGAATGGTTCACTTTCTGGATTAGACCTCCTGGAAGGGGTACCATGGTCTGTGATTCCACTGAGAGCTATATGTGGGTCAGTAGTCCCGATGCTGCCAAGGGCGGGTAGATGTGCATGGCCTTTTACCACCTAACAGCCATGTGGATGTGCATAGTCTGTGCTGTTGCCTAAGTCATTTGGTATCTGTGAGCCATGCTGCCACTAGAAGCCATACTCATCTGAGTGGCCTGAGGCTCTGTTGTTATTCATTGTCTGGGTTGCCTCTGATGGTCTTATCTGGGTCTGTGGTCCTGCTGCAGATGGGAGATGTGTTTGTGGTCTGTGCTTTCTACAGAAACCACAAGAAAGACCATGATCCGATCTCCGGCTGACTCTAATGAGCAAGGAAGCATCTGTGGCCGTGATATACATGACCGCAGATGCACAACTGAGAAAGAGGGACATGGAAAGCTTCTGTGTGAACCCGTATCTCTCACGGTACCCCTATAAAGTAAGAGCTTAAAAAAGGAAGCCATCAAGGAGAACTCTTAAAAATTGTGAAGTGTAGCTCTCCACAATTGGTGGCTTCTGACAGGGGTGAAGGTGGAGAAAGACTAAGTTTTCTTTACTGGGAAGGCCACTGAGAATTTGACCATGGATCCAGTGAGTGTATGGACTACACAAATTAGAATGTATCTTTTGCTGTTGTTGTTGCAGGAAAGGTCATGAGGGTGGAAGGGATGGACATTGATGATCTGGGGAGCAAGTATGATTGGGTATATGATGTGAAATTCCCAAAGATCAATAAAGCTATTATTTTGAAAAATATTAAAGCAAGGGTATTTCATGAAATTAAAATTTTGAAGAACATTTTCAGTCAGCAAGCACAATTTTCCTAAAGATGCTGATACAGAAACATAAAAAGTTACTTAGTTTTATATTTTTTCTATTATTGAAAAAAAAAATATTTTTTCCAATACACCTGATTATAGTGTTCCCTCCTCCTGCTCCTTCCAGTTCCTCCCAAAGTTTCCTCCACCTCAATTTATTCTCTTGTTTTCTCAGTAGAAAAGAACAGGCTTCTAAGAAATAAAAATCAAACATGACAAATTAAAATATAATAAGATGAAGGAAAACTATTATGTCAAATTTAGACATGGCAATCGAACAGGAGGAAGAGTCTCAAGGGGAGGCACAAGAGTTAGTGGCCCACTTATCCTCATAGTTAGAAGTGCTATAAAAATACTAAGCGAGTAGGTATAATACATAGAGAGTATCTGTAGAAGCATGTAGGCCCTGTGCTTTCTGTTTTCAGTTTCTGTGAGTTCATATGTGCCTTGCTTAGTTGATTCAGAGAGCCTTGTTCCTCTGGTGTCCTCCATTGGCTATGTCATTCTTTCCACCTGCTAGTCTATGATTTCCCTGATAATCAAGGGGATATATTTGAAGGAGATATCCAATTTAGACTTTCCTCCTACTATCTGGCTGTGTATTTCTGCACCTGTTCTCATCTACTGCCAGAGGAAGCCTTTTTGGTGATTACCGGATAAGGGGCCAGATAAGTACTGCTGAGTATAATTAGAAATCTTTATATTGATTTTGTTTTTTCTTAGATCAGTAATGTTTGGTTTTAAACTAGGTCTCTGGGCTAGTGTTTGGTTCTTTATTACCCAAGCAGTGTAGGATATGGGTTACTTCTCACGTAGTGGGCTATAAATCAAATCAGAAATTTTTTAGGTACTCCCACAAGTTCTGAGCCAAAATTGTTGTAGCATATTACTCAGGTTTGACACATTGTAGGTCACTTGTTTTGTAGCTGTTTTCATGTACACATTTCTCTTTCAAAAATATGTTTCCACAGCAGAGACTAAGACTTGGGAGTCAAGGCTTCATGTAGGTACCAGTTCCTACACTCCTTCATGTTGAATGAATTGTGTTGATGTTCTTCTCAGCATGAGGACCCAACCATTAAGTCTTCATAGAGCAACCATTTGTCTTAACATCAGCCTGGGTTGTATTGAGATATCAATGTGACTCACTTAGTCAATAATTCAGTTGAATACAACCAAGTCCCACTTATCTAGCTACAAGACATGGACAGTTGACACTCCATATCCCTCTTATCTAGGAGTCCTTGTGAGGATGATCTTCATAGATTCCAGAAAATTTTCATTACACTGGTTTCCACACAGCCCACCAAAAGCCAGCCAATTCCAGCCATCTCTGCTTGCACTCTTTCTATCCATGTTATCTCTCCCCCTCTTTGTTCTCCCACTCCCGTCCTTACCTGCTCCCCATGTACACTTAAAATCTACCATAATCCTCCCAAAAGGGAGACCCGTGAGTCATCCTTCTGGATCCCTCTTCTTTACTTAAACACCCAGGGTCTACAGATTGTACCTTAGTTATCTTTTACTGAACTGCTAATATCATTTACAAGTAAATACATATCACAATTGTCTTTCTGTGTCTGGGTTACCTCACTCTGGAAAATTTTTTTCTACTGCATGTAAATTTCATAATGCCATTTTTTTTTTAAGTAGCTGAGTAATACTCCATTGTGTAAACACACCATTTATTCTTTACTCATTCTTCAGCTGAGGTACATTGGGGTTATTCTAATTGCTGGCTATTTTGAATAAAGCTACAATGAAAATAGCTAAGGAAGTGTCCTTAAGGTTTGATGGAGCAACCTTTGGCTATATGCCAAAGAGTAGTATAGCTGGGTCTTGAGGTAGATCAATTCTCAATTTTCTGAGGAAATGCCATATTGGTTTCCATAGTGGCTGTGTAAGTTTGCACTTACCCAAGCAATGGAGGAATGTTTTCCTTGTCCCACATATTCACCAGCATAAGTTGTCACTTGTGTTGCTGATCTTAGACCTTCTGACATGTGTAAGATGTACTCCAAAATCATGATATTCATTTCTCTGATAGTTAAGTATAATTAACCTTTCTTCGTTTCTCAGTTTCTTTGTTTCTGAGTTTTCTCTATTGAGAATTTTGTTTAGGTCTGCACCCCATGTTTAATTGGATTATTTGATTTTTTATATCTACTTTCTTGAATTATTTTTATATTTTAAATATTAATCTTCTATCAGATGTGGATTAGTAAAAACTGTTTTCCCATTCTATAGGCTGCCATTTTACTAGTTGACAAAGCCCATAGTGTCACAGAAAGTTTTTGGCTACTCTAACAAAAACCAAGTGTCCCTATGTGTGTGTATTTATAGCTATGTCTTCAATTTGATTTCATTGTTCAACGTGTCTGTTTTTTTATGCCAATACCATGCAGGTTTTTTTTTTTTTTATTACTATAATGCTGTAGTAAAACTTAAAATCAGGAACAGCAAGACCCCTTATAATTCTTTTATTGTTCAAGACTGTATTAGCTATGATAAGTCTTTTGTTCTTTCTTATGAAGTCAAGAATTGTCCTTTAGCAGCTACTCCTGATGAGACTTAATTGACTAGGATCAGAAGGAAGGAAAAGAAGACCTCCCCTTTCCGTGGACTTGGGGAAGGGCATGCATGCAGAGGGTGGAGGAAGGGAGGGATTGGAATGGGAGGAAGGAGGGAACTACGAGGGGGGGATACAAAGTGAGTAAAGTGTAATTAATAAAGAAAAATAAAATAAAATAAATAAAAAAGAATTATCCTTTAAAGTTCTATGAAGAATTATATTGGAATTAATGGTGAGTGCTTTTGTTAGGATGGTCTTTTTCACTATGTTTATCCTACCAAATCATGAGCATGAGAGATCTTTCCATACTCTGATATCTTATTCAATTGCTTTCTTCAATTACTTCAAGTTTTTTTTTTTTTTCATTTAGAATATTCCAAGATATTTTATATTATTTGAGGCAATTGTGAAGGGTATTGTTTCCCTGATTTCTTTCTCGGTCCATTTGTATGTAGGACAGCTACTGGTTTTTGTTGTTACTAATATTGTATCCAACCACATTACTAAAAGTGTTTATCAGCTTTAGGTGTCAGTTAGTGGAATTTTTATGGTTACTTATGATGCTATCATATCATCTTTAAATTGTGATATTTTTACCTTCTCCTTTCCAATTTGTCATCCTGTTATCTTTTCCAGTTGTCATATTGCTCTAGGTAATTTCTGAAGTACTATACTGAAGGTATTGAGAAAGTAATGTCTCCAGTTTTTTTTTTTTTTTTTTTTTTTTTTTTTTCCCTGTAGGCACATAGTGATATAAACTTTCTTCTTAACACTAGGATTAAATGTTCTGTAAATATCTTTTAGGTCCGTTTGGTTTATAATGTTGGTGGAGTTTGCCCTGCATTTCCTGTTTGAGTTCCAGGAAGTTTTCATTTCCAGGATTCCCTCATTTTGAGTTCCTTTATTGATTTTATTTTTATTTCCATGTCTTAAATAATTTTATGTATTTCCTTCTGCTGTTGTGTTTTCCTGGATTTCTTTAAGGGGTTTATTAATTTCCTTTTTAATGACCTTTATCATACTCATAAAAGCTGCTTTAAGTTCTTTTTCATTTGTGTCCAGCTGCACTAGAACATCATTACAGGCTGCTATGGTAGGACAGCTGGACTCGAGTGGAAACATATCGCCCTGATTGTTTTTGTGTTTTTATGCTGGTATCTCAGCATCTGGGTTTGAGATGGTTAAAGATCTAGGTGGTTATTTCTGTGTTTGTTTTTTGCAGATGTTTTGTTTCTAGGTTTTTGCTTCTTCTGAGAAATTTCAGAGAGTGTGATGGTTGTGTATTTTATTGGCCTGTTTATCTGGTATGTTCACTGGGAATGTTTTCTGGTCTTGGAAGTTGGGTAACTGAAATGAGATGGGAGTAGGAAGGACAGAGGAGGTCTTTGTGATTCTTTAAGGAAAGGGTCAGAAAGAAAGTTAGACCATAGCAGGATTCCAGCTGCAGAACTGGGGACAAAAGCTAGGAAACTGGAGTAGTAAGATAGGTATAGGTTACCCTCAGCCTGTTTGTTGCACTGGGATGAACAGCTTGTGGGTCAACATGGGGTGCCTCCTGTAGTTTGGGCCTGGGACAAAGCAACAAGTGGGAGAAGGGAAGTTAAGAGAGGGTAGATTGTAGGATCCACAGGAGATGTACACAGGGGAGAAGCAAGGCTACAGGTGGTGTTCTGTGGTAGTGTTAGGGATGAGATCAGGGGGTAGGGTCTGGTGAAACAGAAAGAAATGAGATGGTCTGAGTGCAGCGTATCTTGTTTTCTGGCTGTCCTGGACTATGGCTTACAGGGACACCTGCTGCATTTGGGATATGGGATACAGCAAAAAAGTTGAGAGAGAGAGATTAGGAGTGGATGTCTGCGGGATTCAAAGATGAAGGCTAGAGGGATGAAAAGCTGCAGCTTATATTCTATTGTAGCTCAGTAACAGGGTCTAGACAGGAAGATTGTATCTGGAGGAACAAAGAGTGGAGAAAGAATGTGGGCAGCCTACCTGGTTTTCTGACAGTCATGGCCTGTGACACAAAGTCAGTTTTAGTATTGAGTTTCATGAAAAATATGTATGGAAATTAATTAGGTAGGTATATCCAAAGTACTTTAAAAGAGAATTAAATCTCTAATATTTGTAGAATGGGTGTATCTGAAAAATGAAAAGAAGTCGAGGGAAGTCCTTCTTATAGACAATACATTTGTTTCTGCATATTTTGGCTTTGCTATAGCAATAAAGTCTTTTTTTTTTTGGTAGTTTATTTTATTTTTAATTTTTTATTAATTACACTTTATTCATTTTGTATCCCCCGATAAGCCCCTCCCTCTTTCCCTCCCCTTTCTGCATGCATGACACTCCCCAAGTCCACTGATAGGGGAGGTTCTCCTCTTCTTTCTGATCTTAGTCTATCAGTTCTCATCAAAAGTGGCTGCATTGTCCTCTTCTGTGGACTGGTAAGGCTGCTCCCCCCTCAGGGGGAAGTGATCAACAAGCAGGCCAATCAGATTGTGTCAGAGGCAGTCCCTCTTTCCATTACTATGTAACCCACTTGGACACTGAACTGCCATGGGCTACATCTGTGCAGGGGTTCCAGGTCATCTCCACGAATAGTCCTTGGTTGGAGTATGATTTTCTAGGAAGTTCCCTGTGTTCAAATTATCTTGTTCTGTTGCTCTCCTTGTGGAGTTCCCGTCCCCTCCAGCTCTTACTATTTCCCATTTCTTACATAAAATTCCATTCATTCTGCCCATCAGTTGGCCATCAGGCTCAGCATCTGCTTTGACAGTCTATACTGCAGAAGCTTTCAGAGGCCCTCTGTGGCAGGTTTCAAGGTTGTTTCCTGTTTTCTTCTGGCTTTCAGAGGCCCTCTGTAGCAGGTTCTGAGGTTGTTTCCTATTTTCTTTTTCTTCTGATGTCCATCCTCTTTGCCTTTCAGGATGGAAATTGAACATTTTAGTTAGGGTCCTCTCTTTTGCTTAGTTTGTTTAGATGTACAGATTTTAGTGGGTTTATTCTATATTGTATGTTTATATGAGTGAGTATATACCAGGCGTGTCTTTTTGCTCCTGGGACAACTCACTCAGGATGATCCTTTCCAGGTCCCACCATTTACCTGCAAATTTCATGATTTCCTTATTTTTCATTGCTGAGTAATACTCCATTGTATAGATGTACCACAGTTTCTGCATCCATTCTTCAGTTGAGGGGCATCTGGGTTGTTTCCAGCTTCTGGCTATTACAAATAAAGCTGCTACAAACATGGTTGAGCAAATGTCCTTTTTGTGTACTTGCGCCTCTTTTGGGTATATGCCTAGGAGTGGTATGGCTGGATCTTGAGGAAGCGCTATTCCTAGTTGTCTGAGAAAGCGCCAGATTGATTTTCAGAGTGGTTGTACCAGTTTACATTCCCACCAGCAGTGGAGAAGGGTTCCCCTTTCTCCACAACCTCTCCAGCATGTGTTGTCACTTGAGTTTTTCATCTTGGCCATTCTGATGGGTGTAAGATGAAATCTCAGGGTTGTTTTGATTTGCATTTCCCTAATGGCAATGAGGTTGAGCATTTCTTTAAGTGCTTCTCTGCCATTCGATATTCCTCTACAGAGAATTCTCTCTTTAGCTCTGTTCCCCATTTTTTAAGTGGATTACTTGGTTTATTGCTTTTCAGCTTGTTTAGTTCTTTATATATATTGGATATGAGTCCTCTGTCAGATAAAGGGTTGGTGATGATTCTTTCACAATCTGTAGGCAGTCGCTTTGTTTTGATGACGGTGTCCTTTGCTTTACAGAAGCTTTTCAATTTCATGAGGTCCCATTTATTGATTGTTGCTCTTAGAGCCTGTGCTGTTGGTGTTCTGTTCAGGAAGTTTTCTCCTGTACCAATGAGTTCTAGAGTATTCCCCACTTTTTTTTCTAGCCGATTTAATGTGTCTGGTTTTATGTTGAGGTCTTTGAAATGGACAATTTTCTCTATCGATTTGACTTACCAAAGCTGAATCAGGACCAGGTAAATCAATTAAATAGTCCTATATCCCCCAAAGAAATAGAAGCAGTCATCAAAAGTCTCCCATCCAAAAAAAGCCCAGGACCAGATGGCTTCAGCGCAGAATTCTACCGGACCTTCAAAGAAAAGCTAACTCCAATTCTCTTCAAACTATTCCACAAAATA
Organism: Psammomys obesus; assembly: GCF_907164565.1. Taxonomy (NCBI): domain Eukaryota; kingdom Metazoa; phylum Chordata; class Mammalia; order Rodentia; family Muridae; genus Psammomys; species Psammomys obesus. The sequence continues at coordinate 47,742,273 of NW_026591086.1, forward strand.
GAAACAGAAGGAACAATACCAAACTCATTCTATGAAGCCACAATCACCTTGTACCTAAACCTCACAAAGACTCAACAAAGAAAGAGAATTTCAGGCCAATCTCCCTTATGAACATTGATGCAAAAATACTTAACAAAATACTTGCAAACCGGATCCAAGAACACATCAAAGATATTATCCACTATGACCAAGTAGGCTTCATCCCAGGTATGCCGGGGTCGTTCAATATACGGAAATCCATCAATGTGGTCCACCATATTAACAAACTGAAAGAAAAAAAACCACATGATAATCTCCCTAGATGCTGAAAAAGCATTTGACAAAATCCAACATCCATTCATGTTTAAAGTACTGGAGAGATCAGGGATACAAGGCACATATCTAAACATAGTAAAGGCAATATACAGCAAGCCTATAGCCAACATCAAACTGAACGGAGAGAAACTTAAAGCAATCCCACTGAAATCAGGGACAAGACAAGGCTGCCCATTCTCTCCATATCTCTTCAACATAGTGCTGGAAGTCCTTGCTAGAGCAATAAGACAGTTGAAGGAGATCAAGGGGATACAGATGGGAAAGGAAGAAGTCAAATTATCACTATTTGCAGATGATATGATAGTATATATGAGTGACCCCAAAAACTCTACCAGGGAACTCCTACAGCTGATAAACATCTTCAGCAAAGTGGCCGGATACAAAATTAACTCAAAAAAATCAGTAGCACTCCTGTATACAAAAGCAATAAAGTCTTTAAACCAGGAATTCTTTCCCAACAGGCTATAAGATAGATGGCACTATGATGGTCTTAAAGATGTTGCCCAAATGCTTAGGTTATTTATGACAAAGTTACACAAATATTATCAAACAATGCTTGGAATTCAAGGCAAATCTGTGCTATTTCAGAAATATGCTTTGACTAGCCTGCACACTAAATATGTGAATAAAATCTCAATTATTAAATGAATAGTTGAGAGCAATGAGCCAAGAAAGGTAATGTTCTTTCAAACAACGAAAAGTTGGACATTTTAAGGTATATAGAAATTTTTCTCACTGCTGTTTGGAGTAGGGTCTACTTCACTGTGAGTTTGACAAGCCTGAGGTGGTCGTTTCAGATATTATAAAGAGAACAAGTTGAGAAAACAATGAGAGCAAGCTGTGAGCAGCTTTTTCATGGCCAGTGTCTCACTTTTGGCTTCCAAATTCCTGCTTTGAGTTTTTGTCCATTTTTCTCTTTGGTGTTGGACTATGAAGTGCAACTGGCTTTAAATAAAGTATTTTGTCAACAAATTGCCCTAGTGTCATGGTATTTGATTACAGATTATAATATAACATTTTTCTGTCTCTTTCATCCCTCTAAAAACCTTCTTTATAGAAGTCTTCACTTTCCTTCAAAATCACAATCTCTCCTTTCATTTAGGAATATTATTAAATTTCAAATATATCTTTGCTATAAAAAAACTAAAGACATAATTCTTTTGTATTACTACATTATAGTGTGTGTGTGTGTGTGTGTGTGTGTGTGTGTGTGTGTTAAAGTAAGGAACTGTAAGACAATTTGTGGATTAGTCATGGGAACACAATCAATCCTTTCCCAAGGAAATAATTATTTACTGGGCTTGGAGGTTAGTTGTTTGATCTAATTATACATTTTTTTTTAATTATGCAAGTGCTTTCTGTACTTCTATTCCAGTATAAATCATTTTAAATATAATAGAAACATTGGATTTGCTTCAAAATTTAAGATTGTAAAGTAGGGGAACTAAAGAACATATCAAAACAAAACAAAAAAACCTCCGTGGCCTGGCAAGGCTGCACCAACCAGGGGGAGGTGATCAAAGAGCAAGCCACTGAGTTCATGTCAGAGACAGCCAGGCCACAGAAGAAGATGATGCAGGCAGCCTTGATGAGACCTGATGAACTAAAGTCAGATAGAAGGAAAGGAGAAACTCCCCTATCAGGGGACTAGAGAAAGGGCATAGGGGGAGAAGAGGCAGGGTGGATGAGACTGGAGGATATCACAGAGGGGGCTGTAATGAATATACAAAGTAAATAAATTGTAATAAACAATTTTTAATAGATTAAAAAAACAACTCAGTGTTTATATATTAAGCCTTTCAAATGTCATATCAAACCAATCAGGATATGCCCACAAGAAAGTCTGAAACCACGTCAGGTTTAGCTGTAGAAGGATCACCTAGTTTTGGCATTCAAGCACATTTCAAAACAAAGGACCTGTACAGTTTATGTGGTAGTACTTCTTTTTCTGATGTGTTTTGCTTTTTGTTTTTTTTTTTTTTATAATTTCATTTTGTTCTTTTTTTCCCTTTAGCTGTGTTTTTTTCTCATGAGAATTTGATTTTTTCTTTTATTAAAATTTTACTTTTTTCTGAAATGTGTTCATTGTACACTGGATTGCTCTAAGTAAGGAAAGCATCACACAAGTACAGAAGCTTGTCTCTTATACCTACTTAATGCTATCTTCCTTTTTTCCTACATCCTATCTTTGTTTCTTAGACAATATTTGTATACTTTCATGTCATACAGGTTCATTGTTTTATTCACTTGTGTTACTTATATAAAATTTAGTAATCACAAATGTAAAAACATTCTTGGCTTCCTGTGAATGGTTTATTGTTTAATATGAGTATCTCCAGTTGCATTCATTTTCCTGGAGTTTGATTTTCTAATGTGGTGTTAATTACCTTACTTTGAATACCATCTGGTGGATCTGATATTCAAAGTACCTTTCTCTGTGTCAAACATAGGCAGAGTGATGAAAGGAGAAATTTTACAAATTTAGTCACATTCATAGCAGGTCAGGAATAAGTCTCTGAAGACTGCATTTAAAAAGAAATCCTAGAACAGTCTGGCTTCTGTTATTTCTAATCCAACTTCTATCTTTTCACCCAGAAATTCTGTGAGTTCCAACAAATTCTCATTTCTCCTAAGTAAACTAAAGGTAGACTTTGGCCAACTACTGAAGATCATCATTCACAAATAATTGGTTTCAGAAATTGTATCCACGTAACAGATTCTAATGAAAACTATTTTACTTGTAATTAATCTGTAGGGAAGATGAAACAAAGACCATCACAACTCATCACTCAATTGCTGGAGCAATAGTCTAGAAACCCTTTCTCTATTGATGAAAGAGCTAATTATGTTATTTGCTTATGATCATCTGAACAAAACATCCCTTCCAGGCATGGCTCTGTGGAAAGAGTTGGTGGCTCTCAGTTAAAAATAACACACTAAAAATAAAGATTTATTTTAATGGTATTACATAAATTAAAAAAATAAAGAACCTATAGCCTGATTTTCTGAGGTCTTGTCCTAAAATAAATTTAAAAATCCAAAGTTTAGGGTCTCTGATGAGTTATTTTTTATTGCTAGTTTATGAAATGATGTCCCAAGAAACAACTTTGATGTGATATTATTGAAGTATTTTCAATTACATGCTTAGCTTTGCTGTTTATCCTTGATTCTTCCTTTGTGTGTTGTTTTCCACACCAGGTCTGAATATGTAGCCAGGCTAACCTCACATACATTGCAACCCTCTTGTTTCATTCTCTTAGGTACTGGAGTTTCAGGTGAGGTCCATCCTGCTTGTCTACTTAAGTATTATTTTAAAGTTTGTATCTTTGGCATAGTCATTTCCTCACATGAACAGTGGCTGCATTAAGGGCTCAGAGAAATGAGAATGTCAATGCTTTTAAAGTGACTTCCACTTCAAATCTTAAGAATGGTCTCTCCCTTAGCCAGCATAAGCCAGTCATCCATAATTTGGAGTCCATGGAGTACCAAATGTGTCATTTCTATCATTCTACTCTTTTAAGTAGTTTTATTGGATGCTTTAAAGATGGAAAGAGGGAATGGAGAAGTTAATTCAAATAATCAAAGAGGAAAATACTTTTGGGTAAATATATCATAAACATGGTCAAGTAGAAAAAAAAACAAAATTTTATTGTCTTCTAAACTTGTGGTGTGAATTATATTTTCTGAGCTTAGAGGCCTTTGTTGCATATCACTGACATATCTACTTAGGTGTAAGATAAACATCTTGACATTATTGTGTCAAAACCTGATTTTCTGAACATGGTAGGAGTTTTAAAATTATATTTCATAGGCTACACTGTACACACACACAAATCAAAGTAGCATTATCTACTCTCCATTAGAGAGAGCTTTATGTTCCTTTCTCCTTGATTCTGGAGAAATCTGTGTGGCAGTCGGTCAGTCATACGACTTCTGCTTTGCCCTTTTGAAAGACAAAAATTTGGGATTCCTACACAATCTCATATCCCCACTATAGTCTACTTAAGTTGCTAATGCAAATCATTGTTTATGGTATAATTTGCAACCTGTAGCAAGTAAAATGCTACCTGCACATAAGCAGTTTGGCTCACTGCTTCTTAGTCCTGCAGCTGCAAATAGGAATAAACTCACATCAGTTTGTTACCAATTATATATATATATACATATTTGTTTAAATTTAAAAGTGAATATAAAACTTTTATTACTCCTTAATTTCTCTGTTGTTTCCATATCACTCATCTAAATCACTGCAAGGTATTTTAACTTATCTGTAGTTATACCTTTCCTTCAAACCTTTATTAAATTATATGGTTAGGATCATGAGAAAAAAAATTTTTATGTACCTAATTTAATGAATAAAAATACATGGTAAAATTAAAGAGGAAGAGAAATGGTACTGTCTAGGACTGATGTCTATTCAGAGATTCAGCTGACTTCAGAAGAACTCGGAACATCATCACATCCCATAGATTCTGATGTTAGTTGTTTGTTAGATGATAGTATTAGCTCTAAGACTGTCCTTGCAAAATCTCAAAATCTTAAGTCTTTAGAAAGAGAAGCTTATGTAAGATCATTTTGGTGTTGGGCTGCTGCTGTTTTCCAAAGGAGACTTATGAAGAAACACATAAATACCAGTGGTATTGACTATCACCATGATCTCTATAGTGTGGGTGTAGTTGGAAAGTGATTAGGGAAAAGTTTTAGGTAAAAGGAAGGGAAATATATCTGCAGTGCTACTTTATTAATGCATCAGCTATTATTTTCCAAATTATATCTTCCTAATGACTATTTTCCTTAAAACTTCAATTTCTATAGAGTTTATTATTGATACAGCGAATTCACCTACAAAAATATCAGAAGAGATAGAACCCATGGCTAGTGACAATCACATGAAACTATCCCCTGACTGCAATTGTTCTCAACTCATATTATGTAAGCTCCTGCCACTATCAATAAAATACTGAAAAGCATGTATGAACCCATTTTACCAACCAAACCACACCCTCAATTAATTTTTTCAAAAGAGTGATATACAATTCAGTCTGCTAAGTCTTATAAACAGGATATTTTGTTATTATTGTAAGAAGCACTCATTTGATAATTGTTTGTGCATCTTTGCCACCAGTTTTTACTCAAGTCCCTTTTCCCTGGAATGCTTGCATTTGCTTCCTTTCTTTATAGTAGTACAGGTCCTTTCAAACTCAATTTAAATACAGCTTTTTCCTTAAATTTTCTTATGATAATTCACATCTACAACTCATATACTCATGAATATGTATTCTGGGCATAGGTGATGTAATTTAAATATTGGGCTTGCCTATGAGGTTTATGTTTATAAGAGATTCTCATCATCGTTCAGCTATTTTTCCTATTTTATGAGTATATATTTTTTATATTTTAAGTGTATGTATACTTAAAGATAATTAAATAGAAATATACATTAATGTAAAGGGGATAAAATATGTACAAATACCATAGAATATAAATGCTCTTTGTATTATTAGAATTGAGAAACAAGTTAATTATTTGAATTAATTTAATTTAAATGTCGTAATACTTAAATCGGATATTAATTCTATATTCTGTTCTAAAAATAATTCATATATTGTGTAAGAAAAATGTGAACATGTTTCAGAGACTTGCGTAATGGCAAAAATCTATTGTTTTCTACCTACTGTTTTCTACCTAGAATTTTCCAACTGACAGAACAAGGCAAACATATGCAAAGCATAGTCCTCCATGAAAATCTCTATTCTATCTCATTCATTTTTTGCCTGTGTTTAGATTTGCCAAGTATTTTTGTAAAGTAACTTGATGCCAATTATAGAGTGGGAGGCTAAGGGTGTGTGTGATTTTACAAGTACAAATGTGCACATCACATGAATCTGGTTATTTTGTAAGATCAGGTGTTTGTATCAAATATGAGCATGGTTCATGTGCATGAACTTTGTCTTTAAATGAAGATGGTAAATCTCACTATATTCTATTTATAACTCTCAAAGTTAATAGTCTCCAGGGAAACAAGAAGAAAAACAGCATATACAACAGTGGATAAAAGCCAAGTTGTTTACAGATTCTTATGAGAACTTAAGGGTTTTTCTGAGACCAAAATTGAATATCTTTTCCAACTGATCTTTTTTTTTTTTTTTAAATAAAAATTCCAGTGTCACTAGGGAAAAGAAAGTTTAACTTTGTTTAGTACTTATGTTTCTTTATTTTTTTTTCATACTGAAAACAACAACAATTTTCAGCTTTTTGTTTTGTTTTGTTTTGTTTTGTTTTGTTTTAGATTGCCCACAAAGTAACAGGTTACATCATGGCAACTTCAAGCATCTGTGTATTTATGTGTTGATCTCATAGAGATGAGATCAGTGATAAAGAATGCGTCTAACCCTTACAGAGCACTACTTCTCATCCTCATTACTACAAAAATAATGCTATTAATTTTGAAATTAAATCTCAAAGAACTGTCATAATCTTTATTATATTAAAAATGAACATCATCTACTCTTTCAGGGCAGAGGGTAAACAATAGCATATGGTAAAAAAATGATCATGTCAATGAGCTGAAAAAAGAAACCTCATTACATCAAAATTATAGGGTACACTGACCTAGGAGCAATTGCCATTCCTCAAGATCATCTCAAATTAAGACAAAACTCGTTATGATTGGAGAAACAGTTTCAGAAAAAAACCCTGTGCCCAGATATATTGGGTCCTTGTGGAGCTCCTCTCCATTCCACGTCATACTAGCTCCCCTTCTGCAGAAGGCTTGGTTATGAGTCTTAGTATCTGTTTTGAAACGCTGCTTGGTAGAATCTTTCAGGTGATTTTTCTGCGGTAGACTCCTGTCATACGTCCAATGCACATCTCATTTGTCTTTCTAAGTGAGGATTGATCATCTTACCCCGTGTCTGCTTTCTTGAAACATGTATGGATATAACCTAGAACCTTTGCTCTGACGAAGCTTGTGGTAGCTCAATAACCAAGTGGTTTCCCATAGTAAGGGGAACAGGGACTATCTCTGACAAGAACTCAATGGCAGGCTCTTTGACCTCCCCACTCCCCAGGGGAGGAGCAGTCCTGCTAGGCCAGAGAGGAGGACTTTGTAGCCAGTCCTGAAGATACGTGATAAAACATGGCCAGACAAAAGGGGAGGAGACCCTCCCCAATCAGTGGACTTGGAAAGGGACAGGGAGAAGCTGAGGGAGGGAGGGTGGGATTGGGAGGGAATAAAGGAGTGGGATACAACTGGGATACAGAGTTAATAAAATGTAACTACTAATAATAAACAAAAATAATAATTAAAAAAAAATTCAAGTCTCTGAAGAAAGAAATTGAAAAAGACATCAAAAGATGGAAAGATCACCCATGCTCATGGATCGGTAGGATTAACATAATGAAAATAGCCATTCTGCAAAAGTTCTTGTTGTAATGGTTAAGCATCTTTCAGATATATGCCTAGGAGTCTTATAGCTGAGTCTCGAGGTAGCACTATACCCAGATGTCTGAGAAAGTGCCAGACTGATTTCCAAAGTGGTTGTTTAAGTTTGCATTCCAGACAGGAATAGAGGAGAGTGGATGAAGCTAGAAAAGATCATCTTCAGTGAAATTGCCCAGAACCAGAGAGACACACATGGTATGTACTCACTTATAAGTGGATACCAGCCATATTACATAGGACAAACATACTAAAATATATAGACCTAAAGAAGCTAAACAACAAGGAAGATCCTAGGAAAGATGCTTAATTCTCATTTAGAAGGGAAAATAGGATAGACACTGGAAGATGTAAAAGGACTGGAGCCTCTAACAGATGCCCTCTAAAAGACCTCAGTCAGCAGGGGGTGGAAGCATATGCAGAGACTCACAGTCAAATGCTGGACAGAGGGCAGAGAATCTTATGAAAGAAGGAGAATATAAAACGACTCAGAGGGGATAGAAGCCACAAAGACCAACAAAGCCAAAAAAAAAATCAGGATCCAGGGGGACTGCCGAGACTGATATATCAACTAAAGACCTTACATAGAGAGGACATAGAACCCCTGCTCAGATGTAGCCCATAGACAACACAGTTTCCATGTGGGCTTCCTAGTAAGGGTAGAAGAGACACTCTCTGACATGAAATAGATTCCCTTGTTCACTTTTCCATGGTGGGGCAACCTAGCCAGCCCACAGAGGAAGAGCATCCAGGCAGTCCTGATGGGACCTGATAGGCTAGGGTCAGACAGTAGAGGAGGAGGACCTCCCCTATCAGTGGACTAGGGAAAAGGGACAGGGGAGGAAGGAACAAAGGTGGTTCTGGGAGATGAGGGAGGGGGCTACAACTGGGATAAGACAAATTGTAAATAATAGTAAAATAATAATAAACAAAAATAAAAACAAAAATGAGGAAGTGACAAGGACAGAGGTTCCATAAAGAAAGCAGAAAAGTGGAAATACTTTATTAAATGTATTGTTGAAATGAGAAATTATATATAAATTTTAAACCATTTTTTTCTGTCTGCATGGATATTTTTGCATTTCAAAATGTGTATGTTTAAATCATCTTTATTTAGACATACTTTTCTAGTGTTTAGTTTATTTTGAATATTGGTAATTAGAACTGAATTATGAAACATACCTGGAGAGACAATATACAGTGATAAAGTGGCCATAGAAAATTGTACTTGGAATTATTTACTTTTATAAATTTCTAAGTAATTTCTTTGCATTAGAAATATATAGCAATATGCTTACATATTTTGTAAACATACATCTTTTAATAGTATTATCCAGAAAAGATATCATTTACCCACACCTAAAAAAATTCAGATGTTATTTTTACTAATGAAAAATATACCTATGGCATAAAAATATGCAATGTGATAAGGTATTTTTCTAGCAATTGAGATGCTTTGGGATCTATCCCAAGATCATGAAACAGAAACAAAAAGTGAAAAGAAAATGCACATTAAAGACCTGAGTAAGACTAGAGGTAAACTAGCAAATCAAGACAAGATTCGCTGCTCATTTCCTCCTGGTGAGTCAGAGATTTCAAACAGGAAGCAGGGCTAATCAAAGCTTTAAACATAAAACGAGACACCAGAACAAGAATGGACAAGAGAACAAAGAGTCTTGCTCAATAGAAAACCAAAACGGGCAGAAGCTTGCTCTTTAGCAGAGACAAAGAATCAGGGCAAAGCTTCTTTGGACAAAGAATATTAAACGGCAAAGGGCTGAAATGAAAACCCAATACTGAAAGCTGGATGTTAGTAGTAAAGAATTTGAATTGTTGATTAATTCATGACTTCCTTTGCCTCTGATGGAAGGTTCTATCTGTATAAAATTTCCTTTACGATTAATACTTGGAATTTTAATGTATTTTGTTGACATGCATCTTGAAGCTACTTAACAAAGTATTTGAAGTCAGCTTTATTTCAAGGGTTTTAGTTGAATTTTTGTCTCTTGCTACGAAGCTCACAACTCCCTTTATAAGTAGTCATAATTACTTATTTAGCAGACAAAGTTTTACTATTTTAGACTTTCAATTAGTAAAATGTCTACTTTCTCTTCTTTTAATTATCTGATGAGCTTTGTATTTTTATATACAAATGTTTCATAGAAATTACATAAAGCCTTTGAAGGAGATAAAAATATCATTTGCATGATTTTAACATTTTTTTCATTTCATGAGCTCAACTCTGACTTGTATGTCTCTGCCTGCTTTAGGTAGCAAGCAAGTTTGAAATGTGTTTACAGACTACCAGTCAAAAACATTAGAAGTGGTAATGGCTGCCAGTTCTGAGAAGCCACTGTTTATTAATTAGTTAATTTGGATCATTACATTTACTTGCTTAAAAATATGCCAACAGAAAAAGGAATAGAAGGAAGAAAATGTAAGGTTAGATTTGCAATGCAGTGAAGAAACTAATATGGTAAATTCAGATGAATATTAATTTACATGGTTCCCTAAAGAACTATTCATCATGAAATTTTCCCAGGATTTTTGATAAATGTAAGTTTTGGCTCAGAAAATTAAGAAAGACCTGAGATTTGATTTCCACCATGTTCCACTGATGTTCCTGCTTGTAACCTATGAGGATTTTAGAGCCTATAAATATTGGAAAACAATAGTTATACTATTGTAAGTACCGAAAAGAATAAAGACCTGGCAGGTGGAGGCAAGATAATCAGTTTAGGTCATCCTGGAGTGAATAGGTAAGTGTGAGTTCAGTTTGAGATGCAAGAGGCCCTCAAAGAAAAAAAAAAAAAAAAAAAAAAAAAAAGAAGGAACAGAAAAAAAAGAAAAGTAAAAAAAAGAAAAGGGGAGAAGGAAAAGATGGAGAAGAAGAAGGAAAAAGGAATTTCATAGCTGGGAAAATTGGCTGAGTCAGTAAAATCCCTGCCGTGGAGCTTGAACACCAGAGTTCAGATACCAGTAGCAATGTTGTAAGATAGGGGATTCCATGTGCTTCTTTCAAGGTTGTATAGCTTGTTCTTTCATACACTGAACCATCTCCTCAGCCTTATCCAACCCTTTTCTGGCATACAAAATACATAAAAATGAAACTTACATATTCAGAAATGTGTATTGGAATACAGCTGTTCCAGTTATTTACATATCACTATGATTACTGTATTCCACAATGGTAGTAGTAAATGTTTGAGACAGAAGTTTGCCACACAATGTCTGAAATACTTTTTTTCTTTAACCTACCTTTGGTGTTTATTGATGCTCTGAAATTGGTGCATGTCAATACAGCTAGCAAATATAACATGAAGGACATGGTGTTCTGTGGTCTGGGCTTCTGCCTGCAGACAGCCATATTGAAGCTCATGCCGATGGGGGTGAGGGCCCTGAGGATGATACTGACCCGAGTGGCTTGCCCTGCCAACAGAGGCTATGTTGATGTCTGGCTCATGTTGCCAATGGCCACCAAGAGTGATGTTTAGGTTCATGGTCCACTACAGCAGGGGTATGTGTAGATGTCAGTGACCGTGTGAATGTCCACGGCCTGTGTTGCACCCTGTTGCTGCTGCAGGAGGCCTTACAAACATGGCCTGCCCTGCTACCAGGGTACATTTTGATGTTCATCCTCTGAGATACCTCCTAGGACCTTGTCTGGGTTGGTGGTGAGGGGTTAGTATTTGTGGTCTGTGCTATCACCAGAAAGCAGTAAGAGAACCATGAGCAATGTTCCTGCTGAGTTAATGGAGCAAGGAAATTTTTGTAGTGATACTAATGACTGCAGGTCATAGCTGAAAGATAGCAACATGAAAGGCTTCTCTGACAAACCCTATCCCTCCACCTCTACATGACAAATAAAAGAGTAACAGTTTTTTTTATTACTATTATTATTATTTTAATCACAGGTCATTCACTTGTATCCCAGCTGTAGCCCTCTCCTCTTTCCCTTTCAACCCCACCCTCCCTCCCTCATCTCCTCCCTGCCCCCTTCCAAATCAACTGATAGGGGAGGTCCTCCTCCCCTCTGACCCTAGCCTATCAGGTATCTTCAGGACTGGCTGCAATGTCCTTATCTGTGGCCTAGCAAGGCTGTTCTTCCCTCACAAGGGGAGGGGGAGATCAACGAGTCAGTCATTTGAGTTCATGTCAGAAATAATCCTTGCCCCCCTTACTAGGGTACCCACTTGGATACTGAGCTACCATGGGCTACATCCAAGCTCGGAAGAGTAACAGTTTAAAAGGAAGCCATTGAGGAGAACTCTTTAAAATGTATGTTAAATATGCTGATATCAGCTGTCCAAAATTGATGGCTTCTGTCAGGGCTACAGGAAGGAAAGAATTCAGATCTGTTTAAGGGGCAGGTCATGCTCCAGTAAGGATACAGAGAATACAAATTGAACTTTTTCCTCTGTTCTTTTTAAACATTTATTCTAAAATTTCTTTTTTTTGTTTTTGTTTTGGTGGAGGAGGTCAACAATGGTGGGGATGGATATGGAGGGACTAGAAAGTGTGATTAGGGTACATGAGGTGAAATTCCCAAAGTCAATAATAGTATTGTGTTGGGAATAAATGACAGATAGTGTAGATCCTGACAATTTACAAATGTTTGTTAAATTATTTGCCTCTCCGTGGACTGCTATTTTGTAAAACTTGAAAACTTGAAAAAAAAATTACCATGAAGTGTCTTCAATAACTGGTGGTATGAAAACATTAATTTTTCTGTACAACTGCTTTTTAAAATCTTACATGTTTTTATTTCACGTGCATTGGTGTTTTGCCTACATGTATGTCTATGTGAGGCTGTTGGAGTCTCTATAAAGGAGTTATAGACAGGTGTGAACTGCCTTGTGAGTGCTGAGTATTGAACCCAGGCCCTCTGGATTGCTTGTAACTACTGAGCAATCTCTCAGCCCCCTCTATACAAGGACATATAGGTCTAAATTCTTAGCATGAAATAGACAAAGACTGTTGAGAAAGTGGTCTAACAAGGCGAAGTTTGCAAGGGTCACTTGACTCATTTCACATTCCTTGTTTAATCATTTATTAAGAAAACAGAAAAAAAAAAACATAGATTCAATCCTTGCTAATGCACTAATTCCAATTCTTCCTCAGGAAAAGGAAAAAGTTAAAAGTTAAAACCAAGGATTATGCATGGAGATAACCTAAGACCCCTGCACAGATGTAGCCCATGGCAGTTCAGTATCCAAGTGGGTTCCACTGGGATAGGAACAGGGACTGTCTCTGTCATGAACTGATTTGCCTGCTCTTTAATTACCTCCCCCTGAGGGGGAAGCAGCATTACCAGGCCACAGAAGAAGATAATGCAGCCACTCCTGATGAGACCTAATTGACTAGGATCAGAAGGAAGGAAAAGAAGCCCTCCCCTATCAGTGGACTTGGGGAGGGGCATGCAGGCAGAGGGTGGAGGAAGGGAGGGATTGGGACAGGAGGAGGGAGGGAACCATGAGGGGGATTCAAAGCAAGTAAAGTGTAACTAATGAAGAAAAAAAAAGCTATTTCAAGAAATGTCTTAAGAACCGGAAGCACAATGAACCCATGAGTGTTTTGTTTTTCTTCATTTTTTTATTAGGATTGTTTTTTTTTTTTTCTTTATTAATCGCACTTTATTCACTTTGTATCCCCCCCCTCCCGTGGTTTCCTCCCTCCTTCCATCCTAATCCCTCCCTTCCTCCACCCTCTGCATGCATGGATCTGGAAAAGATCATCCTGAGTGAGCTATCCCAGAAGCAGAAAGATGCACACGTATATACTGACTCATATAGACATATAATATAGGATAAATCTAAAGAAACTAATTAAGAGGGAGGACTCTTGCTAAAACACTCAATTCTTATCCAGAAAGGCAAAGAGGTTGGACATCAGAAGAAGGAGAAAAGAGGGAACAAGTCAGGAGCCTGACACAGAGGACCTCTGAAAAGCTCTGCCCTGCAGACTATCAATGTAGACGCTGAGACTTATGGGCAACCTTTGGGCAGAGTGCAGGGAATCTTAGTAAAGAAGTGGGAAACAGTAAGATCTGGAGATCCACAAGGAGAGCAACAGAACCAAAAAATCTGAGCACAGAGGTCTTTCCTGAGACTGCTATTCCAACCAAGGACTATGCACGGAGATAACCTAAGACCCCTGCACAGATGTAGCCACGGCAGTTCAGTATCCAAGTGGGTTCCATTGTAATAGGAACAGGGACTGTCTCTGACATGAACTGATTGGCTTGCTCTTTAATTACCTCCCCCTGAGGGGAAAGCAGCATTACCAGGCCACAGAAAAGGACAAGCAGCCACTCCTGATGAGACCTAATTGAGTAGGATCAGAAGGAAGGAAAAGAAGTCCTCCCCATGAGTGTTTAACATCTTGTCATACATGTGGCTGCAAGCAGTTACCCCTCCTTGTACCTCAAGAGCACATCCATTGTGAAACTCTGCTTAATGTACATAAAACAAAACAAAAACTTTTATTGTATAACTTTCAAGATACAATAAAAAATAGAACAATTACCCACCTGGCTCAGCAACAGCATATCATAAGTAAAATAGTAAGTTGTGCCAGCATGAAAAATATCCCAGGTTCTAGGCATGTACCACTTTCCAGCCCCTTGTGCAAACAAGTTTTAAGTTGTTTACTACTTTTATAAGCTTGGTTTAAAACTAAAAATACAGGTTTGTCCTCTCTATGAGCTATGTCATAAAATTCCAGGATTTATTCCATTTTAATTCAACATAGCTAATGATAATCTCTAGTATATATCAAAATGAAAGTCATGATTTTTTTTCATGGTTTTGTTACCTTTTCTGGGTTTTCTTGACATGGCTCAGGTTTCCTCAGCTAATGCTTGGAAGGAACGCAAACTTTTAGAATGAAGGCTTTACAAAGGCATTGATGAAATGTGAGTGGACCTAATTAATGTCTATCCAACTTCAGACTGACCAGAAATTTTCTCTCCTTTCCAGAGTGAGACTATGTTTTTGACTGGCATCCAGAATCACTGAAGGATATATAGAACACATAATGAAAATAATTCTAGGACCTTTAGCTGAGTTGATAGAACTAGTTTACAATGTGTTCAGGCATGTCATAATTTGGGTATAATTAATAACTTCCTATGTTCCTGTGTAAAATATCATCATAGAACTGAATATACAGTCCAGGTTTTGAATCTCTAGTTCACCATCAATAATCCGTCTTGTAAACATATGCAAATAAGTTATGACTCAATTTTAAATAATATTTCATTTCCCAAACTCATAAAAACATGTTTTATTATTTCTGTGGTTAATTTTGCCCCAAATGAAACATCAGTTCTTTGGGAACAGCCAGATTTTAGGAAATCCCTACTAAGTCGAAATAAAGTGACTCATTTAGGTTTCTTTAGCCATGCTTTAAGGATTATGGGTGGAGTCTCAGGGAATCTTGCCCATCCCTGAGGCAGGTTGCTTGCTGCCTGTTAGAACTCCTCATGGCTGCATCATCCTCTCCATTTTAATAAACACTCTCATAACTCAGCAGTATTAAAAATTGGAAAGCATTCAAGACGTGTGATGTTTTCCCCCCAAACTAGACTTCTGCTAGAACATTTTTTTTTTTTTTAATCCTGATGTGTAGGGAGTCAGCCCGTGTCACTCCAGCTCACCGTAATGAGAGTGAGTAATGAGAAGATTTGCCGTAGCAAGTAGACACCAGGCCCAGACATTTGGAGCTGGTAATCAGATAGGATCACATAGCGTCGTTATCATTGTAACAGAGACTCCTCTCGCAACCACTACCCAAAGTGTGTTCATTATAACATTTGCCTTGTGGGTCTGTTCACACTGGGGCTTCCCAACCTTTCTAACACTGCAACCCTTTAATGCAGTTCTTCCTGTAGTGATGAACCCCAAGGATAAAACTATTTTTGTTGCTACTGTAATAGCATAAAATAATGTATAACTTTAGTATTGTTACTGTGATGAATCATATGTAAATATCTGATATATGGAACATTTTATATGAGACCCCTGTGGAAATAGCCATTTGACTGCTAAATGTGTCATGATCATCTGGTGGTTGAAAACCTCTGGTCTACAGTAGGTTTTCATTGTGGATAATTTGGTAATAGACCATGTAGTTTCATGGGTCATGGGAATTAAAAAAAAAAGTTAGTCATATCTTATACACAGGAAATTGTTCATACAATTCCTGACATGAATACGTAATGATTCAAGTATCAGGTGATGGTTCCATTACCTCCCAAAACAGGATTACAATTTTACCTTCTCCTGGATGCCTTATATCTGTGAAATATTGGCATTTTTCACTGTCTTATTTCTGTACAAGGAAACTGAATACTATATTCCCATTTATAAAATTCAACTGAGGCTACTATTCTGAAATCAGTTCTCGTGGTTTCAGAAGAGTGAAATCTAGTCCAGAAGAGGGTTATGAATATAAATTTCAAGACCTCCTAGAGTGTCACCTGCTCAAGCAATGTCTCTTCATTAAAATGTTTCTGTGGCTACTTTATAGCCACTGTTTCAAGAAGAAATACTTATTTTTTTATTATGTGAGATATTACCTTACACTACCTGTAGCTATCCCTAGAGAAGAACATGTACAAATGGCTACTTGAAGCAACAAAAATAAAAACTTTTCTAGAAAATTGAAATAGACGTGAAAGACTAAGTATAAATGAACTCTTCCATTTCGAAACTCAGGTGCTGACACTTTCAGTGTACTAAGCTCCACCAGAGGTGACAAATCCTGTGTATAGTTTTCTTGTCATAAAAAGAGAAAAAGAGATAATGAAAGAGCTATGTCTTGTTCTGGATAGCAACCAACCCCAAAAATGTATACATCAAGAATTGTCTATCTGTTTCTGAAATCCAATGGCTTTCTGCAAACCTATAAGAGTTTTAATACCCAAATGCATGGTTTGCTGTCTTCAGAAGCAAACAGTACTTATTTATTTTTTAACATTTTTATAGGAAAAAATGAACTCCTTAAAAATACTTTTTAAGAAGGAACATCTAATTTTATTCCATCAAATAAGCCATTCATTTCAATCATTAAATAGCTAAAGAAGATGAGAATTTCTCTTACCTTTGTTTATAAATACATTGTCTTAATGCTAACTAAACAACGGAGTCTGCGAATAATGCATTGTGTTAGGCTTCTTGATATTATGTCTTGATTTTTTTTTGTTGTTGTTGTTGTTGTTTCACCATAAATATTAAGATCAATAAACAGGACCTGGAGGCTCTTGCTTGTAATCCCAGCAATCTGGGAGGCAGAGGAAGGAGGACCTCTGTGAAGTCGAGGCCAGCTTGGTCAACAAAGTGAGTCTAGGACAGCCAAGGCTACACAGAGAATCCTAGTCTAGAAAAAAAATCAAGAAAGAAAGAGAAAGAAAGAAAGAAAGAAAGAAAGAAAGAAAGAAAGAAAGAAAGAAAGAAAGCTTATATATCATTATGACAGACGAAAAATATAAATTTCTTTCTTTATGAAACAATGACAAACTTCTGTAGTGACTAAGTACTATTCTGAAAACAGTCACTGAAGTCGTTTACAACTAAACTATGGGCTAGTAAACAGAAGATACATTGAAGAGCTACCTCATTGAATACTTAGCACTAATGCCACCTTTCTTTTCTCTAAGAGAAAAAAATATTCAAGACCTTTCTGTTTCTCAGATTGAAGATGAATAGAAATAAGTGTCAGGACATCTTATCACCTAGTTTCTTCATTCTCCTGGCATAATGTAATTTTTGCTTGTTCATATTGCAAATAAATGAGTATCAAGGAAATACCTGGTGGGCAATGGAGTTTCTGAAATTGTTACTAAATGTATTCTATTGTCAAAGTATCTTTTACTTTCAGAAAGTAAGCAATTACCAATTGTAAAGTCAGTTCTAAAATTATATCTGAAAATGTATTTGTCATCTGGGCTCAAATTATAGTATTAGTACAATTCAGCAACCTGATTATTTCCAGTGTTCTAACAGTATGGAGATTGCTCAATGGAAATCAAAACATCAAGTTTTCTCTCCTTGTTTTGGATGTAAACACAGTTTTCTTTTAATCACAGGTGTGGGATGTGGGACAGATTCAAATCCTCCACAGCAGCAGACTATTTACCTCATGTGGATTCTGAGAGGGGCTCTTTGTCAGTTGCAGATAGTTTAAATCTGAGGACTATGAAGAGAGAGAATAAATGCCAGAGCCAGAGAGTGAGGAGGAGCTCCAAGAAAGAACAAAGGTGCTGCTAGTTTCTCCTTGAAGTTCCTGTTGCTGCTGTGAGAAAAGAAGTTGGGGATCTCCTGAAGAGAGGATTGGACTGGCTCCAAGGAAACCTACCACCCTAACCAGAAGGAAGCAGCTGAGCCACATGTACCCTCTCTCCCACTAATCATTTCTGTCTTCCACCTGGTATTGGGGTGCTGAAAGGGATTGGGGTAGAGTAGGGAGAAATAGATAAAATAAATGTAAATAAATGAGTTTTTTACATTCCCACCAGTAATGGAGGAGGGTTCCTCTTTTCCACATCCTCTCCAGCATGTGTTGTCACTTGAGTTTTTAATCTAGCCATTCCGATGGGTGTAAAATGAAATCTCAGGGTCATTTTGATTCGCATTTCCCTGATGACTAAGGATGTTGAATATTTTTTTAAGTGTTTGTCTGCTATTCTATATTCCTCTATTGAGAATTCTCTGTTTAGCTCCATAGCCATTTTTTTAAATTTATTTTTTTAATATTAGTTACAGCTTGTTAACTTTGTATCTCTGCTCTATCTCACTCCTTCTTTCCCTCCCAATCCCTCCCTCCCACCCTCATCTCCTCCCTGCCACTTTCCACGTCCACTGATAAGGGAGAACCTCCTCCCCTTCCATCTGATACTGGTTTATCAGGTGTCTTCAGGACTGGCTGCAAAGTCCTCCTCTGTGGCCTAGCAAGGCTGCTCCTCCCTGGGGAGGTGGGGTGAGGAGGGGAGGTCAAAGAGCCCTCCATCTAGTTTATGTCAGGAACAGTCCCTGTTCCCCTTATTAGGGTACCTACTTTTTAATTGGATTACTTGATTTGTTGCTTTTTAACTTCTTTATATATTTTGGATGTTAGCCCTCTGTCATATCTAAAGTTGGTGAAGAGCCTTTCCCAGTCTGTAGGCTGTCATTTTGTTTCGATAACAGTGTCCTTTTCAGTTTCATGAGGTCCCATTTATTGGTTGTTGATCTTAGAGTCTGTGCTGTTGGTGTTCTGTTCAGGAAGTTGTCATCTGTGCCAATGAGTTCTAGGCTCTTCCCCAATTTTCCCCAATTTTTCTTCTAACCAATTTAATATGGCTGGTTTAATGTTGAGGTCTCTGATCCACTTGGACTTTAGTTTTGTGCAGGGTGATAAATATGGATCTATTTGCATTTTTCTACATGTACACATCCAGTTAGACCAGCACCGTTTATAGAAGATGCTGTCTTTTTTCCATTGGTTGGTTTTGGCTTCTTTGTCAAAAATCAAGTATCTGTAAGTGTATTGTTTATGAAAGACCCCAGCCTCACACTAAGTTAAACATAGCTAATGCCATTTTGTGAGACACCACTGTTTTGTAAAACTCTGAAGGCCAGATGAGAAACTGGAAAATTACTGAGAAATCCTAGCTGTGTCACCCACTTGGGATATCTGTGGTCAGGCTGCCCCAGTCATACTAAAAACAGTTTGTGTTATTCACTCTCATAGATATCTGTGAGACTGTTTCAGCTAAGATAGGGAAAAACAAAATAACAGGTGGCGGGCCACGTCAAGGGGTCATCCTACCCCCCTTGACCACCCAGCTCCTGGAATTCTGGTGCCCCTGCCAAACTTTGACGCAAATTGTGGTCTCGTGTAAACGTACCAATCAGCCCCCTGTAACCATGCCCTCTCGTTTCTGTATCAGTGCTTCTGCCCTAAAACCCTATAAAAACCCCAGCTTTCTACCTAGGGGGCGCGGAAGTCTTCCGAAAGACTTTTTGCCCCGGGTTACCTGTGTATCAAAATA
Organism: Psammomys obesus; assembly: GCF_907164565.1. Classification (NCBI taxonomy): domain Eukaryota; kingdom Metazoa; phylum Chordata; class Mammalia; order Rodentia; family Muridae; genus Psammomys; species Psammomys obesus. The sequence goes on from NW_026591086.1 coordinate 47,762,060, forward strand.
AAAGCCTCTTGCTGTTTGCATCCGAATGGACTCGCTGATCCTTGGGAGGGGGTCTCTCTGACGGAAGATACCCTCCGGGGATCTTTCATTTACTTCTGGGTCTTCTATTTGATTCCATTGATCCACCATTCTGTTTCTATGCCAGTACCATGCGGTTTTTATTTCTATTGCTCAGTAGTACAGCTTGAGATCTGGGATGGAGATACCTACAGATGATCTGTAGTTGTACAGGACTGTTTTGATAATTCTGGGTTTTTGTTTTTCCATATGAAGTTGAGAATTGTTCTTTCAAGGTCTGTAAAGAATTGTGTTGATATTTTGATCTGAATTGCACTGAATCTGTAGATTGCTTTTGGCAGGATAGGCATTTTCACTATTTTAATTCTAGCAATCCATGAACATAGGAAATCTTTCCATCTTCTGATATTTTCTTCTATTTCTTTCTTCAGAGACTTGAAGGTTTTTTTGTTTTGTTTTGTTTTGTTTTGTTTTTTTCCAAACAAGTCTTTCACTTGCTTGGTCAGAGTCACACTAAGGTACTTTATGTTATTAGTGGCTATTGTGAAGGGTGTTGTTTCCGTAATTTCTTTCTGGGCCCTTTTGTCTTTGATATACAGGAGTGCTTCTGATTTTTTTGAGTTAATTTTGTATCCAGCCTCCTTTGTGGAAGGTGTTCATCAGCTGAAGGAGTTCTCTGGTTGAATTGGGGGTTGCTCATATATACTATTCACTCATTGACCACCTCCCCCTGAGGGAAGAGCAGCCTTGCCAGGCCACAGAGGTTGACAATGCAGCCAGTCCTGATGAGACCTGATAGGCTAGGGTCAGATGGAAGGAGAGGAGGACCTCCCCTATCAGTGGACTTGGGGAGGGGCATGGGAGGAGATAAGGGAGGGAGGGTGGGATTGGGAGGGAATGAAGGAGGGAGCTACAGATGGGATACAAGGTGAATAAACTGTAATTAATATAAAAAATAAATAAATATTTGTTTTTTTTAACGTATGCCAACATTTATTTTCTGTCAGCTAAAACACAGAAGCCAAAAAAAAAATGTGGTGCTTGTACAATTTAATATTTCCATTAACAATGAGCATCTGCAACCAGTAGAATTATGAGGATAAGAAAATCCTGGCTTCTCACCCTCAAGTTCACAAATGATCAACAAGCCCCTAAATGAAGAAATTACATTCATGTTTGCAAGGAAATGAAGCAGAGTCAAAATATCTGGAAAGAAATCATTCCTAAGCTTCTTATCTCTACTGTCATCCAAATCGTAATTCCATGCTTCTTTGAAAAATTGAGTTCTTACAAATATATATTACACACGCTCACACTGATTGAAGAAAAGCTTATGACTTTATTTCTCTCACAGAGTGATGTAAGGCCTTGTATATATGACTGAATGTCTTAACCTGATATACATATAACATTATTTTTTTGTCATTTATGATGTTATATTCTCTTTAACTATTAAGTTTTTTTGTTCAAACATGTTTATAGAGAAAATAATGGTAATTCTACAAATGTACACAAATATTAATCAAGTAAAGTTTGAAATCATTTCTTTCTGTTCAACCAGTAGTCATTACTATGTATTAACAATTTCATACTCTCATTTTGGGATCAGTAATGAAAATGTAACAGTGCATTCACTTCATATTTAACATTCCAATCATCTTCCAATCTCTCCACCACTGCTGCATTGGTGAGGAATCATTTCTTTTAAAATTTATTTAAATAGTAGTTTTATAGTCTATATATCTGTGTAGTTTGGTATTCTTAGTGATTTGTTTCTGGTATCTGCAGGTATCTGGACCTAAGCTTGCTCTAAACCACCTGCAATATATAATAGAATATAACTACTATATAATTATTTTATATTTTAAATGTAATAATGACTAGACAAAATATACAATTTATTAAGGTATATTCAATTATGTGCAAATTAAATCTGTGAATGTGTAGGCAACAGTTACAAAGTGAAGAAAAAAATCAATGTAGAGAACAGAATTTAATCTTAAATTTTATCTCGAAATATTCCTGTACTATCAAGAGAATTTTACTCCCTATATTTACAGATGAGTCATATTCTCATGAAAAAGGAGGTGATTTGGGGGTAGTAAATAAAACAATCTTTTGATCTTAAAATAGATTTCCTCAAAATGGGAATATTGTGTACCCTGTACTACAAAACTTAAAAGATGATTAATAGTGATGATGTCAAGTGTTAGTAATACATCATTTGATATATTTTTCTTCTGAAATTATTAACATTAAACCATAAATGTGTCTGTGTTACCCAGGCCATTTCAGGAGCATCTGTTCAGATATTATTCAGGATTTTAAACATCTCTCTTTGTGTCATTACAATTTATGAGGAATTTACAGCAAGATATATAATTGAATAAGTGTCATTGTTCAAATTGCTATACAGATCATATAAAAGAAATGTTTCCAAATGAAGGTGAATATATGGAGCCAAAATTGCCCACTGAAAGAGGTTCAAACAAGGCACAGATAAAATCCATCAGAGAGCATGTTGAGAATATTTTCTTGGTTCCCTAGCACTGAATTCAAACAGAAATCAAATTGTGGGAGCTGTGCAGAACTGACTTCATGCCATACTCCAAAATTATCAATGTACTCATCGAGTTCTGAGACAGTGAAAAAGGTGACAAGAATATTTGGAATACACCAAATACAAAGTGTCAAAAGTTTATGTAGAGAGCAGAACCTGAAAAAGAATATGTTAAAAGAACTGATTATGTCTTCTCTCTGAGAAAAGTAAGAAATCAATTATGTAAGGCTGTGAGGGAGCTAAGATCCGAAGGGATCAATTAACTATACACTTTCTTTAAAGGTGGGAAACATTCCTTTTTCAATGTGGAATTTAAACAGCTAAGCTCTATGATATTAATTAGAGCCACATTTCGATCAATAATTCAAAAATATTTTTATAAAGTAGACTTTTAAAAAATGGTGCCACAAATGTATGCGCTAATATATTATAGTACTTTTATAGCTTCTTTTTTTGTATATTCCCTCCTAATCAGAAAATACTAGCTCAGCCATGTTCTTTGCCACTTCAGTCACAGGAAAATATAAACAATATATATGACCTTTAACTGAGGAATGAATAAAGAAAACCTTGTGCATTTATAAAATGAAATGTTATGCAAATGTAAAATAAATGAAATTATTAAAATTTCTGTTAAATGGATGAAAATAAAAAATATTATTCTGAGCAAGGTAACCAGACCCAGAAAATCAAGTCACATTTTTTCTTACGTGTATATTCTCCTCTTAACCTGGTATACACATAACGTTATTAATTTTTTGTCATTTATGATATTACAATCTCTTTAGCTGTTAAGGTTTTTTTTGTTCAAACATGTTTATAGAGAAAATAATGGTAATTCTACAAATATACACAAATATTAATCAAGTAAAGTTTGAAATCATTTCTATCTGTTCAACCAGTAGTCATTACTATGTATTAACACTTTCATACTCTCATTTTGGGATCAGTAATGAAAATGTAACAGTGCATCCACCTCATATTTAACATTCCAATCATCTTCCAATCTCTCCACCACTAGATCATTAGATGTGCGTTTATAGACTGTGGTAACTGCAGATGCTGGGAAGAAGAGGGTTGGTAAAGAAATAAAAGGAGATTTAAGATGATATGAGGGAGGAAATGTGAAAAACTGGGAAGGGGAGCGAGGGCAACAGAAGGAAAAGATTAAACGAATGAGAAATGACAATTGGGAAGTTGAAAAACCATAAAGAAACATAGAATTTTAGATTTACTTACTTTAAAATCCATAAACTACACATGTGTTTGTGCATATGATTATGCTCCCACAATGAGCCATAGAGTAAAACAAAAAACAAACATAACATCAAGCAACAACAACAAAATAAACAGCGCCGGATGTGGGGTATCTTTCATCTACATGTTTGTCAGGAAGTCAATGAGACTCATTAAAAAATATACGCTGTTTCTGCTCCCTTAATTGTCTCCAAAAGCTGGAAGGTGAGACTCTATTGCGGAAGCTACTGCGTATTTCAGAAACAGGATTTGGAGGAAGGATCTGACCAGGAAGTTTCCTCCCTGAGGACAATCTCTCACAGTATCTGAAGATGCTATATCCAAGTTGCTCAGGGAGAAACGGTCAGTAGTCCCACCTTGCTGTAAGACTTATACAGCACATTAGCTTTTGCATGAAGATATCCCGAAAGGTAGAATGGTGTCATTTCGTTTTATGCATAACCAGCAACTCTCTAATTAGCTAGTAAGTGTAGCTCTAGTCTTTTATAAAATGGGGGACTAGGATCAATCTATGCATGCTCTTTGGTTGGTGGTTCAGTCTCTGTGAACCCCAATGAGCCCAGGTTAGTTGACTCTGTAGGTCTTCTTGTGGAGACCTTGACACATCCAGCTCCCTCAATCCTTCCCTCAACTCTTCTATAGGACTTCCTGAGCTGTGTTTAGTGTTTGGCTCTAGGTTTGCATGTGTTTACATCAGTTGCTGGGTAAAGCCTCTGAGAGGAGTTTCACTGGGATCCTGTCTACAAGCATAGCAGAGTAACATTAATAGTGTCAGAGACTGCTTCTCTTCCTTCTATGAGTCTCAAGTACAGCTGGTTTTTGGTTGACCATTCCCTCAAACTTTGCTCCTGCACATCTTGTAGGTAAGACAAAATTTGGGTCAGAGGTTTTGTGGGTGGGTTGGTGTCCTTAACCCTCCGTTAGAAGTCCAGCTTCGCCAGCGGGTGGGCACTTCAGTCTCCATGGCCTCTGTGCTGGGAGTCTCAGCTGGGGTAATCCCCAAAGGCTTCCTAGGGCCTCCCCGATGGATGGTCCCTGGCAAATCTCACAGATACCGCCCACCTCCAAGTCACCCATTAATAACTGGGGTTATACCTCTTAGTAAACTGAGTTATTAATTCAACTAATAAATAATTAGTTGAATAAATAATTAGTTGAAGTAATCTTGTAATATGCAAAAAGAGAATATCATATAGATTTTTTTCCTTTAAAATGTACGTAATCTTGACTTATATTTATACACTCCTATTAACTGCTGATGGATTTGAGGATCATATTTTAATTGTCTTTTCCAGTCTAGTGAACATTTATGTAAAATCAAAAGAGTTTTGTTTTGAGTCAGAGAGGGAGCACACAATTATTCTAATATGGAATAAATGCCAAACTGTCTGTGGTTTTGTAAATCTGCAACTCCAGCTTATTTGCATCCTGCGACTGTGAGGCCATTTATTTAACTAAACCACAGCAGAAAGCATTTGAGCTGATAATAAATATTTATGCAAGAAAATGATGCTATGACATACTGTATTTTTAAAGTGATAAAATAGTATGTTTGAGAAGGGATTGATATATATTATGACACAAGAGTCTTCACTGAAGTGAAATGAAAGATGAGCAGGGTACATATTCTCATTAATATAACAGAGCAAATGACTGTAAAACAGAAGGCACTCTCCTCATTCAGAAATTCCATTTGTATTTTTAAAAAAAATATTTAACAAGAGAGATTTTTATTTCCAAAAATTTGATGAGTGCAACACATTCAGTATGGAATGATTATATAAATATGATATTAAGAGTAAAATCCAGTACATACTGTCTTAGAATTACTATTAATATACTCAGAAGATGAATGAAATGTCTTCAGGAATGAATTGAAGAATTTCTAGAATTTGTTTTCAAATGAGATTTTTGAATGATGATAAGGAAATGCATAAAATATCAGAATTAATGATTGGTGTTTATGCAATTCCTAATGCCACTTCAGTCAAACTAAAAAGGTGATATAAACATATAGAAATGCATTTTTTAATTTGAAAATGAGCTCATAATTTTCAACACTTAGAAAGTGATTGCTTGCTTGGTTAAAATAGTAATTTCAATTTTCATGCTTGTATAGCTTTGCCAAACTACTAATTATCTCTGAACCTTAGTTTTATCACTATTAAAATATACATAACAACCTAGTAAACTATGAGCTTTGTATTTGAATATGAACACTAATAAGTGCAAACAGGATAAGAGAATTAATTAATGGAATTTATCCTGTGTTATGATTTGTTATTAAAATAAGCAGTTATCATTTTCAGAATTTCATCTCAAATGCCTGTCATATGCCAAAACTATTTTCGAAGTATTGGTATACAAAGAAAACATCATATATTTGTTATTTCCAAAGAACACGTGATCATTGGAAGAAATATAAGTTGCGAAGCATGCTAGTGTGATCCTTTAGTTCACATACACTGAAGGCAGAAGGAGGTGGAGCTCTGATTTTAAGACAATAATGCAGAATAAAAGGATGGTGTGTATGTGATGTTTATGATATTTGTTTGTGTGTGTATGCGTCATAGAGGAGCAAAGTTTGCATTCCTTTAGAAGATTGCAGGGAGGAGACCAGAGAGGGAGTGTGGGGTTGGGGAGGGAATGAGGGAGCGGGATACAGCTGGGACACAGAGTTAACAAAATGTAACTAAAAATAAAAATAAAAATAAAAAATCTTGAAGATTAAAAAAAAAGAAGAAGATTGCAACTACTATTATAAGGAAGTGTGACTAAGCTCTGTAAACATGAAAGACTTTGAATTCTGTCACAGACTCTGAGGAGCTGGAGTCTAGGATAAGAATGAGAACATCGGAGAGTTTTATAGAATCCAGGTAGGTATGTCTATAATGAGGAATATTAAGATTATTGCCTCAAAATTGAGGGGAAGCTGGTTTGCATAGCTAGTCCAAGCTCTATAGAAAGATATATCATATTCTGTTGATTGGTAATTATAACCCTCATTAGATATTTAGGTTTTAATTTTTTTCTTTTTAAAAAAAATATTTATTTATTTATTTATAATTTATTTACTTTGTATCCTGGCTGTGGCCCCTCCCTCATTTCCTCCCAATCCCTCCCTCTTTTCCTCCCATGCCTCCACCCTAGTCCACTGATAGAGGAGGTCCTCCTTTCCTTCTATTGACCCTAGCCTATCAGGTCTCATTAGGACTGGCTGCATCATCTTTCTCTGTGGCCTGGCAAGGCTGAAGCCTCCAGGTGGAGGTGATCAAAGAGCTGGCCCACTGAAAGTTCATGCCAGAGACAGCCCCAGCTCCCTTTATTAGGACACCCACTTAGAAACTGAATCTATGGGCTACATCTGAGCAGGGGTTTTAGGTCTTCTTCATGCATGGTCCTTGGTTGGGGTATCAGTCTCTGCAGTGCCCCTCAAAAAGGCATACATTTATTCCTTTCTTTTGATAAATTTTATTTAATATGCTGTTAAATACTATGCAATTTTAACAATTTTATCCTTAAAATTGTATCATCAAGTTGATTTGGTTTTTTAATATTAATTTTTATTTTGTTTTATATTAATCACAGGTTATTTACTTTGTATCCCAGCCGTAGGCCCCTCCTTCATTCCTTCCCAACACCACCCTCCCTCCTTCATCTCATCCCTGCCCCTTTCCAAGTCCACTGCTAGGGGAGGTCCTCCTCCCCTTCCAACTGACCCTAGCTTATTAGGTATCTTCAGGACTGGCTGCCATGTCCTCCTCTGTGACCCAGCAAGGCTGTTCCTCCCTCAAGGGTGGAGGAAGAGGTAAAGAAGCCAGTCATTGAGTTCATGTCAGAAATAGTTCCTGTTCCACTTACTAGGGAAAAAAAACTCACTTGGATACTGAGCTACCATGAGCTACATCTGAGCAGGCTAAAGAAGATAAACAAGAAAGATGACCTGGGGTAAGATGATCAATCCTCACTTAGGAAAACAAATGGTATTTTTATGGGAATTGCATTAAATCTGAAGATTGCTTTTGGCAGGATGGCCATTTTCACTATGTTAACCCTATCAATCACTGAGCACGGGAGATCTTTCCATCTTCTGATATCTTCTTCAATTTCTTTCTTCAGAGACTTTAAGTTTTTTTTCAAACAGGTCTTTTACTTGCTTGGTTAGAGTCAACCCAAGGTACTTTATGTTATTAGTGGCTATTGTAAAGAGTGTTATTGGCCTGATTTTTTCTTGGCCCTTTTGTTTTTGGAGCCACAAGGTCCAGCTATGCTACTCCTAGGCATATATCCAAATATGCTCAAGTACACAACAAGGACATTTGCTCAATCGTGGTTGTAGCAGCTTTATTCGTAATAGCCAGAACCTTGGAATCAACCCACATATCCATCAACGAAGAAATAGAAACAGAAATCGTGGTACTTTTACACAATGGAATACTACTCAGCAAATAAAAACAATAAAATCATGAAATTTTCAAGCAAATTTTTTCAAGGATCTAGAAAAAATTATTCTGAGTGAAGAATCTCCAAAGGAGTAAGACACACAAAGTATACACCCACTTATAAGTGGGTACTAGACCTATAAGATAGGATAAACATACTGAAATCTGTACACCTAAAGAAGATAAAAGAGAAAGAGGACCCTGGGTAAGATGATCAACCCTCACTTAGAAAGACAAATGGGATGGACACTGGATGAGGGAGAAAACAAGTAACAGGACAGGAGCCTACCACTGAGGGCCTCTGAAAGTCTCTACCTAGCAGTGTATCAAAGCAGATACTGAGACACATAACCAAACCTTCGGCAGAGTACAGGGAATCATATGAAAAAAAGGGGAGTTAGTATAACCTGGAGAGGAAAGGAGCTCCACAAGGACCAAATATATAAGGGTATGGGGGCCCTCTGTGAGACTGTTTCTCCAACCAAGGGCCATGTATGGATATAACCTAGAACCCCTGCTTGGATGTAGCCCATTGTAGCAGAGTATCCAAGTGGATACGGTAGTAAGGGGAACAGGGACTATTTCTGACATGAACTCAATGGCTGGCTCTTTGACCTCCCCCACAAACCGAGGGAGGAGCAGCCCTGCTAAGCCACAGAACAGGACTTTACAGTCAGGCCTGAAGATACCTGAAGATGAAAGGGGAAGAGGACCTCCCCTATCAGTGGACTTGGAAAGGGGTAGGAGAGGATGAGGGAGAGAGGGTGGGGTTGGGAGGGAATGAGGGAGCAGGATACAACTGGGCTACAAAGTTAATAAACTGTAACTAATATTAAAAAAAAAAAAAGAAAAAGAAATGGAATGGACATGGGAAGTAGGAAAAAACAAATAACAGGACAGGAGCTTACTGCAGAGTCCTCTGAATGACACTACCTAGCAGTGTATCAAGTTGATTTAAAAGAAAAAATGAAATGTGTTTTTATTATGCTATTATTACTATTATTATTTTGATATTTCTGAAAATGACTTTTCTTAAAAATAAAAAATCTCTGTGTCTATCTGGGCTAACCAAGGACCATGTATGGATATAACCCAGAACCTTTGCTTGGATGAAGCTCATGATGGCTCAATAACCAATTGGTTTCCCTTAGTAAGGGGAACAGGGACTATCTCTGACAAGAACTCAATGGCAGGCTCTTTGACCTCCCTACCCCCCAAGGGAGGAACAGTCCTGCTAGGCCACAGAGGAGGACTTTGTAGCCAGTCCTGAAGATACCTCATAAAACAGGTCCTCCCCAACCTGTGGAATTGGAAAGGGGCAGGGAGAAGCTGAGGGAGGAAGGGTGGGATTGGGAGGGAATAAGGAAGCTGGATACAGCTGGGATACAGAGTTAATAAAATGTAACTAATAATAATAAACAATAAAAAAAATCTCAACACTCCCACTGTTATCCTAAACTCCATCTCTCCAAAGTGAGGCCAAGATGATCAAAACAAAACCATTTTGTGGAATACAAACGGCATTCTGTGTGTTCCTTATTTATACTTTTTAAATAACATTTTTCTACCATGTATTTTCTTTGTTACATTTGAAAGCACCATATTCTGTTAAAATGAGTTAGAGTTACTTATTTATGTACCTTTGGTTAAAAGGGTAAGGTTTCAGTGATACTTGAAATAACCATATTTTTTTGATAAGTTTAAGTAGCTCCAAATTTAAATAGAAAAGGAATATTTATTTAATTTATTATTTTATTCAGTAATGATTTCATATATTATATATATATATAATGTATACATATGGCACTCAAACTGCTACCTCTCTTACCCTTTAAAATCATAATTTGAATCTATTTCATCTGCTATTTAGTTGTTAATATATATAGTATATATAATAACTGGATCCCATACTCAAAAATTTCTAAAAGTATTGTATGGTTTTTGAGAAATTGTATAGAGACTTCTCACAGAAAATGAATTCACTATTCTTATTTTAATAGGCAGGCTAATTTTACATGATGCAGTTATTTAGATGTAGCATGTTTGCAGCCTTGTGAACGTTTCCCGTCATTATGTACTAGAACCTAAGCTCCCGATTTGACTTATGCTCATAGCAACTCTCAAGTACACCCTGCTGCAACAAGTGCCAAGTGAAGAAGCTGGTAAGGGCACTTCAAAGATGCAGCGCAAGCGGCAGCTGTGATTAATTTCAGACCTGTTTATTTACAACGTCTGAGGAAGTTAGCAAAAGAGGAGGGTACAGAATGCCTAGAAAGCCTTGGACACCATGAATCCTATTTATTCAATTATTCAATAGTGATAGATAAAAGAGACCAATTTCACTGTAGTGCATAGCCTGAGTGTATTCCCTAATCATTTAACATTTTCTTATAGAAAAAGAAAACACTAGAAGAAGCTAAAAATCTAAATTGATTTTTCTAATATAATGTGATTTTCTGTTAAATTATACTAATTTGAAAATGTCATAGATATAGTAATCTAATCTAGGGAGTGGTGATGACACAGATAATAAATAGCCTAACTATGCTAGATGTATAGTCTCTACTACTGGTATCTTTCAAGGTAGTAGTATATTTGAAACGTGATGTGTACTATATATCACATTTATATATGTAACTGTGTGTGGCTCTATTCCAGTAAACTTTGAATTTAGACTGAGGAAGTGATACCTTTCTCATATGCTAGAAACAATTAACAATTCACGTCAATACTAATCTAGGCTAGGGAAGAATACATCCCTGATTTTATTTACAGAATTTTTTTTTTGAAGACAAGATATAAAGAGTCCAGATACAATTTATGTATGTTATTATTTTTTACTTTTACATATTTTACATTATACTTTACAAAGACAACTTAAAGAAACAGAACAATCCATTCAAAGAATTAAATTAATGCAACATGTTAAAGAACACCTGAAATGTAACTTTAGAATGAATTTTTAAGAATGGCATTTCTGAAGACTTACTGTTTAAGTGACATCAGTCTAGATAATGGAATAGATGGACAGCTTGAATGAAAGGAATATCAAGAGATAGGCTTGCAGGTTAACAAATTATTTGAACTAATTATTGCAAGAATATACTTGACATGTTCATGGAACAAAGACTAGGTTATTGTAGGTTAGGCTCCGTAATGCAGTATTTCAAAACTCTGAAGAATGATTGTAGCATCTCACCCAAGTCACAAAACAATATATGAATCTTCTTCATGGGTTGTCTGATCTAATCCCAGAGTCTATGTATCTGACTTATGTTGATCATCCTGTATTAAGCCACTTACGAAAACATTCTTTAAGAAATATACTTGAAAGAGGAAAAACTCATTGTTTATTGGGTGAATAGAAAAGATGAATGATGATGACCCACCAATAATAAACAAATCAGATGGTAAATATTGAAAACAACATTAACTTGGCATCTCTACCTTATGGTTGTCACATTGAATTCATCAAGTGAGGAAAAGTCAAACTAGAACAGTAAAGGCAGAATAGAAAGTGCCTTTTCAACATCACACTAACATTTGCTTTTTTCAATTTCTGAAAACCTCAGGATGGAACACTTTTGGCTTAAAATTTCCATTTTTAAAATTGACACCAAGATTAGGAAGCAAACCAGTAAAATATGATTCCACAGCATTGTGTTTACAAAACCAGAGGTAACTGGTTTCTCTGTGAAACCAGAAGAATGCTAAAATGCTGCCGTGTGTCACAAACTCCGGCGCCAGATTTCAAGATATTTACATTTACCACCCAGCACTCGCAAACAAAGAACTTGAGGAACTTGGCAGGAAGTTAAACAGCCTACAGATGCACACAGTCATTTTCTAGAAGCCGTTGGACACATTGGATATCAGATGTGCCTATGTACATCCATAAAAATGACAGACCTTGTAACATAAAAGCTGGTAAAGATGCTCCATTCCCAGAGGCTTTAAATGTTATTAACATGCCTTGGTTATTTCCATAATTGTAGTCAAGATGACTATTATTCCATTGGTTGTGGTGTAAATTAATTATTGGAATTACTCTTTAGTAAAATTAAGATTCATATTTTATAAAAGAAACTTTTGTCTATTTGACATTATCATATACTGTCCATCAATTGTTGGAAGAGACATACATTATTAAATCTGATAATTTCTTTATTTACAAATCACATAATCAGAGAGAGGCTAGATAAGTTTAAATAAATATGGTGCAGTGTCTATAAAATGTATGTAGAGTAGATGACACAAAGCAGTGACTTATTAATGAAAACAATAATAAAAATAAGACCTGAGTGAAAGAATAGTGCTATATACAGTTCTCCTTAGATCTGGAGTTCCCAGCTCTTGTGTTATATGTAATAGATTTCGTCTTCTGTGGCTATGCAAAAAAATGAGTAATTTATGAGATGGTTCAGTAGGTTGCTGTGTTTTACAAATATATAATATACAAAATAATTCATTGGTGTTTCTGTTTATTGTGAATATATCATTTGATAATAATAGGTTTAATATTTATTACAAATGTTCCTTGGTAACCAAATGAATACACTTGGTAGTAAAATGAATACACACACACACACACACACACGGATAGATACACACACACACACACACACACACACACACACACACACATATATATATATATATATATATATATATATATATCTCCAGTGCCTAGATCAGTCCCATGTATGCTCTCTGTTTGTTGCTTCAGTCCTTGTGTGTCCCTATGTGCCCAGGTTAGTTGGTTGTGTTCATTTTCTTGTGGTGCCCTTGACCTCTCTGACTCCTTCAATCCGTTGTCCTCCTCTTCCACAGAATTCCACAAGCTCTCCCTGATATTTAATGCAGGGTTCTGCATCTATTTCCATCAGGTTCTGGGTGAAGACTCAGATGACAGTTATGCTAGGCACCTCTCTGAAAGCATAGCAGAATATCATTAACAGTTTGAGAGATGCCACTCTCTCCTGGCATGGATCTCAAATAGGGCCTCATTAGCTGGTCATTCCCTCAATTTGTGCTCAATCTTTATCCTTGCTTACCTTTGTGGCAGACAAAAAAGATGTGTGCAGGATTTTGTGACTGGGGCTGGTGTCTCAGTCCTCCCATGAGAAGTGTTTTCTGGTTATAAGAGATGACACTTTTCGGCTTCAAATCCCCCATTGCAAAGAGTCTTAGGTCATGTATCCATTATAGAGTCCTGGGTGTTCCCATTGTCCTCCATTTCTAGCTTGTCCCAGAGATGTGCTCCTACCCCAGATTTCAATTCTTTTTCCTATCCTCTCCCCCCAGTTCTCCCGAATTGATCTCTCCTGCTCCTTTCCCCACTCCTTCCCATACCCAGTTCCCTGCCTCCTTGCACCTCTGATCTTTATCGTATTTCTTCTTGACAGGTAAATTCAAGTGTGCCTTAGCACATGGGATGGCTTTTTTAAACAGGGAATATCCTATTCACATTCCATAACACACCTTTTTATTTTCCAGTTTTTGTATAATATATGTGTTGGTGTGCTTGGTATGTTTATTCACATACATCTAGAGTCCAAAATTTGATGTGGGCTGTCTCTCTAAACCTCCAGAGTCTTAGTCTCCCTGGATCTCAGGTGTGTTCTTAGAGTAAAGGCAGCCACTTAAACCTTGACTTCCCTGGGTCAAATAGTCAAGCCAGCAAGGTTTTCCTGGGAATTCTCTAACTCCCCTCCTTAGATGAGGGCAGAGGCTCCTCCCCTTTGTCGTGTATGTGAATTGGATCTCTGGTTTTCAAGTTTGTACACCAACATTTTATTAACTGAGCTACTGCTCCAGCCTCCAGTGTTCCGTTTTCCTAGGTAAAACCTTTCTAGAGAAGACGAAATCTTTATTGAGGGAAGTGATGCTATGTATGAGTAGACAGAATTTTGTTCTTGACAAAATTTTAAAAAACAAAATTGTGTACCAACTGTTAAATAGCCTAAAACAATGTGGCCAAATCATCTCTGTTCTTTTGAGTTTCAGAACAATTTGTATTATTTATACATAAGCAATTTTTATTTATTTATTTATTTATTTATTTATTTATTTATTTATTTATTATTGCAATTTATTCACTTTGTATCCTTGATGCATCACCCTCTCTCATCTCCTCCCAGTCCTATCCTCCCAACCCCCTCCCTCCCTCCTCCCAGTACTCCCCCTACGTCCCTCCCCTTGTCCTTTTGATAGGGGAGGACTCCTCTACTTTTTTTTTAGGATCAAAAATTTTTTCTTCAAAATTTATTCCTTATATATCCTGATTGAAACCCCCTCACAAAGGCACCCATATTTGTAAAAGGAACATTAATAAAACTTAAACCATACATAGATCTCCACACATTAATAGTGGGAGACATCAACATCCCACTCTCAGCAAAGGACAGGTCAGCAAAACAAAAATTAAACAAAGAAACAATGACACTAACAGATGTCATGAATCAAATGGACCTAATAGATATCTAAAGAACTTTTCACCCAAACACAAAAGAATTTATTTTCTCAGCACCTCATGGAACCTTCTCCAAAACAGACCATACAGTTGGCCACAAAGCAAGCTTCAACATATGCACAAAATTTAACAGCAGTATAAAAAGCAACTTTCTCGTTGTGCTTATTTTAGTAGACATGCCAAGTAGATTAGCAGTGGAATTATTGATTTCAAATTTCTTTTTTTCTCTTTAGAAATAATTTATCATAACATATGATTTGAGGATGATAGATATTTTTAAATCAATATTTTGATGAACTCTAATAACTTTTTTTAGCATCTAACCTTGCTGGTGAGAAGTCTGATGTTCTGTTTTCCTTTTGTTGATAAATCTGTTCAAATCTGTTTAAATCTATTAATTTTCTTTCCTCTTTTGGGAATAAATTTCTCTGAATATCAGTGTCAACAGTGGCTTCTGCTTTCTAGATTTAATCTACATTACTGAACTACAGCCATATTCCTGACATTCTTCAAGCTTTTTGTGTTTTGGATGATTAGCCTGATAAAGATTATAAACTGAGAAAGAATAAAAACGTAAAACTAATTTACATACGTCAGTTATAATTAACCACTGTTTACAAATTAGTTTATTCATTAAAACTTACCTATATTCAAATTCCATTTTCTATTAACTACTGAAATTAGAATACAGGCTTATTGTAAAATAAAATAATTGCAGAGGTCATTCTATGCATATTTTATAGCTCAATATTTTATAGTTTTTAATGTGTATATAAGTGGTAATATATGGTTAGGAAAACCTATCTAATATTTTTGTTGTTTCCCTTGCGAGACATGTTATCACATTTACATTGAATTCATACTGGAAATGATAAAAATTTAATATCTATGTTTGATAAGCTTAGTTATTGTTCAAAGTAATGTCAGAGACAAGTCTTCATGCCTTCTCATACTTATCTATAATAACTTTGAGTTTTATTGCTTTGAGTGTTTGTTATTTTTAAATTTCACTAAGTCTTAAGAATATTTACATTAGAGTTTTAGAAAAAAACATACTTTATGTATATGGTTGAAGATTAACTATTAGAATATTTGGGACACTTAATTATACAACAGACCAAAAACATCAAGTAATTTTAAGAGCTTAATTTCTGCAAAATTATAACAAAAAGTATCTCATCTGGTAGTATGTCACATTCCAGCCCTAATATATCCTCAAAACTGTAAGTTCATATTAACATATTTTTAAAGTGAGGTACTAATGAGATGTAGTAATATTTACAATTGTAAACTGTCTAGTATTCAACATTGAGTTATTAGACATGAATTTTTATCAGATAGTGTCTATGTATATCTTAAGTATTTATGTTTAGAATTTATATATTTAATAATATGAAATGTTATGTTGTATGAATTGGTAATCCATCTATATGAAAATAAAATCCAAGAAATGAAAATTTAGAAACTACTAATTATGTGTAATCATTAACATGCAAATTGCTCAGTTGCATACATTAATATTTTTTCAAGAGTTGTCAATGAGAAAGTAATTTTATGTTTTTTTTAAACAAATGATATGTCAAAAGAAATGTATTTCTTGATCGTTTATCTCATCATCTGTGGCTGATGACAAATTAGTCTTATTACTGCTCCAACAAATAAAATGTTGTTGTCATCTTAGGAACAAATTCTTTAAGTTGTTTTACAACTCTTACATAAGAAACCATAGAGGTCTCATCAGGATAAAATCAACATTTTGAAATGCTTATGAGGTGAGTCTTTCTTTTCTTTTTTAGGACCATGTGACTTTATCTCTTGTCTTTTCAAGTGTTTACAGACTATTTGCCTTGCTTGGTCTACGAATCTTAGACTATCTTCAAAGTCAACAATGAAGAGCTGAGTCTGTACATGTTCCCCGTGATCATATTTCTAGTCTTGTTGAAGCGTTATGTAGACTATGTTAAGATTTCTGAGAAGAGGGAGGGAGGGTGGGATTGGGAGGAGAAGAGGGAGGGAGATACAGACGTGATATAAATTGAATGAATTATAAGAAATGATAATAATAAATCAAATATAAAAATATTTCTGTCATTATAACATAAACAAATTTTAGAGGGATTATTTCTATTTAACACAAATGGGTGGCAAAGAGATTAATAAAGCATGACAATTTTGTATACAGTTCTCCTTTTGTGTAAATATTAGTTAATTCACTAGGTGCTGACTCCTGGACTGTTGTACTTTACATTAATTGCATTTTTTTTGTCATCACTGGAGACATTTAAGATGTCAAGAAAATATAACTAATATTATGAAAATGGATGAAAATTTACTTTACTATTAAATACTATTGCTTTTCACAGGCAGCATAAGACATGAAATGTGCGTTACTAGTTGCCTTCTTTACTCACTGTTTTTATTTCCATACCAAAGTTTTTAGGTTGTCTTTCAAGCTCTTCTGAAGTGATTTTTCAGAGAAACATTACTCCTAAAGAAAGGATCTGTATTTCAAGCACACATAATTAGTAGATGTGAAAAGTTAGGAAATCCATGGCAGAAGAGATATTGTCATAAAACATTTACAGTGTTTCAAATGTGGATAATAACTTCTATCATAATCCAGTTTCTCTTTCATTGTACCATACCAAAGACTAGACATATAACAAGCTAACAAACAGTAATTAGTTTTGGCTTTTGGTTCTGGAAGCTGAAAAGTTTACGAGCAATGCTGAACAATATAGCAAGAACTTTCTTGTTTTGTCACAACATGACAAAAGAACAAATAAACATACAAAAGACAGAAACAGACTGAGAGAGCTGTGTAGATCCATTAGCTCAGAACGCTAATCTTATCATAAATGTGCTAAACCAATATATCTCCTTATGCCATTTAACACTAATTATGTCCTTAAAAATCCTTCCTCTTAATACAATTGACAGATGACTTTAGTATCCAGTTTCCACAACATGACCTGGTTTGTGACCATTTTTTTCTATTCTTCTCTCATTCTTTCATATAATATATTCTCCCTACATCCTCTCCTCTCTCCACTCCTCTCATTTCCCCGTTCTCACTCTTCCAGTTCTACTGTTCCTCTATTTCCTAGAAAAGAGCAGGCTTCCCAGAGATATCAACTACACTTGGTATAATAAGATGCAATAAGACTAGGAACAAACTCTCATATTAAGGCTATAAACAGCAACTCAGAAGGAAAAAGGGTACCATGAGCAAGGAAAAGCAGAGACACCCCTACTTCTATGGTTAGGAGTTCATCCAACTAGAACTCCAAACCAAACAACCACAGCAGAACAAGCATAGACCAACGAAGGCTCTGTAATAGGCATTTCAGTTTCTGTGAGCCCCTATGAGAACTGCTTTGTTGATTCTGTGGGCCTTGCTCTCCTGGTATCATCAACCCGTTTGGCTCCTACAATTCTTTCACCTTTTCTGTTTTGAGTTTTCCCAAGATACACTTAATGTTTGGCTGTAGTTAGTACAGAACATATGCTACTTCTCATGGCTTGAGCCTTAAGTTAAAGGAATCATTAGTGGGCAACTCCCACAAACTATGAGCCAACATTGCCCAAGCACATCTTGAAGGCAGTACAAATCTTGGGTCTAAGGTTTTATGGCTAGGTTCGTGGCCCATTCCCACCACTGGAAGTCTTAAATCATAAGAGAAATTAATTATTGTCAAGGTAGACAACATTAGTATCATGCTGTTAGACTACTAAATATTAAATGTTAATAAGAAGCATACACACACACATACACACACACACACACACACACACACACACACACACACACACACACATATATATATATGTATTTGAGAATGTCCACTTACCTACTGCTAGTGTATTTTAGGTATGCTCATATTTTAAAGAGACTTTATACAAAAATATCCACTCCACAAGGACCAAATATATTTGGGCATAGGGGTCTTTTATGAGACTGTTTCTCCAAACAAGGACCATGTATGGATGTAACCTAGAACCTCTGTTCACTTGGTAGCTCAGTATCCAAGTGGGTATCCTAGTAAGGAGAACAGGGACTGTTTCTGACATGAACTCAATGGTGGGCTCTTTGACCTCCCCCCAACCCCCGAGGGATGAGCAGTTCTGCTAAGCCACATAGGAGGACTTTGCAGCCAGTCCTGAAGACACCTGATAAACCAGTATCAGATGAAAGGGGAGGAAGTTCTCCCCTATCAGTGGACTTGGAAAGGGGCAGAGAGGAGATGAGAGAGGGAGGGTGGGATTGGGAGGGAAAGAGGGATTAGGATACAGCAGGGATACAAAGTTAACAAACTGCTACTAATATTAAAAAAAATAAAAAAATTGAAAAATAAAAAAAAATCAGTATCATCCTATTCTCTGATGGACAGTAACTCATGGTTTCCTGGTTCTTGAAGCATGATAATGGAGCAATCATAGCTCTCCATTGCTTAGAGTGTAGTGGTTGATTTAAATGATACATGTATTATGCAATCCAATGGGAACATAATCAATTGTGCTTACACACAGCATTTTTGATATTTTATTTACTGATAGCATGAATATAATTTTCTTTTGCATTTAATACTTAGAGGACAATAATGATACCATAGGGAAATGAAAAGCAACTGGGATTACAATAAGAAATCACAGCAAATGAAAGACAATCAGAGAAGAGAATAAGAAGTCTGAAAAGGACTTCAATACCCATGCTATTATTGTCACATAACCAATGTATTCCTTCACGGAAACAATAAATAAATTGTGTTGATTTTTTAAAAGTCATTTCACAATAGTACTTGTTATTAGGAACCACATTACATATTTCTTTTCAAGACGCTCAAATTCTGGTTATTTTTTTGTCACCGTGACAGAGGCTGGAGACATCTGGTAAATTTTATCTCTCTTGAGAAAATGCCTACATTGGCCTATGGGCAATTCTGCGGTTAATCTTCTTTATTAATAATTGATGTGTGGGGTTACCCAATCTACTTTGTACAGTGACAACTGCCCATTAGGTTATAAAAAAGGAAGAAAAAAAAAGTAAACAGAGTTCTTCCATGTCTCTGCTTCAATTCCTGCCTCCAGTTTGTGTCTAAAATTCCTGACTTGACTTTCCTCAGTGATGAACTGTGACCTATAAATCAAAAATTACTTGCTTTGGCTAGTATTTTCAAGAGAAATAGAAAGCACACTAAGAGAATGCAGTTGCTAAATTAAAATAGTAAGGATTTTTACAATTATTCTCTTCATTGCAAAATGTTTCATTATGGAAAAGTTGATGGTCACATCATCAGTTCTATCCTGGTAAATGGAATACATGTTTAGCAAATATGTAGCCATAAGTAGTGATTTTTAAAAAAAAATGTGAAATAAAAAATACAAGGCATATGGTCACACAACTTTAATTTCAGTATTCAAAAAGAAAAGACCGGTAGATCTCTGGATTCCAGCCTGGCCTACATTGCAAAATACAGAGCAGCCAGGTCTTAAAAAAACATTAAAAAGTATAAATATTATTGACTGTGTCTCAGGACCTCCAAATAAAGAAATTATGAAAGCAAAATAGGGAAGGATATTGGCTCATTTTAAGCAAGAAGAACTAACACAAAACCTTACAGTAAAAAGGCATTCCTCACATACCCAGCAATATAGAAGAGGTATTGATTAAAGACTGATTTCCTTTCTGGAATAGCTGAGAATGTAAACCCTTGTATATTTAAGGGTGTGTCTGTGGATGCTTCTTTCCAGAGTATGAAGGTAAAATTCCAAGTGTAGACAATAACTTTCAGTAGAGCACTCAGCCTCAGCTGGAGAAAATATTATCACTCCCACACTCATGGCTGAGGGGCTGTCTGGATAAAAGGGGAAGATAGTTTTTGAAGGCAAGGGGTTAGGTAGGAGCAGAGCAAGAAATAATCTGTTTAACATGGTAACAACTCTGGACCACTGTGGTTGCCTGCACAAGAATTAGTTAGGAGAGTCTATTTGCTTTAACGATGTGTCCTCTGCTATGTCTACCATGCTTAAGAGTCTCACATGAATGAGTTAATGGGTAGAACAAATTGTACTCCATGAATTATTAAAACCATTTAAAGGTGGATGAAAGAATTGGGAAGGATGTCAATAGGGGGCATTGAATTTGAGAAGAGTTTAGAAAGGAGATGAGATATGAAAATACCTTATGTGAAATTTTCAAAAGCTCTGTAAAAATTATATATACGAATTATTTAATAAATTAAATAAAATTGTGTTATGGTTTCCAGAAATGATAAAATTTTATCCCAAACATTTTAAAATTAAAAACTCAAATTTTATTCCCAAAAATATTTATGAAAGAATATGTTCTCTGAAAGGCATAATACAGATACGACTTGTTGTGTTATGTAACACAATGGGATGTACCTTATGGTGTCAGAAGCTACTATGAGGAGCTTAGAAAATTAGTTCTGTTTCAGAGTTACTCTAGATCAGTAGTTGTCAATGTGACGGTAGCGACCTTTTTGGGGTCCAACAATCTTTTCACAGAAGTAACCTAAAAACATAAGAAAACACAAAAATTTACATTATAATTCACAACAGCAGCAAAATTACAGTTATGAAGCAGCAATGAAATACTTTTATGGTTTGGGGTCACCATAACATTAGGAACTGAGGGATGCAGCATTAGGAAGGATGAGAATCATTTTTCTAGAGAATGAAAGTATCGACTGAATTGAGAGCAAGAGAAAGGACAGAACATTAAGGCTGATTTTCCAGAGATATACACCAATGTCAGCTTTCTAGTTTTAAAGATGTGAAATTGCCAGATGCATATTGAACTGGATATTATTCTATAAAGTGCTTAGAAATTTAAAAAAAAAATACGAGTCGCTATGCAAGTTTTAGTTTGAATCAGATTTTATGATTTTAATTGTACTTACAACTGCTGTAAATAGTGTCAAAATGCTTGAAAAAGTAATTTACTCAAAAGAGCACTCCTCTATAATCTTTACAGATAGATGCACAAAGAATAAAAAAGCAAGAACCCATAAAGAATATCAAGCCAGTAGCAGTTCTACACTGAGACTTTCTGTGGCCATGGCTAAAAGAGGCAAGCACAACATGCTTATTAACACATCAGGGATAAATTCAATCTCTAGTTTAAAATTCTTTTGTTTTATATTGTCAAGTGGTACACATAATCTGCATCAGAACCAAACTAATTAGTTGGGATGCTGAATTAACTTTATAAATTTGCTGTTGGCAGATTTTTTTTTTTTTTGCTGTATTTTCACTTACTAGTACTGTTGACAACACATTTTAATGACACTATTGTAGTAAAAATTTGCATTAAAATGTTGTGATATAATGAAAATTATTACCATATTTTACCTATAAAGTTTTTATTTCATCATGAATACTACTAATTGCCCCAATATACCATAGCCTCTTTTGATGTTGACTAACTTACTTCTAAATTTATATTTTAAATAGCACCTATGAGCCCATGCAGGCTTTGTGTCTATATAGACATGAAGACAGTCACATTAGGGTAGGATTTCTATTTGTACTCTCAAGTAGTTCCAATAATGTGGAGTGGTTTAACACAATTTTTCTAAGTCAAATACGAGAAAAATAAAATATAAAAGGAAAAGGAGGTAGCTATTTGAATTTCAGGCATTTCTCAACTGTTAAAGAAAAGTATAAGGAGATGATTGGCACTGACATTTTCCTCCAATGCAATATTCTTTATTTTAAAGTGTCACCTTGATGACAAAGAATGATAAGAAATCATGAATAAAGTTATTTCCTCATATATAATTATATTCCCACAATATCACTCATCTGCTCTTTAATTCTTCATGGAGCTTGAATGCTTGAAAGATATGAGACAAATGCTTCCAACTCACCCCCTTTATATTTTGTGCATCTTGTAAATAAATGGGCATTGTAAAGGGGGCTGTATCGCATTTGAAGTCTGATTGGAATTCCAGAAGAGCAGACAAGATGACAAGAGGACAAAATTTGTGGTGACAGAAATTAAAATAATCATGGCTGCAAACTCAAATTCCATGTTTTCCAAAAGATGTTTTTCTGATAATTTTAAATCATTGATTTATTTCTTGAAATTCCTGAGGATTAATACACAATTTAATTTATCAGTTAATTTGTATCTGTATTTCATCCCACATAATTAATTATAAGTATTCTTGAGAATACGTGATCCTTTAAAATTTTATACTGTCATGCTTCAACTGTCAGAAAGGTTGAATTGCGTAATCTCTCAGAGTGAGCTAATTTGTCAAATAATGAATAGCTGACAAAGAACACAGAATTCTTTTTATGAAATAATACAAATCAAGATTTTCAAACCACGAGATCTTGTATGTGTGTATAGTGTGTTTAAGTATGTTCAGAATCATATATATGAAGGTAAAAGAACATGCTGGTAAACTAAACATGGATACCGGAGGACATTTTAGCTGTCTTTCTGCTGGAGGCATTCACTTATATTTAGAGACTGGAGTGTCTCACGGGCTTGCGATTTGCCCAGGAGGACTGATTGGCTCTCCAGAAAAATCCTGGGTCCACTTCTTCCCCACCTTGAGATTCAGACTGTGTCATTGTTCAATGTGGTCTCCAGGAATCAAATTCAGATCACTGGGGCTATCTGGTAAATTCTTATTCTTGGTGCTCAATTTTGCTCTTCCTTTACTTGCCATTTCTAATATCTCTCACAGTACTGGGTCACACGCTCCCATCCATATGGCTTATCCCTTTGGTAGTTAGCAAACAGAGACACACAGGAAAATAAAGCATTTGCAATAAGCTACATTTCTCAATGATTTCAACAGGGTTTCTCCAAAATACATTGTGACCATTTACTTCACAATTTTATTTTACAAAGCAAGAAGTTTTGACTTTTGCTTGTGTGTTTCCAAGTTACAAAGTACTCTGAAGAAACAACAGAATACATGCCTAAGTGACATAGTGTAATCTATTTTCAAATATTAACTACAGAAAATGAATGATTTAATTTTATAATGTAAAGCTACACTTCAGTGCAGAAGAGCCTATTTATATGGCATTTTTAATGTGTGCGTGTGCGTGTGTGTGTGTGTGTGTGTGTGTGTGTGTATGTTAGTTTCTTCAATAAATGAAAACATCAAGTATAGATGTATAAAGTATTGACAATGAATGCTATGCAGTTACCTTAAACAAATATTTGTCTTGAAAATATTGGTAGCATTAGCATGTAAATAATATTAGTAGTAGTAGTACTATCTAAGGAAGTTATTATTCTATCTTACTCATATCAAGAAATCACCTACCAATTATGTAAACACACAGGTAAAGCTAGTAATTAAAAGTGAGAACAAAAATGTAATAACACACTCAGTGCAAAAACTATTGCTCATATGTACATCAGTGTCAGGGCAACCACTGAAGCAGGAAGCTACTGTGGATCAGTCACCTGAAGAAAAATGATGCTCTGTTTCACAGCAGCCATCAACTACCAATCTTCCTCAGATTGATGTGAGAGCTCAAAAGTCAATCCTGCTTCCATGTGGAATGCTAATTAACTCAGTCCTGTGCACGTCCTCTGTGGCAGCCTCAGCCGCTGTGAGCTCACGGGCCCTCTATGTTGTCATGTCCAAAGAAAACTATTTTACAGTCCTTCCGTATTGATGATGACAATAGTACAGCCCCTAAACCTTGCAGGGAGAGGTGTGATACACATGTACCAATCATGGTAGAGCTCTCTGCCGACATTTGTTTCCTGTACTTTCACAAGTTGTTAATCTGTTTTCGCTCATCTACTGCCAAAAGAGGCTTCCTTGGGGAGAGTTCAGAGCTACATTGAATATGTGAGGAAATATTTAGGAGGCAGTTTTTTATGCAATGTCCACATGGTAAAATAATAGCTGTAGGTGCTCTCTAGATCTTATTGTCCATGAGCTCTTGTCCAGGCTTACACTAGGTGGCATGAGTTATCTCCTCTAGTATGGATCTTAACTACCACTAGAAAGCTGGTGGTCACCTCTGTAGGAGTCATGCCTCTGTTGAAGCAATGGGCATATCTTGTCAGGCTTATGGTTATTAGAGATTGTAGAATTCAGAGCTGAGTGAGCCTGGTGATGGCTTTTCTCCACGAAGCGTAAAATGTTCCTACTCACTATGGAGAAGACTTCCCGGTCTGCATCGACTTGATTTCTTGACAACCAGTTAGCAAACTGGGTGCTGTATTTGGCAACACAGTCTTACTATCAAGTTTTGGTGGACAACAAAGATCACTTGCAATAGACTATATTGTTTTGGAAGTCTATTGGACTCCACTCACCAATTGTGAAATTGGTAGTGGGGTTCTTGTTTGATAAGCTATAAATTTAGGTAGAAAAAATATTTATCTATTACATAAAACTATAGAAGAAAAGAAAAACCAAAAAATATAACATAGCAGCCTAGCATTGTGATTATATTTAATCTCAGCTCATGAGAGCCATTGTAAAACATTTCTGTAAATTTCAGTCCACTTTTGTCTATGCAGAGTACCAGGACAGCTATAAATACATAGAGAAATCCCATCTTAAAAAAGTCGAACAAACAAAACAATGCACAGCAGTAACTAAAATATATATTTTGAAATTAGTAATCATATTATTTTTATTGTAATTATGAATGTTTCAAAACATAACAAGATCATAAAAGTAGTTTCTGTGGCCCTTAAAATTCATATGCTGAAACTTTAAGTTACATTTACTGTGTTTGGAAGTGGAGGCACTGGGTAGGAGGTATAGGCAAAAAGATATTACCAGCTTTGGTCCCAGAAGAGAAAAATCGTGTTCATTTGAGTTTCTTATCCATGAAAGACCGGTGGGTTAGTAGGTTCTCCAAATGAATTCATCAGTTCTTGAAAATGGGCCTCATAGGATCCAGAATTATTAGTAAAAATTTTTCTACAGATGCAAATGAATGCAGTTATGCTTACGTAAAAATGAAAATACAAAATGTGGACTTCTCACTTCTCCTTTGGATGTATCTGAATGGAGTAATCAGGAGACCATTACTCCAGAGACAACTCCTTCTGTGTAGGCCAATTTTCCCACAACTGACACACTGTTGATACACATTTAAGGAAGGAACAGTTAGATAATGCACCACCACCCACCTACTTTCATCCATTTCTCTTTCAGTTTTGTTTTCTTTGCAGAAGTTGTAATTCTTTGAAATAATTTCATTGTAAGCTTTTATCATTTTCTGCTCTGTGTCTCTCTGTAGAAGTGCATACAACACAGGCACAATGGCTGTTCTGTTCTTGTTTATACTGAGTCTGCCGTGTCACCGCCCCACATATTCAGCAATAACTTGCTTGGGCTTGTTACACAGTGGAATGTTTGCATGAGCAAATGCATTAGAAAATCTTCACTTGGCTTTATTTGATAATTGATTAAGGACACCGATCTGAATTATTTTCTATACTGAGAGTTTAAGGCTAATTTGTTCATTTTAAGTTATGCTTAGTACATTTAATAGCATCCAGCTTAGAAAATGTATGTCTATTCTTTTTATTTTCTTTCTTTATTGCTTTCCTAATATTTCGGAGGCTCCATGAAGATTCAAGGCAACCATTTGAGTTCTGGCAAGTATTTAGTCTGATGAGTGAATCACATGCTTTGAACAAGTACTCTATTATTTATTCATAAAATTGGGTGACAATGTATTTACTTGAGTCTAGACAGAGTAATTACTCAGTTTTGACTTACTATTTTTTCTCCAAAGAGAGTCACAAAGTATAATTTTATTTGACTGCAGAGGGAGCAGCTGATATTAAATAATTTGAAATCGTAGTATTCTTAACAAGCACATTAACCTTGAGAGCCAATCTATTTGAGTTACTGTTTAGGAAGAAAACAAAAAAACACTTAAGGACACAATTTTTCATGTTGTGCCATGTTTATGTGATCTCCAAAGAATCCCATTTCAAAGAGTCAAAGAATTCTTTGTAATAGAGGCCAGCAGGTCACTTCATTATCAGGCTATTACATCAACACATCAGGATTCCTTCTGAATGAAGACTATTGAAACAGCATTCTGTCTACTTTTCTGCTGGCCATTTCAGACTCTCCGCTGAAATCTTCACTTTTTATCATCCTTTTGCAATAGTCTATTAATCATTTCATATTTTAATTTTTTTCCAGTATTACAAACCAAATATCATCTATGCTAATAGGCAAATTATCTAATGCATCTACTCTAATGTACTTTAAAAATTTTAATTAGGAGACATTGAAATTAACTTTCTATCATTGCAATATTATGATACTTTTTCTAATATATATTACATAATTATATAGGAATATATTAATGCATACTATTTTCAGATTCATAAAACGGATTGCTTTTTAATGTATATTTGGAAACAGAAGCAAAGCCATGGGCGGAGAGACTTTCTATTGTGCAGCAGGCATAATAGGATTTACCAAGAAAAGCAGATTATCTTCTCCGATATTGTTAAAATCCTTTTTCTGTTTATTTTGATATTATGATTGTTTATTCATTCACATGTGATGTGTATTTGTGTGTATGTGCGGGTATGTACAAGAGTACAGTGCATACGAAAGTCGGGGGCAGGGAACAGGTTGTTGCCTCTAGCCTTCTCCCTTACATAAAATTCTAGAAACAGAAGTCTTTAAGATTTCAACTTTAGATACATTACCTGTTGAATATTTCTTCTAAAAGTAGGAAATCCAAATTACTCCAGCATGTGAGAGTTTATGAGCACTATGTACACAGCCATAAAAACAAAAAAAAAAAAAAAAAGGTTTCTTTCTATTTACACTTTAGCTTTTCTTTAAATATTGAACAATGGAAAGTTAGCTAGAAATGGGAAATTTCATTTAAACTGTCAATTTTGGTTTGTTAACATAAGATTTTCATTTTCGGTTTACATTTTGTCCTGTTCTGAAGACGCACTATAATCTATGTTTTAAAGGATAGTTAGATTTCTTTTCCTTTTTTAGTGACTGTGAATAGAACAGCAAGAGGCATGGATGAACAATTATCTCTGTGGTAAGTACACTTAAGAGTTTTCATGGTAAATCCTCAGGAGTAGTATTGTAGGGTCATAACTATAGTTGTCTTTGTAGACCAATTTGTTTTTCTCTTTGAAGTATTGTCAGAAACCAACCCACCAATTTCCACAGCAGTTGTGCTGGTTTGCATATCTACCAGTGATTTATCCTATAGCCCTGGATTAAAGTATATAGCCTGTAATATGTGTTCACGTACTCTTTTTTATTTCTTTTACTGCTTTCTTTTTTAATTTTTATTTTTCTTTATTATTATTACTATTGCTACAATTTATTCAGTTTCTATGCTGGCTGTAGCTCCCTCCCTCATCTCCTCATTTCACTCTTCCACTTCACCCCTCCCCCCTTATGTTCCTCCTTTAGTCCACTGAGAGGGAAGATCCTCCTCCCCTACTATCTGACCCTAGCTTATCAGGTCTCATCAGGACTGTCTGCATCTTCTTTCTCTGTGGCCTGGCAACACTGCACCCCCCAGGGAGAAGTGATCAAAGAACAGGCAACCAAGTACATACCAGTGACTATCCCAGCAATACTTACTAAGGAACCTCCATAGAGACTGAGCTGCCCATGGGCTACATCTGAGCAGGAGTTCTAGGTCCTCTACACATGGTCCTTGAGTTCCAGGCTCTTCCCACTTATTCTTCTCACAAATTTATTGTGTCTGGTTTTATGTTGAGGTCTTTGATAAACTTGGACTTTAGTTTTGTGCAGGGTGGTAAGTATGGGTCATTTGCATTTTTCTACATGCAGACATCCAGTTAGAGGAGCAACATTTGGTGAAGATTCTATCTTTTTCCCATTGTATTGTTTTGACTTTTTTGTAAAAAATCATGTATCTCTAGGTGTGCAGGTTTGTTTCTTGGCCTTTGATTTGATTCCATTGATCCACATGTCTGTTTCTATTCCTCTAACATGCCATTTTATTACTGTTGCTCTATGGTACAGCTTGAGATTAGGGATGAAGATACCTTCAGAAGATCTTTTATTGTACATGGTTGTTTTAGGTATTCTAAGCCTCCACACTCATGGAAAGTGGAAAACTTTCTACTCATGGACAGCTGGGTCAGGAAAATAAAAATGAAAGAAATTAAAGACTTCCTAGAATTCAAAGCAAATGAAAGTATAACTTATACAAACTTATGGGACATAATGAAAGTATTGCTACGAGGAAAGTTCATAGCACTAAGTGTCTTCATAATGAAATTCGAGACATCACATACAAACAACTTAATGACACATCTGAAAGCACAAGAAAAAAAGAAAAAAGCAAACACCCCCAAGAGGAGTGAATGGCTGTAAATAATCAAACTCAGGTCTGAAATCAATAAATTCGAAATAAAGAGAACGATTCAAAGAATCAACAAAACTAGAAGCTGGTTCCTTGAGAAAAACATCAAGATAGACAAACCCTTAGCTAAAATAACTAAAGGACAGAGGTACACTATCAAAATGAACAAAATTAGAAATGAAGAGGTGGGCATAACGACAGATGCTGAGGGAATACAAAGAATCATAGGTCCTATTTCAGAAGCCTATATGCAAAATTTGAAATGTAAATAAAATGGAGAATTTTCTTCATAGATTTCATTTACCAAAACTGAATCAAGATCAGGTAAATAAATTGAATAGGCCTATATCCCCCAAGGAAATAGAAACTGTTTCTAGAGCAGGGCCAGTGAAGAATTCTACCAGACCTTCAAAGTAGAGGTAATACCAATACTCTTTAAACTATTCCACAATAGAAGCAGAAGGAACATTACCAATCTCATTCTTTTAGGCCACAGTCAAATTGAAACCTAAATCACACAAAGACCCAACATAGAAAGACAATTTCAGACCTATTACTGTTATGAACATTCACACAAAAATACTCAATAAAATACTTGCAAAATGAATCCAAGAGCACATCAAAGATATCAGCCACCATGATCAAGTAGGCTGCATTCCAGGAATGCAGAGGTGGTTCGACATAAGAAAACCATTCAATGTAATCCACCATATAAAAAAACTGAAAGACATCTCCTTCAATGTCAATAAATCACTTGACAAAATTCAACACCTGTTCATCTTTAAAGTTTTGGAGAGATCAGGAATACAAGGCACTTCAAGAAGAAATTTGTAACATCTCATACAAGCAACTTAATGTCCCAACTAAAAAGTTCTAGAAAAAAGAGAAAATTACACCCAAGAAGAGCAGACAGCTGGAAATAATCAAGCACAGGGCTGAAATCAATCAATCAGACACAAATAAAACTATTCAAAGAATCAAAGAAACAAGGAGCTGGTTCTTTAAGAAGATCAACAGGATAGACAAACCCTTAGCCAAACTAACTAAAAGGAAGAGAGAAAAATTATCCAAATCAGGAGAATCAGAAAGGAAGACGGGGGCATAACCACAGACACTGAGGAATTCCAAACAATCATTAGGTCATACTACAAAAGCCTATACGCCACAAAATTTGAAAATCTAAAAGAAAAGACAATTTTCTTGATAGATTCCATCTACCAAAATAAAGTCAAGATCAGGTAGAAAGATTGAATAGTGCTGTATCGATACCCCAAGGCAATTGAAGCACTCATCAACAGTCTCCCTTCAAAAAAAAAAAAAAAAAAAAAAAACCTGGGACAGATGGTTTCAACATAAAATTCTATCAGACCTTCAGCGCAGTGCTAAATCCAATTCTCTTCAAACTATTCCACAAAATAGAAACAGAAAGAACATTACCAAACTCATTCTATGAAGCCACAATCACCTTGATGCCGAAACTATACAAAGACCCAACAAAAAAAAGAGAACTTCAGACCTATCTCTCTAATGAATATTGATGCAAAAATACTCAGTATAATACTTGCAAAGTGAATCCAAGAACACATAAAAGATATCATCCACCATGACCAAGTAGGCTTCATCTCAGGCATGCAAGGGTGGTTCAAATATACAGAAAATCATCAATGTAATCCACAACATAAACAAACTGAAGGAGAAAATCCACATGATCATCTCCTTAGATGCTGGAAAAGCATCTGACAAAATCCAACACCCATTCATGTTTAAAGTCTTGGAGAAATCAGGGATAGTAGGCACATACCTAAACATAGTAAAAGCAATATACAGCAAGCCTATAGCCAACATCAAACTCAATGGAGAGAAACTTAAATCAATCCCACTGAAATCAGGGACAAGGCAAAGCTGCCCACTCTGTCCCTATCTCTTCAACATAGCACTTGAAGTCCTTGCTAAAGCAGTAAGACAACTAAAGGAGATCAAGGGGACATAAATTGAAAAGGAAGAGGTCAAAGTTTCACTGTTTCCAGATGATATGATAGTATACATGAGTGACACCAAAAATTCAGCCAGAGAACTCTTTCAGCTGATAAACAAACACCTTCAACAAAGTGGCTGGATACAAAATCCACTCAAAAAAATCAGAAGCCCTCCTGTATACCAAAGACAAAAGGGCTGAGAAAGAAATCAGGGAAAGAACACCCTTCACAATAGTCACTAATAACATAATGGTATGACTCTAATCAAGCAGGTGAAAGACCTGTTTGAAAAAATCTTCAAGTCTCTAAAGAAAGAATTTGAAAAGATATCAGAAAATGGAAAGAACTTCCGTGATCATGGATCAGTAGGATTAACATAGTGAAAATGGTCATCCTGTCAAAAGCAATCTACAGATTCAATGCAATTCCCATCAAAATACCAACACAATTCTTTACAGACCTTGAAAGAACAATTCTCAAATTCATATGAAGAAACAAAAAGTTCAGAATTTCCAAAACAATCCTGTAAAACAACAGATCATCTGGAGGTATCTCCATCCCCGATCTCAAGCTGTACTACAGAACAATAGTAATAAAAACTGCATGGCATTGGCATAGAAACATAGAAAGGAGGATCAATGGAACCAAATAGAAGACCCAGAAATAAACCCACACACCTATGAATACTTGATTTTCAACCCAAAAAGCCAAAACCATTCAATGAAAAAAAAAAAAAACAAAAAAGCAAAAAAACTGCATCTTCTACAAATGGTGCTGCTCCAACTGGATCTCTACATGCAGAAAAATGAAAATACATCCATATTTATCACCCTGCACAAAACTAAATTCGAAGTGGATTAAAGAGCTCAAAATAAAACCAGATACACTAATACAGTTAAAAAAAATAGTGGGGAAGAACCTAGAACTCATTGGCACAATAGATAACTTCCTGAACAGAACACCAATAGCGCAGGCTCTAAGAGCAACAATCAAAAAATGGGACCTCATGAAACTGAAAACCTTCTGTAAAGCAAAAGACACTGTCCTCAGAATAAAACGACAGCCTCCAGACTGGGAAAGGATCTTCACCAACATTATATCTCACAGAGGACTGATATCCAGAACACATAAAGAACTCAAGAAGTTAAAAAGCAATAAGTCAAGCAATCCAATTAAAAAATGGGGTACAGAGCTAAACAGAGAATTCTCTGTAGAGGAATATAGAATGGCAGAAAAACACTTAAAGAGATACTCAACATTCTTAGCCATCAGAAAGATGCAAATCAAAACAATCCTGAAATTTCACCTTACACCTATCAAACTGGTTAAGATCAAAAACTTAAGTGACAACATATGCTGGAAAGGTTGTGGAGAAAGGGGAACCCATCTACATTTCTGGAGGGAATGTAACTTGTAACTCAAGTTGTAACTCAATCTGACGCTTTCTCAGACAATTAGGAATAGTGTTTCCTCAATATCCAGCTATACCACTCCTAGGCATATATCCAAAAGATGCTCAGGGAGTACACAGCAAGGACATTTGCTCAACCATGTTTGTAGCCGCTTTATTCCTAATGGCCAGAACCTGGAAACAACCCAGATGTCCATCAATGCTGGAATGGATACAGAAATTGTGGTACTTATAAACAATGAAATACTACTCAGCAATCAAAAGTGAGAAAATCATGAAATTTTCAGGTAAATGGTGGGATCTAGAAAAGATCATGCTGAGTGAGGTATCCCAGAAGAAGAAAGACACACATGGTATATATTCACTTATAAGTGGGTACTATACCTATTAGAAAGGATAAACATAAGGAAATCTATACACCTAAAGAAGATAAACAAGAATGAGATCCTGGGGTAAGATGATCAATCCTCACTTAGAAAGACAAATGGAATGGACATTGGATGTAGGAGAAAACAAGTAACAGGACAGGAGCCTACCAGAGAAGGCCTCTGAAAGACTCTACCTAGCAGTGTATCAAAGCAGATACCGAGACTCAACCAAACCTTTTGCAGAGTGCAGAGAATCATATGTAAAAAGGGGAGTTAGCATGACCTGGAGAGGACAGTAGCTCCACAAGGACCAAGTATATCTGGGCACAGGGGTCTTTTATGAGACTTGGTATATCCAACCAAGGACCATGTATGGATATAGCCTAGAACCCCTGCTTAGATGTAGCCCATGGTATCTCAGTATCCAAGTGAGTACCCTCGTAAGGGGAACAGAAACTGTTTCTGACATCAACTCTATGGCTGGCTCTTTGACCTTCTCTCCCCACCCTAAAAAAAAAAAAAAAGGGGAGGAATAGCCTTGATAGGCCACAGAGGAGGACTTTGCATCCAGTCCTGAAGATACCTGATTAACTAGGGTCAGATGAAAGGGGAGGAGGACCTCCCCTATCAGTGGACTTGGAAAGGGGCATGGAGGAGATGAGGGAGGGAGGGTGAGATTGGAAGAGAATGAGGGAGCAGGATATAGCTGGGATACAAAATTAATAAAGTATAACTAATATTTAAAAATAAAAATTTAATTAAAAAAGAAATACAAGTCCATAACTAGACATAGTAAAATTAATATACAGCAAGCCTACAGCCAACATCAAACTAAATGGATAGAAATTTAAATCATTCCCTTTGAAATCAGGGATAAGGCAAGGCTGCCTACTCTCTCCTTATCTCTTCAACATAGTTCTCGAAGTCCTAGCTAGAGCAATAAGACAACTAAAAAAATCAAGGAGATACTAACAGGAAAGGAAGAAGTCAAAGTCTCACTATTTACAGATGATATCATAGCATACATGAGTGATCCCAAAAATTCTACCAGAGAACCCCTTCGGCTGATAAACATCTTCAGCAAAGTGGCTAGATACAAAATTAACAACAACAAAAATCTAAAGGCCTCCTGTGTACAAAAGACAAACTGGCTGAGAAAAAGTTAGGGAAACAACACCCTTCATAATAGCCACAAATAACATAAAATACCTTGGTGTAACTCTAACCAAGCTAGTGAAAGACCTTTATGAAAAACAAAACGACAACAACAACAAAAAAAAATGTTCAAGTCCCTGAAGAAGGAAATTGAAGAAGCAATCAGAAGATGGAAAGATCACCCATACTCATGGATTGGTAGGATTAATATAGTGAAAATAACCATCCTACCAAAAGAAATGTACAGATTCAATCCAATTCGCATCAAAATACCAACAAAATTCTTTACAGATCTTGAAAGAACAATTCTCAATTTCATATGAAAAGACTTATTTCTTCTAAAAATAAAATTTATGTTGTTCTAAAATTTGCTATTGTTTTGTTTGTAGACATTGCTTTATATTCCCAGTGGAGAAGTGAAGAATTCGTTCTTCAAGTTGTGCAATTAATAAAATTGAAATAAACACATTGTTGGCAGCATACAAATAATTATTCTCTATTTGCAGATGTGGTGTTTAACTCCATGTTGTACAAAAAGTCTTAAATATTTTTTTAGAAGACTTCACTAAGATGTCACAGAAATGGCAAAAAGAAACGCACAGACTAATCCTGAAGTTTTAGTTCTAGCGGTGTGAAAAGAATTGTGGCTATGTAATATAATGTCACCAATTCTTTAAGAATGCATCATCCGTTCAAAAAACATAGGAGAATACACAGAAAAGTGTTATGTAAGATTTTAGATTAAAAACAGTGGGTCATGAACCTGAGAAGTTGGCTCAGAATTTAAAAGTGTTTGCTGTTATTCTAGAGGAATGAAGACAGGTCCTTAAACCCAATATCTGGAAGCTCGCAAACACCCGAGACTTCATCTCCAAGAGATTCAACACCTTTTGTGGTGTGCATGGTTACAAACACACACACACACACACACACACACACACACAAAACAACTTTAAAACAAATATGCACACACCACACACACACACACACACACAAATACATACACACAGCATACATACACACACATACAAACACATACACTGCATATACTACAGCAGACACACATACATCAATTAATATAACAATAAATCTTAGAAAAATACAACCAAAGCATAAGAATTATATTTGTGTAGAAATATGGACATGAAGTACACAGAACACAAAATGAAGTGAATGAGCCTTTTGTGTGTTTATAAGGATGTGAATCAAGATGCACTTACCAAAGGTTAAAGTGACAGATGTCCAGAGGCCATGGCCCACCTAGTAACTTCTGGGGAGTTTCTTTTCGTTCTTGACCTGCTTTTTGCTAGAATTTTCTGAAATGAGATCTGAATCTTAAAAAGCTTCTTGTTGTGACCTTCTGTTCTCAAGAAGGAGCTCATATGTGATTATTATATATGTTTGGTTGCTATAGAGTATATACAATGTGCTATATAAGCACATGTCTCAGCTATTTAGTGTGTCTTTTTCACATATGTAAACTTTTCCCACATAAGTAAAGGGTGTCTAAAAAGGTGAATATGTTCCTTCTCTGGTATTGGATAGGCTAAGAGAAAAATTTATGGGATTAAGCCCTGATAAATTAGTTTATTATATTAACAGTATACTAATTATGATGAAATAAAAAATAGAACTAAGAGTATCAATACAAGTTACAATGTGGGTTAATAAATCGAATTACATGGTATGGGATAGATAATCTAAAATATGTCTGTGTGGACACTGAAGAATCTAAGAAGCCAGTAACTGTTCAGTCTACAAGATTTCTATTCAGTCCAATCTGGCCCTAAAATCTGGGGAATTCCTGAAGAATGGGTGGTGTTTTCCACATATTAGAAGGCAAGGGAAAACGGTTGCAATGTCAAGGAAGAATGACAACAGCAGTTACAGAGGCGAACAGCCTTTTCACTCACCGGCAGGAGTGAAGGCAGGCCAGTGGGAACACACTGTTATTCCCTCAGACCTCTTTATACCAGGGCTAGAGAAGAAATGTGCTGCCATTCTGAGGAGTGTATTGTTCTTACAATAAGCCAATCTAGGATATTCTCTTCTTCACTTTGATCTCTTCCTTTCATGAGTTTGTTTTATTTGGAGTATTCAAGAAAATGAAAGGTATACCAATTGCCTGCTACTGAACATTATACTTTTAATTTTTTTCCTTATTATTACTATTTATTACATTTTATTCACTTTGCATCCCTGCTGTAGCCCCATCCCTCATCTCCTCCAAGTCCCACCCTCCCTCTCTCTTCCTCCTCCCATGTCCTTTCACTAGTCCACTATAATATACTTTTAAAAGAAGCAGTTAAATATTCACCATTTTTAAAATATACTTGAATTGGGATATTCTGGTAGATTTTTTAAAAACTTGACTTGATCAAAGAGAAGCCAACTGAGTTCATGATAGAGGCAGCCCTTGTTTCCTCACTCAGAGATCCTCATGGAGACTGAGCAGCCCAATCAGCCACATCTGAGCAGGGGTCTAGGACCTCTCCAAGCGCGTGGTCCTTCATTGGTGCATGAGTCTTTGCAGGACTCCCTGTGCTTGGATATTTTAATTTTGTTAGTCTCCTTGTGGGGCTCCTGTCCACTCCATGTCTCTCTATTCCCACCCCTTTCTTCCTCCATAAGACTCCCTGCCCTCTGCTCAAAGACTGGCCATATGAGTCTCTTTGATCACTCATTCCTGCTGATGCAGCCTTGCCAGATCATGGAAGAAGAGGATCCATGCAGTCCTGATGAGACTTAACAAGCTATGAGCCGATGGCACTAGTGGAGAACTCCCTCTTTCAGTGAACTAGGGGAAGAGGGAGTTAGGGTAGAACTGAGGGTGAGTTGAGGGAGGGGACTTCAACCGAGATATATAACGAATAGTGAAGAATAAAAATGAAAATAAAAAAATTGCAGTTGAGTAGGAATTTGTAAAATTGAATTTATTTGAAATTAGCTATTACCAAATTTCTTCTGTATTTAATGATGTGTACTCACAAGTATGTAAGAGGGAAATCAATGAAACTATCCATATGAAAAGAAAGAATAATGGAATGGCATTTTTACTCTATGGAAACAGAACTAATTTGATATGAATGGTCATTTTGTTTTACTTCCTGGAGAAAAACAGTGTACATACACAGACAGATAAATCCTTTCCTAATTGAATCTGCTTTCTGCTATAAAGCCTAATGGAAAGTTTTAAAAAATGTCACCAATCATTGAACTGAGAACTCAGTATCTGTATAATTTGTACTGCTGATTGCATTTCTAGTTATTTACAATAAGAGAAAACCAGAGTTACCTCATCAACAGACTGTGCTAAAATGTATCTTATTTTCAAAACAGCTTCTATTTGCAATTCCCACAAATTTATACTTAAATCTAGGTTTCACATAGTCTCAAATATACCCCAACCCTATAGGAAAAGACTAATTTTCATTCTAAATTTGGTGAATATTTAAATCATCTAAAAAATAGAAGACAGGAAATGATAAAACCTATCACACTTTTTGTAACTATTAGTCTTAAATTAAATATTAGAGAAAATTATTTATCCATCAGATAACTATGAAAGTATAATAATACAACAATCTACATAATCTTCTGTTTTCATTTCATGATATATTTCTATCAATTTAACTCTTTTCAACACAACAATTTCCAAATAAATTTATGAAGAACACAAATAGAGAATAGACAAAGGTTTGAATTAAAAGTAGTGCTCTCCTGTCCTCTGCAGCTCTTGCTATTTCCCACTTCTTACATAAAATTCCATTCACTCTGCCTGACAGTTGGCCATCAGGCTCAGCATCTGCTTTGATAGTCTGCAGGGCAGAGGCTTTCAGAGGCCCTCTGTGGCAGGTTCCTAGGTTGTTTCCTGTTTTTTTTCTTTTTCTGATGTCTATCCTCTTTGCCTTTCAGGATGGAGATTGAGCATTTTAGTTAGGGTCCTCTCTTCTGCTTAGTTTGTTTAGATGTACAGATTTTAGTGGCTTTATCCTATATTATATGTCTATATGAGTGAGTATATACCATGTGTGTCTTTTTGCTTCTGGGACAACTCACTCAGGATAATCCTTTCCAGGTCCTACCATTTACCTGCAAATTTAATGATTTCCTTATTTTTCATTGCTGAGTAATACTCCATTGTATAGATGTACCACAGTTTCAACATCCATTCTTCAGTTGAGGGGCATCTGGGCTGTTTCCAGCTTCTGGCTATTACAAATAAAGCTGCTACAAACATGGTTGAGCAAATGTCGTTTTTGTGTACTTGAGCCTCTTTTGGATATATGCCTAGGAGTGGTATGGCTGGATCTTGAGGAAGCGCTATTCCTAGTTGTCTGAGAAAGTGCCATATTGATTTCCAGTGTGGTTGTACAAGTTTACATTCCCACCACAAGGAGAGCAACA
The DNA here is from genome assembly GCF_907164565.1 of Psammomys obesus. Lineage (NCBI taxonomy): Eukaryota > Metazoa > Chordata > Mammalia > Rodentia > Muridae > Psammomys > Psammomys obesus. The sequence goes on from NW_026591086.1 coordinate 47,800,487, forward strand.
GAACAAGAAAATTTGAACACAGGGAACTTCCCAGAGACTCATACTCCAAACTAGGACTATTCATGGAGATAACCTAGAACCCCTGCACAGATGTAGCCCATGGCAGTTTAGTGTCCAAGTGGGTTACATAGTAATGGGAAGAGGGACTGCCTCTGACATAATCTGATTGGCCTGCTCTTTGATCACCTCCCCCTGAAGGGGGAGCAGCCTTACCAGGCCACAGAAGATGACAATGCAGCTACTTCTGATGAGAACTGATAGTCTAAGATCAGAAAAAAGGAGAGGAAGACCTCCCCTATCAGTGGACTTGGGGAGGGGCATGCATGCAGAAAAGACAGGAAGGGTGGGATCGGGAGGGGAGGAGGAAGGGGCTTATGGGGGGATACAAAATGAATAAAGTGTAATTAATAATAATAATAATAAAGTAGAAAAAAAAGTAGTGCTCTCTACCCATAAAATGTAAGCATGTTGAACACACACCAATAGATTCATAATCAAGTATGGCTATTTTTTTATAATTTTTATTTTTTATATTAATCACAGGCTACTTACTTTGTATCCCAGCCATAGACCCTTCCTTCATTCCCTCCCAGTTTCACCCTCCCTCTCTCATTGCCTCCCTATCCTTCTCCAAGTCCACTGATAGCGGAGGTCTTCCTCTCCATCCATTTGACCTTAGCTTATCAGATATCTTCAGAACTGGCTGCCATGTCCTCCTCTGTGGCCAAGCTAGGCTGCTCCTCCCTCAGGGTGAGGGGAGGTCAAAGAGCCTGCCATTGAGTTCATGTCAGAAATAGTCCCTGTTCCTCTTACTAGGGTACCCACTTGGATACTGAGATACCATGGGCTACATCCGAGCAGGGGTTCTAGGTTGTATCCATACATGGTCCTTGGTTGGAGATACAGTCTCATAGAAGACCCCTGTGCCCAGATATATTTGGTCCTTGTGTAGCTCCTGTCTTCTCCAGGTCATACTAACTCCTCCTTCTTGCATATGATTCCCCGCACTCTGCGGAAGGTTTGGTTATGAGTTTCAGCATCTGCTTTGATAAACTGCTAGGTAGAGTCTTTCAGAAGCCCTCTGTGGTAGGCTCCTGTCCTGTTACTTGTTTTCTCCTACTTCCAATGTCTACCTCATTTGGCTATTTTTTTTTCAATAGAAACTTTTATAAATTTTTGAGGCATCAACTATCAGATATCCATATTTTTGTCTTGTTCATTACAGTATTTCTTTAGTATTTATTATATTTTAGTGATATATCAGTGCTTTGGCATGCAATAATGAAACAACAATATAATATCCATATTAATTTACATGCTGTTTCTCATTAAACAATAACTCAAAAGCACAAAGTACAACTTAATAGGATTCTTAACCATATAGCTTTAGGGTTGATATCCATCATGTTCTTATATTTTATATCTGGATTCTTTGGATTGAGATAACTCTTGAATGTCCTGGGTTTTGATTTTCTCATAACTTGGACTGTGTGAATTTATACTTTGTAGACATCAATGCCAAGAATATATAAAAATGAGTAGATAGTTTGAAATAGTACCAAAAATTTAATACATGCAATAAGCCATCAACATCATTATAAAATACATTGCTACTGGCAGGAAGTGTGGCTTGGGGAAAGTGCCTGTCAAGAATGCATGAAATGTTGACTCAAACAATATTTCTACAAAATAGTATGAAATGGTGAATTATTGACCTTAAGTTTTTTTATGATACATCTCAGACTTCGGAGGCAGGATATTAATGAATATAATTAAAAACATTGTATTGTTATAGTGGTAATTTTTTACTTCATCACTTAGCTTTCACCACTTTCTTGATTAGTGAACATGAAACATACATACACAATACAAACATACATGCATACATATGTGTATATGTATGTATTTTTCTAAGTCATTATCCAGATAACAGTTGTACTGACATTATACTGTCCATTGAAAAAAATTTATTTCTAACTATTGTTTAGCTACTTAATACTAGATTCATTCTCTCCCTTATGCAATTATATGCTTTTCAGAAGTAAGAAAATTCTTGAGGTCATTATCTACATAAACATTTTAAAATATTTTACATATAATACACATATATACACATATATTAGAACTTTGTCTATAATCATCTGAATAAAAATAAAATAACATAATTTAAGCAAGGTAATAAATAATATTTTGTCAAATTATTAGAAAAATGTGAATTATAAATGTCAATAATATAAGACAGGTTATCAGAAAACTTATGAAACTAGAAACATTCAAACTAAAATGTGAGTAAAGCAAGAATCCAAATTCCAAGGGATTACATGGAAACTAAAACTAATTTAAGGTTTGAAAGTTATAATAATAGCTACATGCCAGATTAAAATTAGAAAAAGATGTTGTAACAAGATATCCAAATTTAAACCGGGTCCGTATGGATTTAATAATATCCTGAGATTCTCAGCAAATATAATTCACCAAAAGTTTCAGTTAAAAATCAAAATTGTTCAAAACAAAACAAAGGGGAGTCTTCAGTTAAAATAATGTTAAAATTCCTAGTTGTACTTAACATTAACTTATGATGATGAATAAGTTTTGATGAATAAATGCTTTTTCTCTTAAGTTCATAGTCTGCATGAAATTATGTACAATACTTTTTATAATGAATGTTTTGGGAAAAAAGAATTGCAGGTAATAGCTTTATCCCTAATGATTTTGAAATGTAAAAGAGAAAGTCAAGCAAACTCTCAAATTAACATGAAAACTCTTCCCCACTTTTTCTTCTAAAGGGTATAGTGTGTCTGGCTTTATGTTGACGCCTTTGACCCACTTAGATTTTAGTTTTGTGCAGGGTGATAAATATGAATCATTGGCACAGGAGACAACTTTCTGAGTAGAACACCAACAGCATAGCCCTTATGATCAACAATCAATAAATGGACGTCAAGAAACTGAAAAACTTCTGTAAAGAAAAGGGCACTGTCATCAGAACAAAACAACAGCCTACAGACTAGGAAACGGTCTTCACCAACCCTACATCTGACAGAGGGCTAATATACAGAATATAAAGAACTGAAGAAGTTAAACACCAACAAACTAAGTAATCCACTTAAAAAATGGGGTAAAGAGATTAAACAGAGAATTTAAATAGAGGAACATCAAATGGCAGAGAAACTCTTAAAGAAATGCTCAATGTCTTTAGTCATCAGAGAGATGAAATCAGAACAACCCTAAGATTTCATTTTTCACCCATCCGAATGGCTAAGATCAAAACCTCAAGTGACAACATATGCTGGAGAGGTTGTGGAGAAAGGGGAACCCTTCTTCATTGCTAGTGGGAATGTAAACTTGTACAACCACTTTGGAAATCAATTTGGTACTTTATCAGACAATTAGGAATAGTGCTAACTCAAGATCCAGCTATACCACTCCTAGTCATATATCCAAAAGATGCTCAAGTACACAGCAAGGACATTTGTTCGACCATGTTCACAGCAGCTCTATTTGTAATAGCCAGAAGATGGAAACAAACTAGATGTCCCTCAACTAGATAGAAGGGGAGATAGAAAGACCTGGAGCGGACAGGAGCTCCTAAAGGAGACCAACAGAGCCATAAAAACTGAACCCTGTTTCCCATAGTGAGGGGAACAAGGACTATTTCTAACAGGAACTCAATGACTGGCTCTTTGGCCTCCCCACCCCCCAAGGGAGGAGCAGTCCTGTTAGACCACAGAGGAGAGCTTTGCAGCCAGTCCTGAAGATACCTGATAAAACAGGATCAGATGAATGGGGAGGAGGTCCTCCCCATCAGTGGACTTGGAAAGGGGCACGGTGGAGATGAGGGAGGGAAGGAGGGACTGGGAGGGAATGAGGGATCGGGACACGGCTGGGATACAGAGTTAATAAAATGTAACTGATAAGAAAAAAATAAAATTCAAAAAAAAAAAAAAGAAAAAAACATGCAACCTTGAGCAAAAAAAAAAAAAAAAAAAAAAAGTAAAGCACAAATAATAACATGGGTTTTAAAATTAGCCACTTACAAGTTCAAAAAGCCCCTGAAAATACTTCTGAGAAAAAAACGTATTAAAGAAATAGAAGTAAAATAATACTTTTGACTCTGCTCCTAGGAAAATAAAAGATACTTTGGGGCCAAACAGTAAGAGCACTGGCTTCTCTTCCAGAGGACCCAGGTTTAAATCCCAGATCAACATTGTCTTGTCCAAGTGATCCTGTATATTCTAGTCGCCAAATACACTGCACATGGAGGCAAAATACACATACACATAAAAAAGAAATAAAGAAACTATAACAAGTTAAGATATAGATTTTTGTAGGAAACAAAAATATATAATTTGGTGGATGTTAAAATATTAAAACATCGAAAAAAAAAAAAAACTGAGCCCTGAGGGCCCTGAAGAGAATGATACTCCAACCAAAGACAATACATGGAGAGGACCTAAAACACCTGCTCAGATGTAGCTCGTAGACTCAGTATCCAAGTGGGGTTCCTAGTAAGGGAAGCAGGGACTTTTTCTGGCACCTTCTCTAATCACCTCCCCCTGAGAGGTCCAGTCTTGCCAGGCCACAGAAGACAATGCAACCAGTCCTGATGAGATGTGATAGGTTAGGGCAAAATAGAAGAGGAGGGGGAGGGGTATAAAGGGAGAAGAGGGAGGGAGGATGGGATTGGGAGGAGACAAAGGAGTGGCCCCAGCTGGAATACAAACTGAATAAATTGTAATAAATGATAATAATAATGAATTAAAAATTAAAGTGAAAACAGCATAGTGAGAGGCACATGAACTCCCTTGGCTCCATGGCTTCAGGGTCCGTTTGTAGTAGATGGCTGTCCATGGAAATGTGGACAAACAGTTAAAATGTTGACCAAGCCTTATTCCTACTATTATAAATCATGTTAAAGGATTATGTTTGGGGAGGTTGTAGGCTTTAGGGTAGTACCTGCCATTGCTATTTTCATGTCTTGTGTTTTAGTTGATTTACACTATTATAGGAAAAAGGATTATATTAATAATTATCTTAAAGCAAGAGTGATGAAAGCCAAACAGAGTTGGATTTTTTTAAAAGGTGGAAATTCGATTTTGTATATTTATAACTTTATTTATTTATTTGCATAGTTGGAACTTTATTTTTCTTTCCCCTTTCTTTTTTTCTCACATTATCCTTGCCTATTTTACTCTAGTTATACGATGTTATTGGCTGAGTTAGGCAATATTTTTTTTTTTTATTTTTCTCTAAGAATTGTTTCTGAAAATGTTTCAGGAACAGGTTCTATAAGAACAAAACTGGTAGGGGAGGAGAAATCCTCCTTTCAGTGTACTAGGAAAAGGGGATGGGGGAGAGGGAGGGACTGGGAAGAGTTGAGCGATGGGGTTATAATCTGGATATACAATGAATAACCTGTGAAAAATAAAAAAAAAATTATGGGTTTTTTGACAATTAGATAGAAAGAACTTGCTAAGAAAAACTATGTGTTTCCAATATTTACCTTGAGGAAATCTTTTAAACGGCTACTGCTTTGTAATATTTCCCCCTCTCTTTTGTAAGCAAATTTGGTGTGTCAGTATTTTAAGAATGTGTTTATTCTATTTTGCGAAGTTAAGGTTCTCTCTCTCCAATTGTCATTTTTCTAATACATTTCTGACCTCTGCCTTCCTCCTGTCAAAACTATTCACAGACATGTTTTTGTTGTTGTTATTGTTCATTCATTTTCTGCTTTTGTGACAGGGTCTTGGGAATACTTCAGTGAGAAGTGTTCCCAATAGGCACTGGTAACTCAGTTGGTGAACGTTTCTGGTGAGGTCAGTGTGGCCTTGACGAAGAAAACAGAACACTGGGAGCTGACTTTGAGACTTCATAGGCTTTCCCACTTCCTTTACTCTCTCTCTCTGCTGCTTTTACCTGAGATGTGTTATCCCAGCTTCCTGCTCTCACTACAATGCATATGGGCTTGCTGTCACACCCTCTACCATTATGGATTCACCTCTGTAACTGTAAGTTCCAAAACTTTTCCATAAGACACTTTGATGATGATATTTTAACACAACAGATCTCTAACTTTGACGTACATTTGTATTAACGCATTCTTTACAGTCTGGATTTTTTAACCTTCAGTTAAATACATAATTTTAGTTCTTTTAAACCACTACTTTCTCTAAACTATGTCACAGACTCTAAATATCTTCCATTACCAGACTATCCCAATACTTATGCATACACTTAACAAACTTGTTTAACATCGTGATAGATGGTAGAATATTTCTTAGCATACACAAGCTCTTCAGTTTAATATCTAGGACATAAAAAAACAAAGCCTATAAGAAGACCCCTAAAACAGTAAAGTTGAATGTCACACAATGTGTTTATTAAGATCTATATGTGTTTCATACAAAACATGGTCAGTATGAGAGATAATGGAAGTAATTTATTATCTGCTCGAGCTAGAAAAATACATATTTTTTATTTCCAGACTTAAATTAAGAAGTTTATAGTTCCCCTAGGTAGACTAAAAAGTAAGGTAAATTTAGTCCTAAAAGTTATGCTTACCAAATAAACACACTGAGAAAAGTGAAAAGCCTCTTGCACAGTGACACGATTTATGTTATATGCACACTTGTACAACATTGTCATTCTTAGGAGGAGTCAATAATTCTGTATGGATAGTGCCCCAATGTGTAATATTAAGACACATGTGTGTTTATATGCATATACATATATAGATGTGTAAACACAGTCATAGTCATATTTGTTTAATCATCTAATAAAATTAGACATATTTATTAAGTTCCGTATCTTTTTTGTGAAATATAATCATTGTAGAATAGGTGACTTGAGCTAGTTAATATGCATTACTTCTTTGTGTGTGCTTGTTTTTTTAATTTATTTATTTTTTTAATCAATTACAGTTTATTCACATTGTATCCCAGCTATAGCCTCCCTCCCTCATCTTCTCCCAAGCCCCTCCCCAAGTCTACTGATAGAGGAGGTCCTCCTCCCCTTCCCTCTAACCCTAGCCTATCAGGTCTCATCAGGACTGTATGCATTGTCCTCCTCTGTGGTCTGGTAAGCCTGCTCCAGCCTCAATGGGAAGTGATCTAAGAGGCAACCACTGAGTTCATGTCTTTAGATGTACATATTTTAGTATGTTTAAAAACGACAAACATGTCAAAAGCAATCTACAGATTCAATACAATTCCCATCAAAATATCAACACAATTCTTTAGAGACCTTGAAAGAACAATTCTCAATTTCATATGGAAAAACAAAAGACCAGAATTGCTAAAATAATCCTGTACAGCTACAGATCATCTGGAGGTAACTCCAATCGTGATCTCAAGCTGTACTACAGAGCAACAGCAATAAAAACTTCATGGAACATGCATAGAAACAGTATGGTGGATCAATGGAATGGAATAGAAGGCCCAGAAATAAACCCACACACCTACAGATACTTGAATTTTGACAAAGAAGCCAAAACTATACAATGGAAAAAGACAGCATCTTCAACAAATGGTGCTGGTCTAACTGGAGTTGTATGCATAGAAAAATGCAAGTAGACCCATACTTATAACCCTGTACAAAACTAAATTCTGTGTATCAAAGACCTCAACATAAAACCAGACACAGTAAATCTGTGAGAAGAATAAGTGGGGAAGAGCCTGGAACTCGAGGACCTAGAACTCCTGCTCAGATGTAACCCATGGGCAGCTCAGTGTCCAAGTATTTATTGCAACTTTGTTCGTAATAGTCAGAATCTATTAATAGTCAGAATCTAAACCTAGATGTCCCTCAACAGACCAAAAAAAGCTATACAACACAGAGGACCCTAGGGAGTTTGCTTAATTTTCATCCAGAAGTCAAACAGGATAGTCACCAAAAGTAGCAGAAGAGAGGTAACAGGATGAAGTCTATCATAGATGTCTTCTGAAAGACTCTACCAAACAGGGGACCAAAGCAGCTGCAGAGACTCACAGCCAAACTTTAGACAGAGCACAGGGAGTTTTATGGAAGAAGGGGGAGGGGAATAGAAGGACCAGGAGGGGACAGGAGCTCTACAAGAAAACCCAAAAAAAACAAAATATCTGGCTCAAGGAGGACAGCAGAGACTTATGCATCAACCAAGGACCAAGAATGGAGAGGACGTAGATCCCCTGTTCAGGTGTAGCCCACAAGCAGCTCAGTCTCCATATTGGTCCATAGTAAGCAAAGCAAGGGCAGACACAGGTATGAACTTGATTGCCTGCTCTTTGACCACATCCCCCTTGTGAAGTGGCCTAACTGGCCCACAGAAGAGGAGGATCCAGGCAGTCCTGAGGAGTTGTGATAGGCTGGGGTCAGATACTATGGGAAGAGGACTCTTCCTTTCAGTGGACTAGGGGAGGGGCATGGAAACGAGACAGAAGGATGGTAATATCGAAAGGAGATGAGAGGGATGTGGCTACAATTGAGATATAAAATAGATAACTGTAAAAAAATAAATATGAAGTAAAAGTAAAAAAGAAAAGGAGCCTTAACTGAAAGCATATCCCATACTCAGAAAGGGAACAGGATTGTCTCTGATGTGAACTCAATGGCTTGTTCTTTGATCACTTCCCCCTGAGGTGTGAGCAGCCTTGCTTGGCCATAGAGGAGAACAATGCAACCAGTCCTTATCAGACCTAATAAGTTAGGGTAGCATGGAAGGGGAGGATGACCTCCTCTATCAGTGGACTTAGAGAGTGGCATGGAAGGAGATGAGAGAGGGAGGGTGGGATGGGAAGGGAATGAAGGAGCTGGCTACAGCTGGGATACAAAATGAATAAGCTGTAATTAATATATAAAAAATAAAAATTTAATTAAAAGAAGAAAGGCTTAGAGCAAGTGCTAGTGTAGTAGTCTCTGTGAGAAGGCAGGACATATATCACAAATACACTTTTGTTTGTGTAATACCAAAAGAAGAACTGAGCCATTTGATAATTGCCAGCACCTTTCTCTCAAAGCTTACCAGGACCAGGAGTCATTGTTTAAGTGTCAAGATGTCAGGATGTGACAAGATATCCCAGTTATATAACATGGCAAGGAACTTAACTCAGTTCTAATGCTGAAAAATACAAGCCAATGTAAAAATAAAAATGAAATAGGTCTTCCCTACTGCATTTGATGAAAAGATATCAAACCACTTCATAAAGTGTTTCTATTTTTCAAATGTGCAAACTCAAAATCTGAGCCAAATATCAGGAGCCTTTAGAGAGGACGACGTAAATGTTCCCTTACTGTTTTATACACAGTCTTCAAAAAACCTGGCAAAAGAACACAAAAAAAACACATTCTGTTTTTATTAAAAACAGAAGTCTTTAGTTGAATAAGAATTAAAATGTCGAGGAATATTGTATTTTATATTAATGCATCCTCTTTCTTTGCTTAAAGATTGTGTGCCTCTAAGCAGGATGTGCAGTCAAGAAGAAAATAGGCTCTTTTATACAGGTTGAAATATACAGAATGAAGAATGAACACTTGTAAGCTTTAAAGTTAACTAACATCATATAAGTGAAAGGAAATCTAGTAGTGAAACAAAACAGGCATTTGTGAAAACTGATGAAAATAATTTATTAACTCATTTTTAAAAAAGAAAATAAATTCGAGAGTCATTAATGACCTTGAAATTTTTAGGAACATGAAAAGCATATAACCTGCTGTCTTAAAAAATTATCAGTTGAAAGGTAATAGCTGACCATGCAATTTTATTGTTCTAAGTAACTATCACAATTGTCAATAATATAATAGAATTTATAATAAAACTTTTGCTTATTATATGGATTACAGAATATTTGTTAAACAAATTACCTATGAAACTCTTTGCCCAGTTACTAAAAACTTTTAAAATAGAAATTAGAAACTCAATATATTATTTAGTGATATTTGTAAAATATTATTTTTTAAAAAATAGCTTTACAATTTAGTTAAAGAGACTTGAACAACCACTTTGGAAATCAATCTGGTGCTCTCTCAGAAGATGGGAATTGCTACCTCAAGACAGAGCTAAACCACTTCTGGTCATATACCTAAAAGATGCTCCACCATATAACAAGGACATTTGCTCAACTCTGTTCATAGCAGCTTTAGTCATAATATACAGAATCTGGAAACACCTAGATATCCCCCAACAGAAGAATGGATAAAGAAATTGCCATGCATTTGCACAATGGAATACTACTCAGCAATTAAAAACAAGGAAATCATGAAATTTGCAGGCAAATGAATGGAACAAGAGTGAGGTACACTCACCCTGAGTGAGGTAACCCAGAAACAAAATACATGCATGATATTTATTCACTTATAAGTGGATATTAAGCATATACTGCAGGCTGACGATACTAAAATCCACAGAACTAAATAATCTAAATAACAAAGGAGGGCCCTAGGGAACATGCTTAATTCTCATTCAGAGGGCAAATAGAATAGACACTGAACATGGTTGAAGAGAGGGAAGAGAATGGGAGGCTACCATGAAAGTCCTCTGAAAGACTCCACCAGTAGGGGATCTAAGCAGTTGCTGAGAATCACAGCCAAACTTTGGGCAGAATCTAGGGATTCCTATGGAAGAGTGGGGGCATAGAAAACCCTGGAGGGGACAGGAGATCCACTGAGACCAACAAAGCCAAAAATTCTGGGCCCAGGGGACTTTCAAAAACTGATGCACCAACCAATGACCATGCATGGAGAGGACCTAGACCCCCTGCTCAGACATAACTGATAGGCTGTTCAGACTCGTTGTGAGTTCTCTAGTAAGGGGAGCAGAGGGTGTCTCTGAAATGGATTTTGATAATGGCTTTTAGATCACTTTCTCCTGTCAGGGTGGCCTTTCCAGGCCACAGAGAAAGAAGATCTAGGCATTCCTGATGAGACTTGGTAGGCTGGAGTCAGATTGTAGGGAAGGAGTGCTCCCCCTTTCAGTAGACTAGGAGATGGGGATAGGGGGAAAGAGGGAGGGTGGAACCAAGAGGAGGTGAGGCAGGGGCTTTAACCAGGACATAAAGTGAATATATTATAAATACATTAAAATAAGGAAATAATGAAATTTTCAGGCAAATGGAACTAGAAAAGATCATCCTGAGTGAGGTAACCCAAAAACATATATCATATCATATATACTCACTTATAAGTGAGTATTAGCCATATAATATAGGATAAACATGCTAAAATATATAGTCCTATGAAAGCTAAATAACAGGGAGGACCCTTGAGAAGGTGTGTAATTCCTCACTCAGAAATGCAAACAGGATAAACAAACAAGAAAAGTAGGAGAAGACAGGGGACAGGACAAGAGCCTACTACAAAGGGCCTCTGAAAGACTGTACCAAACAGGGTATAGAAGCAGATGCTGAGACTCTGCCAAACTTTGTGTGGGTATTTCCCTCACCAAAAGGGCTGTGTCTGAGGACATCCAATTGTCTTCATAGCAGCCTGGGTCGTTTGGGAATTTCCATGGTACTCTCGATTCCAATAACTTAGTTGAATGCAACCCAATGTATTTATTGGAATCCTCCTTTGGTGATGAGAGATACTCACTTGGAACTCCATCTCCTCCATTGGTATGAGATCTCATTAAGATCACTTTCAAATATTTTAGCAAGTTGGGATCCTCTAGTTTTCCATTTCATGTGTCAAATGCCTCTGAATTTCAGCTGTCTTTTTCCACATTCCTTCTCTCAATCTTATTTCTCGTTCCCTCCCCCTCCCACATCATCCTTCCATTCCCTTTCTTACCTACCCTAGCCCACAATTAAGATCTATTCATTGTAACTAACCTCTCAGTGTCAACAATTTGTAGGTCAATTTAATTTAATTTAATTAGTGGCAACATCTATATATAAGCAAATACCATATTTGACATCCTCAGTCTGGGTTACCACATTCATGATGGCTTTTTAATTCCATCTATTTGCCTGCAAGTTTAATTTTTTCATTTTTTAAAACAGCTGAGTAAATACTCCATTGTATAAATGTGCCACATCTTTTTTTTCCCCTTTTTATCTATTTTTCTGTTATGGGACATCTAGTTTGTTTCCAGTTTCTGGCTATTATAAATAGAGCATCAATGAACATGTTTGAAGAAGTGTTCTTTTGGGAGGCTGGAACAGCCTTTGGGTAAATGCCTAAGAATGGTATAACTGTAAATTGAGGTAGATCAACCCCCAGCATTCTGAGGAAATTTCACACTGATTTGAATGGTGGCTGCATAGGATTGCACTCTGACCAGCAATGGAGGAGTAGTTCCCTTATTTCACATCCTCTGCAGAAGAAACTATCATTTGTGTTATTGATCTTAGCAGTTCTGGTATGTGTAAGACAGAAACTCAAAATAGTTCTGGTTCACATTTCCCTGATGGTTAAGGATGTTGAACATTTCTTATAGTGTTTCACAGCCATTCTTTATTGAGAATTCTTTTTACATCTATATCTAATTTTTAACTGAATTATTTGTTTTTTTTCTGATATCCAGTTTCTTGAGTTCTTCATATATTTTAGAAATTAGTCCTCTATCAGATGTGGAGTGGGAACAACAACAAAAAGAATTTTCACATTTTGTAGGTTTCCCCTGTGTCTGAATAACCATGTCCTTTGCATTACAGAAGCTTTTCAGTTCCATGAGGTTCCATTTATTGTTAAGCTTCGTGCCTATGCCAAATGTGTTCTCTTCAGACTTACTCCATATCCTAGATGGCATGAGCTATCATTTGTGTTATTGATCTTAACCATTCCGATATGTGTAACATGGAAATTCAAAATAGTTTTGAATTGCACTTCCCTGATGGCTAAGGATGTTGAACATTTCTTCAAGTGTTTCTCGGCCATTTGAGGAAATTCAAATTTGAGGGGTGAATGAAATGAGTATCATATTGATAGATTTTCTGTCTGTTTGCTTGAGATAGTGAGAACAGGGCTTACAGCCAGAAAGAAAGCAAGAGACAAGCCAGAGCCAAAAGAATGGGTTTTGCGCCAGGACTATTATAAATACAGTGAAATAAAGTATAGAGATATGAAAAAGGGAGCTAGGACTCAATTTTTCTTCTATCATAACAAATTGCTTGTCTTTCCTCATGTGAGATAAGTTTAAACTTGTTTGCTTAGTTATAAGACCAATTCTCTCTCTCTGCCCTTCCCTCCTTCCCCTTTTTCCTTCCTTCCAACCTCCTTTCCTTCAAACTTCTCTACCTTCCTTGATTTGCTTCTGAAAAAAAAATCACTTAATTAGACCTTTCTCATATCATTCTCCAACATGTACATATTCATGTACGTTTGTATGCATGTACTTACTTTATTATTTATTTCAGATTATAATATAATTTCATTTATCTTTTCCCTACCTTCACCACAGATTTCAAATACATGGCCTTTCTTTCATCAATTGCATTTGTATGCATATCTGTATACCTATATATTCTCAAATACAAATTGCAGTCCATGTAATATGACTTGTGTGTATGTTTTCAAGGCTGTCCATTAAGCACTGAACAACCATTTGATGTGCTTACCCTTGGAAAGCCCATTTCTTCTGCTTCTATTTTTCCTGTTCCCTGAAGGTTTGTTTGTTTGTTTGTGTGTAAGGTTGAGGCCTCCTGAGTTTTTACCCTCTTCACTTTAGCAAGTCCATTGGGGTCATCCTTGTTCATCTCATATTTGGGCAAACATGTTGGTAAGATATTACAGGTATAGCTTCTGGTATTACCTAAAGACACTATCTCCCAATAAAATCCCTGATCTGATCCCCTCTCTAGCTTTTATATTCTTTTTGTCACTTACATTTTTAAAAAGTTTCTTTCAATATTTTCTATAAAATTGATCACTGAAGTTCAGGAAAAAGTTATATAATTTATGAGTATTTTGTACTCAGTAAATTTTCCAAACGAAGTTCTCCAAATAGGTACATATAAGTATTTGCATAGCTATTTATAAGTTTGTATTTGGTCTCCCCATTGGACTTTGTTTAAGTCCTTATTCCTTGGCAAAGCGTTTTTAAAAAAGAAAATTAAAAAATTAATTTAAACAAATTATCTTCAGAAGGGTTTATTAGAGATTAAAATAATTACTAAACATGGCAATATTGCAAACCAGAATTAATTCAGAAAAGTGCAGTCAGCAGCAGCGTGTGCACTGAAGCTTTTAAAGAAATTGGGAAGACAGCATGATGTGGTGCAGTTCAGTGACGCCATATTTGAGGATAGGGTGAAAAGACGCTTTTAACTGTTCATAGTTTGACCAAATGAGCAGCTTTCTGATTAATAGAAGCTTGGCTTTTGGTAAGAGGCTGAAGCAACTATTTCTTACAAAAAACATCCTGAAATGAAATACTAATGTGAGTAAACAATTCATGCTGTATTTTATTATAGAAACTCAAAAATTGGACCCAACTTTAGACTAATGCTTTCTTGATTTTTTAAAATTACCCTTAAAGTTGAATCTTAGAATAAAGACAACAATCAAGACTAAGAATTTCTAAATTGTGATAGTGACTTAACCCAATATAATAATTATTTGAAGTAATAAAGAAGGGTGATTATTCCCTAGAATTATAAGGCAATAAAAACACCTTGACATAGAATCATAAAAATAAGAAGGAAGCTGTGAGGCATGACTGGACTGAACATCTTTTTCTTTGTAGCTGTCTATCACATCTTCTTGCTGATAAAAAATAACCAGCTCTAAGTCTGCTATTTTTTAATGTTCATAATGTATGTTTTAAAGTTCTGTTTATTAAAAGAATGAAGCTTGTGTGCATTGCGTAACTATAGCTTGCAGCTCTGTGCATTCCTGTTTCCTCCCAACCTTCTTATCCTCTTCCTACTTGTATTCCCTCATTGAGTCCTAGCTCCCCTTTTCATATCTCTATACTTTATTTCACTGTCTTTATAATAGTCCTGGCACAAAACCCATTCTTTTGGCTCTGGCTTGTGTCTTGCTTTCTTTCTGGCTGTAAGCCCTGTTCTCACTATCTCAACCATTCCAACTTTAGCAACTTCTGTAATACTATAATCCAGCCTCCATCTAGTACAAAATTTGCATTCTAATCCAAAAGCCTCCACAGTAACATACCCAGTCCCAACTGTCTAATATACACTGTGATTTAAATCACAGAAGCGTCTCAAGATCCCCTCAAACGCACATAGATAAAGTTAGTTTTATTACTGGAACATTTCTTATAATCATTTTGACTTCCAAATGTTGTAACTTCTTTGTACCACCCACCCTAAAAATCACGAAAGAAAAGAGGAAAAACTCAGCTTCTTTGCTCTTCTTTACTCCCAAGATAATTTAAAAACTACTAGTTTTTTTTTTTTTTTTTTCTTGGCTTAGATAATTTTATTTAAAATCAGCACGATATTCTAAAATTAGTTTTGTGGGTTTTTTTTTTTTTAAATCAAAACAAAACAACCTTAATCCTAATTTGAAAGGAAATCGCCCAAAGATGTTTACTGCCCAAATAGGACCTTATTTATTTTTCTTTTTAAGTTGCAAATCATAATATCACATTATCTCTTAGTAATTTTTTTCAACTCCTAAAGGCATTCTTGGAAGCATAGAAACTTCTTTCTTGTTTCTTATATTTAGTTTGCTGATTTTTCTTTTTACTGTTCAAGAAAAGATGTCATTCATTGTATTTCTTTGGCTTCTCTTGCTCTTTCAGCTACAGAAATTCTAGCCTTGTACTCCCTCAGTGAAAGCTCAGGTTTATTCACACCCACACCCACACACACGTCTCCAGAGAAATTCATAAACTAGGAAACATATAGATGCTTTCAACAGAAAACATACTTTAATAGACCAGGGAATTTTCAATGTTCAGTTGTTTCTCAAGTGTACAGCCAATTCAGAAATTCCTCTTACTAGACTAGTGAGGCCTTTAGATAGATGATCCTCATGACATAAAAAGGATAAGATTCAGTCTAAGGAAAATATCCCACTGTAGAGTTCTGGCCATTCCAAGACAAGGAGAAGAGGCTTGAGAATGGCCAAATATAGAAGGTCATGGATGATATGCCTCTTAGAGCCTTCATCTCTTATGTGGGCAGAATGAAATTGGCATATGCCTCCATGTCTTACAGCAGTACCTGTGCCATTGAGGCTTTTGGGCAAAATTGCTTTTCACTCTTCTTTCTGAACTCCTTTCTTCATATTTTTAAAAAATTTTCAGAATCAACTGACAACATTATTTTTTTTCCTTAAATTCCAAGTGTAAAAGTGCTCTCTCAAGAAATTAGGGAAACAACACCCTTCACAATAGCCACTAATAACATAAAGTACCTTGGTGTGACTCTAACCAAGCAAGTGAAAGACCTGTTTGAGAAAAACTTCAAGTCTTTGAAGAAAGAAATTGAAGAAGATCTCAGAAGATGGAAAGATCTCCCGTGCTCATGGATTGGTAGGATTAACATTGTGAAAATGGCCATCCTGCCAAAAGCAATCTACAGATTCAATGCAATTCCCATCAAAATACCAACTCAATACTTTACAGACCTTGAAAAAAAGATTCTCAGCTTCATATGGAGAAACAAAAAACCCAGAATCTCCAAAACGATCCTGTACAACAACAGATCATCTGGAGGTATCTCCATTCCCCATCTCAAGCTGTACTACAGGGCAACAGTAATAAAAACTGCATGGTATTGGCATAGAAACAGAAAGGAGGATCAATGGAATCGCAAAGAAGACCCAGAAATAAACCCACACACCTATGAATACTCAATATTTGACAAAGAAGTCAAATCCATTCAATGGAAAAAAGACAGCATCTTCAACAAATGGTGCTGGACCAACTGGATGTCTACATGCAGAAAAATGAAAATAGATCCATATTTATCACCCTGCACAAAACTAAAGTCCAAGTGGATCAAGGACCTCAACATAAAACCAGATACTCTAAATCAGCTGGAAAAAAAAGTGGGAAACAGCCTAGAACTCATTGGCACAGGAGACAACTTCCTGAACAGAACACCAACAGCACAGGCTCTAAGAGCAACAATCAATAAATGGGACCTCATGAAACTGAAAAGCTTCTGTAAAGCAAAAGACACTGTTATCAAAACAAATAGACAGCCTACAGATTAGGAAAGAATCTTCACCAACCCTTTATCTGACAGAGGGCTAATATCAAGTATATATAAAGAACTAAAGAAGCAGAAAAGCAACAAACCAAGTAATCCACTTAAAAAATGGGGAACAGAGCTAAACAGAGAATTCTCGAAAGAGGAACATCGAATGGCAGAGAAACACTTAAAGAAATGCTCAACCTCATTAGCCATTAGGGAAATGCAAATCAAAACGACCCTGAGATTTCACCTTACACCCATCAGAATGGCCAAGATGAAAAACTCAAGTGATAGCACATGCTGGAGAGGTTGTGGAGAAAAGGGAACCCTCCTCCATTGCTGGTGGGAATGTAAACTGGTTCAACCACTCTGGAAGTCAATCTGGCGCTTTCTCAGACAACTAGGAGTAGTGCTACCTCAAGACCCAGCTATACCACTCCTAGGTATATACCCAAAATTTGCTCAAGTACACAACAAGGACATTTGTTCAACCATGTTCGTAGCAGCTTTATTTGTAATAGCCAGAACTTGGAAACAACCCAGATGTCCATCAACGAAGGAATGGATACAGAAATTGTGGTATTTTTACACAATGGAATACTACTCAGCAATCAAAAAGGAGGAAATCATGAAATTTGCAGGCAAGTGGTGGGATCTAGAAAAGATCATTCTGAGTGAAGTATCCCAGAAGGAGAAAGACAAACTTGGTATATACTCGCTTATATAGACCTACAAGACATGATAAACATAATGAAATCTACA
Organism: Psammomys obesus; assembly: GCF_907164565.1. Taxonomy (NCBI): domain Eukaryota; kingdom Metazoa; phylum Chordata; class Mammalia; order Rodentia; family Muridae; genus Psammomys; species Psammomys obesus. The sequence goes on from NW_026591086.1 coordinate 47,818,330, forward strand.
CACCTAAAGAAGATAATCAAGAAAGTGGACACAGGCGAAGGTGATTAATCCTCATTTAGAAAGACAAATGGGATGTGCATTGAACTTATGACAGGAGTCTACCACAAAAGGCATCTGAAAGACTCTACCTAGCAGTGTTTCAAAGCAGACACTAAGACTCATAACCAAACCCTCGGCAGAGTGCAGGGAATCATATGAAAGAAGGGAAGTTAGTATGATATGGAAAGGATAGGAGCTCTACAAGGACCAAATATATCTGGGCACAGGGTCTTTTCCGAGACTGACACTCAACCAAGGACCATCTATGGATATAACCTAGAACTTCTGCTCGGATGTGGCCTGTGGTAGCTCAGTAACCAAGTAGTTTTCCAAAGTAAGGGGAACAAGGACTATTTCTAACAGGATCTCAAGGGCAGGCTGTTTGACACCCCCCCCCCCCAGGGGAGGAGCAGTCTGTTAGGCCACAGAGGAGGACTTTGCAGCCAGCCCTGAAGATACCTGATAAAACAGGGTCAGATGAAAGGGGAGGAGGTCCTCCCCTATCAGAGGACTTGGAAAGGGGCAGGGAGGAGACCAGGGAGGGAGTGTGGGGTTGGGGAGGGAATGAGGGAGTGGGATACAGCTGGGACACAGAGTTAACAAAATGTAACTAAAAAGAAAAATAAATTAAAAAAAAATGCTCTCTCTGTGCCTTGCTCTAGCATAAGTCTTCACACAAATCCTCAGCAAGGTAGGGTCTGAGAATTATAATTGCACTAGAAATTCTTATGTAAATAAGTATGAAAACTGAAAACAATAAATGTAATTATTTTCCTTTACCTTATCATGCTGATTTGTAAGAAATAATTAATGAGCATATTTAGTTCATACAATTGGCAATTTTTTATAGTCACTTAAGTCAAATTCTTCCACACTTGATAAATATTTCTGCATAGAGGAATCTTTTTTCTTTTTTTTATTATTTTATTCCTCACTCTTATATTATATCCCAACCACACTTGCCTCTCCCTTCTCCCTCACGGTTCTTCCCCCTACCTCCTCTTCCAATCCACTATAACTTATTTCCTTTCAGAAAAGGGCAGGCCTCCCAGGAATATCAACCAAACATAGAACGTCAACTTCAATAAGACAAAGCAATCTCCTCATATTAAGGCTGAGAAGGAGAAAAAGGATCCCCAAAGCAGGCAGATGAGTCAGAGATGTCCGCGGCTCCCATTGTGAACAGTCCCACATGAAGACTAAACTATACAAACATAACATATAAGCAGGAGGCCCAGGTCAGACGTAGGCAGTTGCTCTGAGGGTTCATTCAGTCTGTGAGCCTCAGTGAGACCAGGCTAGTTTATTCTGTGGTTTTTTTTTTGTTGTAACCTTGACCCCTACGGTTTCTTCCTCTCCCTCTTTTGCAGCATTCCCCAAACTCCACCTAACGTTTGGCTGTGGGTTTCTGCATCTGTTTCCACCAGTTGCTAGATAAAGCCTCTCTGGTGGCAATTATGTTAGGCTGCTGCATACTAGTACAGCATAAGATAATCACTTCATCTTCATATTATATCAATATGAATAGTTGAGTAATTAAAATGATACTGTATGTATTTACATATTTATGTGTTTGATATTGAAAATATTTCAATGAATTATGTATTTGTGTTATTTCTGGTTTTGCAGAAGTGATCTGAAATAAAGATAATAAAATGGCCACAGGCTTAGTAAATAGCACTGTCAAGAATCAAGAGTTTTGTAAGTTTCTGACATGCCCAACAGTGTTATATAAAATGCTGCATTTAATAATATTATGCAAAAATTAAAACATTTCCATTAAATAAGTTGTGTTGTACAGAATAAAAGCCTTCCAGATAATATGATGTTTGGCAGCATAATAAGTTAGCCAAAGGAAGGAGGTTTTTGTGGTCATATATTTCTCATCAGCATTTGTACCAAAATGTCTGGCATTCCCTAGCGGATATCTATAAATGTGATGTCTCTAAAGATTTACACATTTCTTCCTATTTACTAGTATCTTAATAAAATGCAGAAAAATATTATACAATATACAATATTCATATTGTCAAACCCCATATTTGATGCCTCTCTCTGTACACTACGCATTGAATCTTCATCTTGTTCTTGAATGAATTGCACTTATTTCATATTTTTTCTTCATATAGTGCCCAACCACACACACATATATATATATATATATATATATATATATATATATATATATATATATATATATACAGAAATATATATACAGAAATATATATGTGTGGTTGGGCATATATATGTATATGTATATGTATATGTATATGTATATGTATATGTATATGTATATGTATATGTATATGTATATGTATATGTATATGTATATGTATATGTATATGTATATGATATGTATATATATACAGTGTCCTGGAAGCTTTCTATTACCCAGAAGAATCTGACAGGTTAATAATTAAAAAAACCAAACTCAATCGCTGATGATCACTTTATTTCTATGACTGTGGAGGTTGCTGGTATGGATGAAGCCTACATGGCAATGCAAAGTGACTTTCTATGTTTTATGACTGATTCAATTATGTTCTATTATCAGTGGTTAGGCCTTACTACCCAAACCTGGAAGGTAACCAAGAGCAGGGGCAATAGTTTTTGTGGTTTCATGGTCTGTGAGACCTCATTGGAAAACAATCAACTATATTCATAGCAGCTTTACTTATAATAGACAGAATCTGGAAACAATCTTGATGTCCCTCAACAAAAGAAAGGATACAGAAATTTTGGTACATTTACACAGTGGAATACTACTCAGCTATGAAAAATAAGGAAATCATGATATTTGCAGGCAAATGGATTGAACTAGAAAAGATTATCCTGAATGAGGTAACCCAAAAGCAGAAAGACATGCATAGTATATACTCATTTACAAGTGGGTATTAACCATATAATATAGGATAAACTTACTAAAATCTACAGACCTAAAGAAGTTAAACGACAAAGAGGACCCTAGGGAAGATGTTTAATTCTCATTCAGAAAGGAGAACATAAAAGACAAGGGAAGCATTAGAAGAGAAGGAACAGAACTGGAGTTTACCACAGATGTCCTCTAAAAGACTCCACCCAGCAGGGGATTGAAGCAGATGCAGAAATTCACAGCCAAACTTTGGACAGAGCACATTAAGTCTTATGGAAGAAGGGGGATTTAAAAGGATCAGGAGGGGACAGGAGCCAGTCAAGGAGACCAACAAAGCCAAGCAAAGAAGGTCCCAGAGGGCACTGCAGACTGATACATCAACCATAGACTCCCTGCTCAGATGTAGTCCACAGACAACACAGTTTCCATGTGGGTTTCCTAGTAAGAGGAGAAGAGACAGACTCTGACACAAACTTGGTTGCCTGCTCCTTGATCACTTTTTCCTGGTGAGGTGACCTAGCCAGGCTGTAGAGGAAGAGGATCCAGTCAGTCCTAATGCGATCTGATAGGCTAGGGTCAGACAGCAGAGGAGGACTTATCAGTGTACTAAGAAAGAGGGATAAGGAAGGAAAATGGGGTGAGAGTGAGAGTGAAAACTGGAATACAAAGTGAACAAACTTTAAATAAAAAAAAATATATAAATAAAGAGGAAGCTCTTTCCTGGCACTTGTCTGTATTTTTTGTTATATATATTTTGTAATATATATATTATATTTTGTAATAATATTCATGCATATATCCTGCAATGTACTATGGATTTTTAGATATCTTACTCACTTCATTATTATTATTTTACAATTTATTCATTTTTTTTATTCCAGCTGTAGCCCCCTCCTTCTTCTCCTCCAGGTCCTACCCTTCTTCCTTCCTTCTCTGCTCTCCCCTTCCTCTAGTCCACTGATAGGGTTACTCATTTTTAATAAATTGACAAGCGTATGTTCTTTCTAAACCAAAGAAAAACAAGAGATCTGTGAGAATATCAGCTACACTTTGTTGCTCTTTAAAATTAGCTGAGTCATGCATGACCATTCACAACATGTGTAATTAAAACTCTTCAGCCAAACTTATTTTTTTAATTTTTTTTAATTTTTTATTAATTACACTTTATTCATTTTGTATCCCCCCATAAGCTCCTCCCTCCTCCCCTCCCGATCCCACCCTCCCTCCCCTTTCTGCATGCATGCCACTCCCCAAGTCCACTGATAGGGGAGGTTCTCCTCTCCTTTCCGGTCTTAGTCTATCAGTTCTCATCAAAAGTGGCTGCATTGTCCTCTTCTGTGGCCTGGTAGGGCTGCTCCCCCCTCAGGGGGAGGTGATCAAAGAGCAGGCCAATCAGATTATGTCAGAGGCAGTCCCTCTTCCCATTACTATGTAACCCACTTGGACACTGACCTGCCATGGTCAGCCAAACTTATTAAATTATCTATACATAAATTGCTTTGTAAAAGCAAACAGTTTAATCATTATCACTTTTGTTCACTTGCTTTTTCCAAGACAATACTTTGTTACCACAGTTAATAAACAGAAAATGTATGACCATTATGCGATGTTTAATTATAGTTATTGGTAAAATAATTCTGATAAATTAACATTCAGTGTTAACTCAGTAAAAGCACAAATGGGTCAATTAACATAGATTATAGTAAAGAATTCTGCTGAACTAATTTATAATTTCAATTTATTAGGAACAAGAATTATGATTATTGCTCAAAGTGATAATAAGCTAATCACTGACAATGCAAGATAAGCATCAAATATTTGGATATTTCTTTGCTATACTTGCATCATGTTTATTCAATGAGTATACTTACAGGCTATTAAAATTCAGAGTAATTGCTTAATTACACAGAAATAAAGATATGTGAAATAAGCCGAAGGGAAGTGTAGAGATAACATAGTTGTGTAGGGACAAGGGGTTAAGCAGCATAAGTGCATAACAATAGACACATTACAGCAAAAGGCAGTAAGTGCTGTCTGACCAGTGCAGTTACTTAAAGAAACCAGGCCACAGAGGAAGACAATTCAACCAGTCCTGATGAGACTTGATAGGCTAGGGTCAGATAGAAGAGGACCTCTCCTATCAGTGGATTAAGAGAGGAGCATAGGAGGAGAAGACGAAGGAAGGATGGGACTGGGAGGAGATGAGGAGGGGGCTATAGCTGGGATACAAATAGAAAATTTTGTAATAAATAAAGAATAAAATAAATCCTTTCATAGGACCCTTTAGAGTAGGCTCCCATCCTGTTTCTGGGCAGAGCACAGAAAGTCTTATGGAAGAAGAGAGGGGTGGGTTTGGAGGGACATGGAGGGGACAGACTCCCACAGGGAGACAAACAAAATAAAATATCTAAGCCCAGGGAACCCGGCAGAGACTGATGCACCAATGAAGGACCATGCATGGAGAGGACCTAGACCCTCTGTTCAGATGTGGTCTATTGGCAGCTCCGTCTCCATGTGAATCTCTGAGTAACTGGAGCAGGGACTGCCTCTATCAGGAATTCAGTTGATTGCTCTTTGATGACTCATGCTGGTGATGCAGTCTTGCCAGGTCACCTCGGAAAAGGATCCAGGCAATCCTGGTACAATTTAACAAGCTATGGGCAGATGGAGATAGTAGAGAACTCTCCCTTCCAGTGGGCAAGAAGAATGGGATAGGGGGAAGAGAAAGGGAGGATGGGACTGGAGGGAGTTGAAGGAAGAGGCTTCAATCTGGATATATACTGAATAAATTGTGAAGAAGAAAATATAATAAAAATTTAAAAAAGATATTGCACTACGTACCACTATTTTGAGATATAATAAAAAACTGAAATTCCAAGATTTATATCGAATATCACTTCTGCACCACTGTGAAACTGAAAAATATGTCAAACCATTACATGATGGGACCAGATATCTACTTACTTTTACCAATGTGTTTTATATTACATTTTCAAATTACTGATTATCATCCTTTCATTTTAGTTTAAAAAATAAAATAAAAAGAAAAGCAGACAGGTAGGTAGCTGTTGGTTCAATGAATGATTAGCATGTGTGAGCCTGTGAGTCTCTAGTTAAAAGTTTACTACCATTGTTGTATCAAGAAAAGTTAAGATTAAACAGAAGTATTTTCATAATGACTCTATTACCTGTTTGTCTGAGTCCCCATGGAATCTCGCTCTCAAAGTTTTCTCTTCATGGCTACCTTTGCGTAGTTGTGACAGGAAGCAAAAATGATGACATGAGAAAGTTTGCACACATAAAACACAGTCAGATGTCTGTATTCTGTATGGGTAAGTAATAAATATTTCAGTTTATAAATAATGATGAGATTTTTCCTTATAAGTCATATATTTACACATATATAATGTCAACGTGTATTACATTAAGATAAATTAGTATGTAATTTGAAAATGGTAGAAACTTAAATATTTTAATTTAATTTTGTATCATTACATCCTATTTTTTTATTATCAAACTTTTCTTTAGTTGTTATTTTGTTAGCTCAGTATATTACTGTATAGCCAAGGCTAAACTCAAGTCCCTGCCATACTTACTGCTTCAGACTTCAAAGTGAGCAAGTTGTAACTTTGAGCTACTGTATCCTTATAATATCTTTCTTATTAAAATGAAAATTCATAATTAAATTATATAGCAACTGTTAGGCTAACTTTATATATTCATACTTAGAAAACATCCAAAAATAGTTTACTTGTTTTTCTACAAATTTTTTAATGTCATTCAATAATTTAGTTCTTTCAAAGCATATTAATTTTATTAATGTGAACACTAGAAACTCATTTTTTTTCTGTCTTCAAATGAGCATATCTGAACTAAGAATGATCCTGGAGCCATATGTTAAGTACAGCTTTCATGTACAGCAAAAGGAGGTGAAAAATCTGTCATAACAAGAAAGATTGTAAATATTCCTTGAGTAAAGGGAAAGGTAAGAACAATACTGAGATTAAAGGCATAAGTGGATCAGTTAAGTACTAAAATGGTGGTGTGTGAAAGATGACACTCTCCTTCAGAGCTGAGTATTTCTTTATTTTATGAAGCTTGGTCAGGAAGGTTGGGACAGACTGATGCAGCCAGAGATATGATATGTTCTTCCTTTAAGCCACTGCGCTGAGAACTCATTTAAAATTTGTCTGCTTGTGCCACATTTAGTGATAATGCTAATATTACATGCAATACTACATAATGTAATATATATAGTTTTATAATTATACATTATTTTCTTATATAGTATAGTATAAGTGCTAATTACCTCAAATAACCATGTTTTAAATCGATAAAATTAGTTTTGGTTTTTGTAAGAATTTGAGTATGAAATTAAATAACTTACAAAACTTAACTAATTTTCAAGTAACATTGATAGAAAATTACTTGTTTCTTAACTCTATGTCCATTGTCTCAGTATCATATAGTTCAAAGTGCCAGTAGCAAAACTGTATAAGATGATCTCCTGAGAGAAGAGTGATGTGTAAAAATAAAATTGTCATAGAAGTCATAATTCCAAAAAGGTTTTTAATGTGAGCACTATTTTCCACTATTTTCTAGGTTAATTAAATAAATCCCAGTGTCTCTGTGGTGATTTGGTTATACAGCTGTTTAGGACTAACAGCGGCATTACTAAAAGATAAACCGACAGGAAATATTAATCGTCACTTACAACAAATAGCGCCCAACTAATCTAAGTATTCACACTCTTTAAATCATACTTTATCATAATTTGGTGGGGGAATAAGCTCCCAGTGATAGAACCCAAACTTAAAACCTAAAAACTCCCAGGTCAATTACTGTCTCTTTAAGAGAGACTCTTAAACCACCCTGGAGCAAAAGATAGCCTGAGACTTAGGCGTGCACAAGCATGGCTCCTTTATACTGTGGCTGGCTCAACTGGCTCAGCTCCACAGCCATGGCAGGAAAGAGAGGAAATAGAGACAGACAAACTTCTAGACAAAGTTTGGCCTAAAACTTCATCTAAAAAACAAACAAACAAACAAACAAACAAAACAATTGCCATGGGAGAGGGTGTTTTAATCCCTTTTGGTTTTGTTTGGCTGTCATAGTCATGGATCTTGTTGTAATATGTTTAATATTGATGGTTCTTCTCCAAGAAAGTTCAAGGAGAAAATGGGGAAAAAAACCAAGGATTGGAATACTAAGTTACAGATAAGAAAATGGGCACTCTTCCTAATAATTAGATTAATAACGGCTAAAATCCAAAGCTCTCTGGCTGCAAGATACTCATCACCTCTTTCTGGTAAGGGTCCACCAATTCACTGAAACATCAACTAAAATAACCAACTGGGCTTTTTTTGTTACAGTGTAAATTGACACAACTGACCCCAAACTTAAAATTTTCTTGTCTCTTTGCTTGATTTTCATTTAAAGGCTTTGCGTTACATCAATGTTAATTTGAGAAAAAACAAAACAAAACAAAACAAAACAAAACATTTAAACAAGTTGGTGAAGGCACATGCCTTTCTTCCCAACATAAAGTAAAAAGAAACAGGAAAGTTTCTGAGTTCCAGATCAAGCCTATTTACGTGATAAAAACCAGGATGGTAACTCCTGCTGTTTAGCCATTTGCAAAGACAGTCTAAGATTCAAAATGACAACATTTTCCTTAAGGTTACCATGTAAATGCTTTTTTCTTAATAATAGATGTTATGTCCTTACTGCTCTAAAGGTTGGATTCACATCACCTTTAGGTTTATGTAAAGAGAGACAATGTCACACTGCTCTGAAAATGCCTTATCCTTTTAAACATGAGACAATTTCATGGGGAAAAAATGTTGGTCATGTCTATGTAAAAAAGACACAAGATGGCAAAGTAAATGCCAACCTAGTTTAGTCATAAAAACTCAAAAATTATATTCAAATGTTTAAAAAACAAAACTGTCCATCCCATATTAAAAAGGGGAGAAGCCACTTACAACAGATATGCTTGAGCATTAATCAGTTTTCTGTCACTATAAAAGAAAAAACAGGGATGAATTTCATGGATTAAATTCAGGAAAATAACTTTCTGGTAGAGTTATTTAACCTGAGAGACTATCTAGAATTTAGTCCCCGCTACTAACAATAACAGCAAAAAATCTTTATTAATAATTAATAAGCTGAAAATATTAAATAGGGAAACCTACCTGTCCTGCCTTCTGTGTGGAAACTGTTGGTTGAGTTACAAAGAAGGAGATGAGAGCTTATGAGAAATGTATAGGTTTAAAAACTCAGAGTCATTAATTTATCAAAACCTATTCTCAAGATGGGGAGATGGCTCAATGCTAAAGAGCCCTTGTTTTTGCAGAGGACCTGGTTTTCATTCCAAGCACCCACATCATGACTGACAACCATCTGTCACTCCAGATCTGGGGATCCAATGCCTTCTTCCGGCTTCTGTGGGCACTGTAAATAGTTTGTACTCTTACATGCAATAAAAACTGCTATTCACTTAAAGTTAACCAGTCACTCAGTGAATAATAAACCTAGTGTGTTAGGAGCAATCACAATAAATTAGCATTAATTATTTCCAGCAACCTGCACAACCTTGATAAACTTGTTCTATCCTGTCCCACATTGCCCTAGTAGCCACACAGCTTCTTAAAACCTGTTAGCCTCAACTTTTAGAACAATTTCTCATTTTGGTATTTATCCAATAGTTTTTCATCTCTATGGTATTCCAAACAGATGACTGGAGATAGTCACACAGTAATCACAAAATTCATGTATGTCTGGAAATAGGCACATACACATGCTCATGTGTGTTTGTGTGTGTGTGTTTGTGTGTGTGCGTGTGTGTGTGTATTAGGCTTCCAAAAACATACTTAGTGAACTACTCAGATTTACAGAATTATAAAAATGTACCTACTCATTCTGAAATACACGCTTCCATATTCCCACATGTACATATATACCTACAAGGAAGGACCTATAATAAACACCCTCATGTACATATTCAGTATATACCCCTATACAGTGAGAACATAAGTTCTGAATACCTTTCATTGATGGTTTACTTCCTGTAAAATGAGCTACATGTAATAGTTTCTGTTTTATTTGAGTGCTATTAATTTGAAATTTTTGAATAAATTTTTTATCATAAAACTATTCTTTTTTTCATTCATTCATTCATTCATTCATTCATTCATTCATTACTTTGCTTTATATTCTGGTAGAAAGTTTCCCTCCCTCCTTTCCTGCCAGGCCTTTCCTCTCCCCTCCCCACTTCTTCCAGGCTCTCCTTCTCCCCTCCCCTCCCTTCTCTCTCTGTACCCCCCATTTCTTTTCAGAGAAGGGGTGACTTCCCATGGGTATCCACCCACCCTCACATCAAGTAGGACTGGGACTCTCTTCTTTTAGTGAGGTTGGGCAAGATTGTCCATTAAGGGGGAAGGGATTCAAAGGCAGGCAACAGAGTCCAAGCAGCCTCTGCTTCTACTGTTAATTAGGAACAACCTGTACATCTGTTATATGTGGGAGGAGGGGCTAAAGCTGTGCCATCAATGCTCTCTGGTTAGTGGTTCATTCTTAACTTTATTATTTTTCATAACCCATCATTTTTCTTGTTACTTTTGTAGAAAACAACAACAACAACAAAAAGGATAGGACTCACATATATTTAATAATACAATTATTTAATCATACAATTTAATAATAGATAAATAATGGATCTATTCTTTTTTTGGATATCTTGTTAAGTAACCATCTTTTGAAATATCAGACTTATGCTTCATCTGCAACAATAAGCTTAAATGCCAATACTTGAGAGATTTTACTAACCGTGACTACTATAGTTCATCAGTGTCTCCCCTACATTAGATGGGTTCATTATTAAACATCTCCTTATAACTATTTTGATAACTTGTTTCAGTTAATTTTGTTTCCATATTATTTTATAAATTTTAAGTTATCTTCAGAAGAATAGTAGTTTTTTATTTTAATAAGTGAGAATATTTTAAAGAGTGGTATAAAATGTGCTTAATAGATATTTGTCAAAGCAATTTAATAGTTAAAATGTTCCTGTGGATTTCTTAGTTTAAAGGAACCTTTTTTCAAGATGACATTGCATTAGCACATGGTCACTGGAATTTTTAAGCTATTGAAAATATGAAGCCTATGTGTCAATTATAAAAATATAAAGGTTCCTTTACTAGGGGTCATGTTTACACGAGGGTCTAGATGATTACTTTATAAAAAATACTATCACATTGTACTTGAGACAAGAGAAAATGTAATACTATTAAATAGGACATGTAAAAGTATGAATAATTTCAATCCATGAAACCATTATACAGTTAAAATGTGTTTCTTTATCACATATCACAGAGACCAAGCTTACAATTTTTTGATATAGTTTTTTTAAATATTCTAATTTTTTAAAGATCTATACTAAGTACCAGAAAATATAATGTATAAGTAAGTTTATCAGTTTAAATTAACTGGAAAATTATTGTTATATTGTGTTCTAAATAATATATATATATTTTTGCAACAAGAATAGCATCTTATTCTCATCAATATGCTATGAATTATTTTAGCAATTTCAAATATATTAAATTTTATTTAATTAAAAAGAATTTCAAGCATTTTAATAGAAATTAATGAGAACTTACAAATTGTTTTACATATGATTATCACATTCTAAATTCCATACAAGCCTTGTGGCTTCTTGAAAGTTTTCTTGTGTGTGGAAGGCTTCTTCAATACTTAATTTTCCCCATTCATCTCACACATGCTATCTTGTTTGAAGTAATCAACATTCCATGCATTCTTTCCTATTGAAAAAAGTTTTTTTTTTCACAATAGAATCTATGATACTATAGAAAGCTATAGCCTTTTAACGTTTTCTTTTATATTTCAATATGAACATTAGCTACAATTCTGTTTATGTGAAGACACATGTTTCCAAAATATACTGTGACACTTTCTTCCCTTCGTATGCTTTGAGTACATACTCTCATTGACTACAATATTCCATTTGTTGATTAAAATCTACCTGAACTAAACATAGTCTAATGAATCAGACCTATGCATGGTTCCTTTTCAAACTCAGTTATAGAAAATAATTACTCGGAGCTAATAACCATATTTAATCAAATACTTAAAGTACGTAGGAAAGACATTGATTTAAACAATTTATAAGTTATTATTTTGGCTGACCTTCTTTTACTGGCTTCAGAAGGATTATATCCAAGTATGTTCTGTCTGCATAGATATATCAATACAAAGTTCAGTAAGATGATATTTCTAACATTTAATTTTTTCCAGTTAGTGATTTATATACATTTCACAAAAAATTTTCTATCGTTTTTGAGAGTTTAAAACTTCTTTATTTTTGTGTATTATCAACTTTCCTAAATTTTCTTTTTGTTTAATATTTATTTTATTTAAGTTTATTTACTTTACATCCCAAGGGTGGTCCTCCCTCATGTTCTCCCAATCCCCATTCCCTCTTTTTTAAATTTTTTTTTCATTAATTACACTTTATTCACTTTGTATCTCCCCTGTAGCTCCCTCACTCCTCCCCTCCCAATCCCTCCCTTCTTCCTTCTTCTTCAGGCATGTGCCTCCCCAAGTCCACTGATAGAGGATGTCTTCTTTTACTTCCTTCTGATCCTAGTCTCATCAGGAGTGGCTGCATTGTCTTCCTCTGTGGCCTGGTAAGGGTGTTCCTCCCCTCAGGGGAAGGAGAAAACAGGGAACAAGTTAGGAGCCTGTCACAGAGGGCCTCTGAAAGGCTCTCCCCTGAAGACTATCAAAGCAGATGCTGAGACTTATGGCCAACCTTTGGGCAGAATTCAGGGAATCTTATGAAAGAAGTGGGAAATAGTAAGATCTGGAGAGGACAGGAGCTTCACAAGGAGAGCAACAGAACCAAAAAATGTGAGCTCAGGGGTCTTCCCTGAGACTGATACTCCAACCAAGGAGCATGCATGGAGATAACCTAGAACCCCTGCACAGATATAGTCCATGGCATTTCAGTGTACAAGTGGGTTCCGTAGTAATGGGAACAGGGACTGTCACTGACATGAACTGATTGGCCTGCTCTTTGACTACCTCCTAACTCCCTCTTTTCATCTAGCTTTCCCCCTAGAAAGAAAGGGAAAGTCTCCCCTCCCCCATATCAACCTTTCCTAGCACATCAAGTCATCAGAACTTAGAGGGATGGGACAGGAACCCTGCAAGAACACCAAAAGAGACAACTAACCCAGAGCTACAAGGACTTACAAATATTGAGATATTAACTAAGATGCAAGCATGGGCTGGACTTAGGCCCCCTGCACATATGTAGCTGATGGGCAGCTTGGTCTTCTTGTGGGGGTTGGGGGTCTATTTCCAACATGGAATCTATTGCCTGCTTTTGGATCACTTCCCTCTGGCAGGGCTGCAATGCCAGGCCTCAGTGGTTGAGGAAAAATATTTTCCTAAAAATGAATATATCTTAAAAATATCAATATGGAACAGATTTTGATTTCAAAAGGGTTTTGTATGCATTATTCTACTGCCAAGCATCACTTCAATACTGAAAAGTGATTTAACTTCTTAAATACCCATTTTCTCACTTAAAGTATGATTAAAAGAAATTCTAATAGTGTTGTTATTTCCTAAGCATCTAAAAATAAACCATTTTTGTACAATTTTATGGGAATATATAACATATTTTTAACAAAAGTATGCTGTGTTGGTGAAATTATATGGTAATATTCATATAACATATTATTTTAAATTAATGTCTCCCAAATTTTGACAGCTTGGGAAGTGAGGTCTTTGCATCTAGCTCCTTCTACCATGTCTGGTATTTGCTTACCTTTCTGGAACTCTAAGCAAACCAGACCTGCCCTACTATCAGTTACCTTGGATGGTGTTTTATCTAAGCAACAAAAGTGAAACTTATACCCTATGTCACTTATCTTTTTCATTTCAACCTGTATTTAATCTTACTTATAATTTACTGCCTTATTCTTCTCTTACATTTATGTGCTTAGTGAAGTTCTTTCTTATTTCCTGCAGAGGCTCCATTCATTCAAGGAATCTAATTTGTCGTCTTTTCCAGTACAAATCAGTCTTTGCTTCAATCATTGTTTCACAATGAATCAAAAAGTGCAGGGTGGCCAAGTGCAAACAAATCTCGTTGTGTGTGAGTCTTCTTTCTTTTGTCAGTACAAACAGTTTGTCATCTATGAAGTATTTTTGAGACATTGTGTTGATTTTATTGCTGTAAAATCTTCTTATACTTGAAGCAAAGGCCTTTCTAAGAGTCCCTGCCTTCAACTCTACAGAAACCTAAAAGAAAAATATAACGACACACAACAGACTTCCTTTTCTGTAGACACTGTACAAGTTCAGACATTTCCTGTCTTCACTGATGTTGGATTGAAATATATCAAGCCAATCAGTCTCAGATCACTCAGGGTGGTGAGATGTAGGCATGCCACAGTGCGAATCTCTCTGGAATCTGTCTTTGATATGAACACAAACTTTTATTTTTGTTTGAATTCACATAGAAAATGCTCATTCTATCCTCCATAATAATAAATTAAATAATAAATTAATTAATTAATTTATTATTTATTTAGCTATCTATTTATCTATCTATTTATTTACTCATTTGTTTTTATAATCACTTTACATTCAACCCCAACCCCTCCTTCCTCTCCTCCTAGTCCCCTATATCCCATACCCACTCTTTCCATTCTTCCTCTTCTTCCTCCCAGAGAAGGGGACTCCCTTAATTGGTACCAATCATCCCTGGTATAACAAGTCACTGAGCACATCCTCTCCTGCCAGGAGTGACATAGGAGCCCAGCTGGGGAAAAGTGACACAGTGGTATGTAGCAGATTCATAGACAGCCCCTGTTTCTAATGTTAGAGGACACATGTCATGACCAAGCTGCAATAGACATTAGCAGTAGATGGAAGGAAGGTAGGAGATGAAGGGAAGGTGGGTGGAGAGAGGAAGAGGAGGGTGGGAAAATGAACTGGGAGAGAGAATAGAAATCAGAGAAGGGGCCTCTGAGACAGGGGAGGCTCCTAGGAGTTTAATGGGGATAACCCTAGCTGAGACCCCAAGCAATGAGTGTTAAGAAGCATGATTGGGTGCTTCATGTAGTCAGGTGGGACCTCCAGAGGAGGGAGAGAAACACCAAGCCACACATAAAACCTTTGACACAAAATATGTCTTGTTTTCAAGAAGTGAAGGGGCAAAGATAAAACAGAGATGGGGAAAGGGCAAACTAGTGACTGGCCCAGCTTGAGAGCCACCTCATGGGAGAGGGCTGACCACTGTCACTATTAGGGGTACCCTGCTATGATTGCAGACAGGAGTCAAGCATAGCTGTCTTTTGAGAGGCTTTGTCCAGTAGCTGATGGAAGCAGATGCAGACACTCAAAAGGTGAAGCTGGGGGAGTGCTATGAAAGAGTGGGAGGAAGGATAGAGGGAACCATCAAGAATAGCACAAAAAGACCTACTCTAATCTGGGCCCCCAGGGACTCTACACATATCTAGAAAATGCTCACTAAGGAAAAAAATCTTCAAAGTCCCTACTATATTCATATTTCTGTTTTTCTTTGATGTATTTTTGTTCCATTTTCCATATTAAGATCTCCCTGTAGAATACTCTTGGTTTTAACATATATTCTAAAATTTCCCTTAATTTTGATGATTTCATGATTTTGAAATATATTTTCTTTTTAGCTAACAGCTTCTTCATAAACTCTGAATCATCACCACCAAATTTATCTCTGGTGATGATTACAAACGCCATACATTCCCAGTTGGTAAACAGTGTAGAACACTGTGTTTATTCTGCCGTCCCTTTTCTTGAGAAACTTTCTTTCTTAAGCACGCACTCCAGTGTTGTCTCCTGCGAGCCCACTGGCCTTTTGGTGTTTGCAATGTTTCTCTTATTATATCAAATTCTTGTACAGAGATGCTGCATGGAGAATGGATAACAAGAAGAGTTAGCTCAACTTGAATTTTCCCAGAGACTTAGTCCCTAAAGTTCTTTTTATTTTATGAGTAAATTAATGCTTTTTGATTTACTCAAAAAAAGTGATTTTTTTATTGTAACCAATTCATGTGTTTTTAATACCTAAGTTAAAAAAAAACCAGTATGTTATGAACGCTTCATCTAGTTGGTATGTTAGATTATATTACCAGATAACTAAACAATGGGTAATTACTTTATAATTCAGATTAATTAACCTGTACATAGCATAATTACATGTAAATTACATGTGTGCCTTTGTGTGCAGACCATCACATAATTATAAACATGTATAATTTAAATATATGTAAGATTTTCATATTCAAAGACTTTTTCTTAATGTTTTGTTTTAATAAATATAACATACTAACAATTTCATCTTATTTCACTTATGGTAACATGACAAACAAAATATTAATGTTTTGGATGCATTTAAAAAATTGTGAACAAAAAAATTAAAGTGGAAATAATTTAGATTTTTAAAAAATACTCAAGGTGTCTGTTGAAATTAGGTTGATTTTTGCAGAACCCAGCTTATCATCAGGGAACATTTTAGGTCTGATAGATTAAAATGTTAATTGTCAGAGACAAAATCTGTTGTTCATTAGGCATTGCACCTGAATAGAAGCTTAAGATCACCTGTACAAAATGAGATTAATCATTCTAAAAATTTCAAGATACCTATGGAGAAGTGGCAGGGGTAACTAATCACCTTCAAGAAAATCAGTCTAATGAGCTCTGGGAGTGTTGTTTTCTTCTTTCCTGCCTTGATACTGTCCTATTAAATGTACCAAAATACTATCCATATCTGACTAACTTATGTTTCTTATGTTTCATGCTTTTCTGTTCACATTGTTGGGAGTATAACCACATGTAACAGGCCCCAGAGCTTAGCACAACTGACACTGTAGTGGAAATATAATTCAGGCCACGAAACTTGGTATGTAGGCAACCAGCCCATGCCACATGAGAAAAAAAAAGACATGATCTACCAAGTCCTAGATCTGGAAATGCCCATAAATGTACTAACATTTGGCTTCAGTATTCATGCTTCTAGCTATCTGTTCTTGCTAACTGAGGTGTGCCAACCAAGGTTGTCGATTTTCTTCTTAAAAACACAACCCAGGATAATCTCAGACTAATAAACTCTGAGGTCTAGAACACCCAGCGTAATCACCAGCTCACTAAGACTTTTCATTGGTTTTAACCTGTGTCCAAGTAGACTTCTCCAGCAGATACAGCATAAAGTATAGTAAGAAAATATATAAATCCTAGTTTCATAGAGGTGATAAATATGTGAGAGAGAGTTAACAAGAGATATAATAAACAGCAGGGAATAGAGTTTACAATAATACAGTT
Source organism: Psammomys obesus (assembly GCF_907164565.1). Taxonomy (NCBI): domain Eukaryota; kingdom Metazoa; phylum Chordata; class Mammalia; order Rodentia; family Muridae; genus Psammomys; species Psammomys obesus. The sequence goes on from NW_026591086.1 coordinate 47,835,635, forward strand.
TTAAAAACTTATCAAAATAGCCATTGTTAACTTGCAGATTATGGAAAGGAAGAAACGAGGCCTCTGAGTGAGTGCTTTACATACTGAGAGTATTGTGAGCAGACTGAGAAATAGGAACAGTAGTTGGCTGAGATTATAGGCAAGTGACAGAGACAGTGTTGTGTTTTGAATCAGAATGACCCCCAATAAGCTCACATATTTGAATGCTTGTTTACAAGGGAGTGGGAATATTTGACAGGATTATGGGGTATAGTCTTGTTGAAGAAAGTGTGTCTCTGGGAATAGGCCTTAATTTATTCAAAAGATCGTGCCAAGACCGGAGCTTCTCTCCAGGGCAGTAGATCAGGGTGTGGTGCTCAGCTCCTTCTTCGGCACGATATGCTACCTTGCTTCCCATTACGATGATAACTGACTAAACTTCTGAAACTGTACAAAAGCCCTTAATTAAATGGTTTCTATTACAAAGGTTGCCTTGGTCTAGGTCTCCTTTCTGCATAGTCCTTGGCTGATGCATCAGTCTCGGCTGGCGCCCTCGGGCACAGATTTTTTGACTTGGTTGATCATGTCTGCCTGGAGGGGCAACCTTGCCTGCCCACAGAGGAAGAGGATGCAGGCAGTCCTGATGAGACTTGATAGGCTAGGGTCAGACAGTAGCTGATGAGGACTTCCCCTTTCAGTGGACTAGGGGAGGAGGATGGGGGTGTGAAGAGTGAGGAAGGTTGGGACTGGGAGGAGATGAGGGAGGAAGATACAATTAGAATATAAAGTTGCCTTGATCCTGAGGTCTGTTCACAGAAATAGAATACTGACTAGGCAGACAGTAAGAGTTTAGCAGAGGGCACAAGGGAACTTTATAGTAACTGACCATCATATAGATTTCCATTAACACCTACAGTTAACTCATGATAATAAAAAATTAATAAATAATTAGTTTGTGGATATAACTCAGTGATAAAAGATGGTCATGGCCCTGTGCTAAATACATACTTTCACTGAAATCACAGTTAACAAAAAGCTGAGGTGGTTATTGATCCACTTAAGGGATTAAGCAAGAGTTTTGTAGTTTTACCATGCCTGAGGAATGAAGTCTGGTGTAATGTTCACACGGGGGCTGCAGCTACAATCCTGTTAAACTATTATCATGCTCTAGATTCTTATATTGGTCCTTACAGTGAGGCAGGACAAGTCAAAACTCGAGTATAAACTAAAAAAAAAGCCAGAATTTTCTGATTATGAGCAGAATTACAGTCTATTTCATGGTTTCTTTCTCATCTACACAATTTTAAAATACCTTAAGTTAATTCAGAATGATAAAACCTTAGTTAAGGTAGTTTGGGTCAGAAGTTCATAAATTTGTTAGAGTTGAATTTCTGTTACGTACTAACATGGATTCTGTGTTAGACTAATGGATACAAAAATCTGTATTTTAAAAGTTATTTATCTTAAAATGTGAATAGAAGCAGAATTACTATGGTGGTAATATTTTTTGAGGAAGGTGTGAAAATATCAGTGAAGGGTATTAAAGCAAAGAGGCAGAACCAAGAGAGTTGAGAAGAAACTTGGAAAGAGATGAGCAAGGGAAACGTCAGGGAGGTAGCTAAGTGAGCAAAGTAAAGACATCACTTAAAGTGGGAAGGACTGAGGAATTAGTGAACTGCTGGTGCCTGCTGTAAATTGAAATATATTGGTGTATTTTATAGAGAAGATTCTATTATACTGATGAAGCTTGAGGTGCAAGAGGGAATTAGAAGACACAAAGGGAAAGCAGAAACCTAAACATAAAATGGTTATCAACCCATCAGTATTTGGAATGGCATACAGTGTCCAAACAAATGGAAGGCAAGGGCTAATCAACATAGCTAATCAACATAGTGAATTCATAACATATGAATTCACATCCATAAACCAATCTTTCCCTCCTTTCTCTCCCAGATATTCTCCTATTGTGAACCTATTGCAAGAAACTTTCCAAGTGGTTCTGCCATCTTTAGAAATTCTGATTTCTTTTTTTCCAGATAACAGAGATACAAATATTATGCTGAAGATTCCTTGCCTATTAAACTTATTACAAAATGACTTATCATTTCTGTTCACATTTCTCAGTTATGCTTAAGCCCATGGTACAATATACTCCTAGAAAACCTTGGAGGAATAAGTAGTAATCTTGGGTGTTTTGAAAGATCTAGAGGACTCTGAGACTGAGCAGAGTACTCAGTAGTATTCAGTTTCAGGCTATGAGCAAGTATTTGTGTAAGTGCACTTAGTACTTGTATTGAATTCATCAGAAGATAATCTGTTTGTTCAATACACAGCAGCTGAGTTCTTATTCATTCCATGAGTATTTACATGTAGAGATGAAATAAAAACATTGAAAAAATGAAAGTAATGATTTATTCCTAGTCATGGATATACCATCTAAATACTATAGAGCAAACACTGTTGGTTCTTTGTCTGCTTATTTTTATTTGTATACATGTAACCCTGAGTATCTTTTAAACATTTACAAAAATGTATGCATTCACATTAATATTATATATAGGTACTACTTAAGAGAGTTGTGCATGATTTAAAGCATTATATTTCATCCAAAACCTGGCTTTAATTTAAATATGTTTTTGTACTTACAAAAAGGCATTCAAAATCCTTTTATGTGATAGGAAAAGGAAAACATATGGTTTCCGTGTCTTCTGGATACCTTGTGCCTATTTAGATCATGTGCTTTGTGAATGAGATTTCTATTTTCACACATTTTATAAGCTTCTCTTTTCTATAGACACAAGGTAGAATAAGGCTTGAAAACTGTATGTAAATAAAACAGACTAAATGTAAATTTATGCAAACAAAAATAGATTTCAAGGTCAAGACAGCTTTTGCTTTAGGCAACTTGATTGCACCTGGCATTAATAATTTTAAAATCTTGAACCACAGTCCAGGTAATGAAACTTGAGGTCATATGTAGTTTATTGTTTCATTGTAGATGTATTTCCTTTATTCTAAAACAGTAATTTTCTTGAAAAAAAACTTACATAAATATATAAGAATTAAAAAAAAAACAGTTGAGATTGCTTACTAAGGTAAAGCTTCACTAATCACTTAATAATTCAAAAAAGTATGTATTTAAGTACTCTGTTTTGTGTGTATCTTTTTTTTGTTTTTCATTTTTTTATTATTAGTTACATTTTATTAACTCTGTATCCCAGCTGTATCTTTCTCCCTCATTCCCTCCCAATCCCACCCTCCCTCCCTCATCTCCTTCTTGCCCCTGTCCAAGTCCACTGATTGGGGAGGACCTCCTCCCCTTTCATCTGACCCTGTTTTATCAGGTATCTTCAGGACTGGCTGCAAAGCTCTCCTCTGTGGCCTAACAGGACTGCTCCTCCCTTGGGGGGTGGGGAGGCCAAAGAGCCAGCCATTGAGTTCCTGTCAGAAATAGTCCCTGTTCCCCTTACTAGGGAAATCTAGTTGGATACTGAGCTACCACAGGCTACATCTGAGCAGACGTTCTAGGTTGTATCCTTTATGGTCCTTTACTTTAAAATTATCTTTTCAAAGGATATAGAGGTTTAACTTCAAGCATTCATTTTATTCCAAGTACCACTCCTTGCACAAAGCAGAAATCTTTTTTTTTTTTTTCTACAATGGAAATAAATTGAAGGTATATTTAAATTGGGCGTGGTGGCAGTGAGGCATCGGGTGAGGTAGAAGCCGGCACTTTACTCTGAGTTCTGTTCTATGGCAGCCTGGTTTACAGAGCGAGTCCAGGAGAGCCAAGGCTACGAAGAGAAACTCTGTCTCCATAAACAAAACAAGACAAAACTGTATTTAACTTAAATAAGAAACTTAGTTAATATCTCGCTTCCATTTAAGAAAAACAAAATTGTGGAGCTCCTGTTCCCTCCAGGTCTTTCTATCTCCCCTTTCTTTCATAAGATTCCCTGCACTCTGCCCAAAGTTTAGCTATGAGTCTCAGCATATCCTTTGATACCCTGCAGAGTAGAGTCTTTCAGAGACCCTCTGTGGTAGGCTCCTGTCTTGTTCCCTGTTCTATCCCTCTTTGATGTCTATCCCATTTGCCTTTCTAAATGAGGGGCAGCCTTACCAGGCCACAGATGAATACAATGCCAACATTCCTGATGAGACCTGATGGACTAGGGTCAAATGGAAAGGAAAAAGATCCTCCCCTTTTGAAAACAAAACCGTGTTTTATCAGGTATCTTCAAGGCTGGCTGCAAAGTCCTCCTCTGTGGCCTAACAGGACTGCTCCTCCCTTGAGGGGAGGGGGGGAGGAGGTCAAAGAGCCTGCCCTTGAGATCCTGTTAGAAATAGTCCTTGTTCCCCTTACTTTGGAAAACTACTTGGTTACTGAGCTACCACGGGTCACACCCGAGCAGAAGTTCTAGGTTATATCCATAGATGGTCCTTGATTGAGTGTCAGTCTCAGAAAAGACCCTGTGCCCGGATATATTGGAGGTCCTCCCCTATCAGTGGACTTGGAAAGGGGCAGGGAGGAGACCAGGGAGGGAGTTGGGGAGGGGGAGGGTATGAGGGAGCAGGATACAGCTGGGACACAGAGTTAACAAATTGTAACTAAAAAGAAAATATATATATATATATATATATATATATATATATATATATATATATAGGGTAGCTGTTTGTAAAATATAAAGCAGTAAAAATAATGTTGAAAATCTTAAAAAAAAAAGAAAAAAGAAAACAAAACCAACCAACCACTCAACCAACCAACCAACCAACCAACCAAACAAAAAAATCCCAAAACCCACATACTGTGATAATATTATTGAAATATCCCAAACATATATGTTTTTAAATTAATCACCTGCTTTTGCATATATATTATTCCAGACTTATCAAAGGAGCGAACTTTGAGTAGTCAGATCTCACTCATATTTAGAAGTTGTACAACTTAAAACAAGCAGCAAAACAATGCAAAAATGCTATCAACTGGATTTCAAATGTTCTATTCAACAAGAACAATTATTTTGTACAAATAAATAATAATAACCATATGATGTTTCATTTGAGGGTAGTAAAGCACTTGCATAGATGCATGTGGCCCCTGATTCAAGTCCAACACTAAAAATTCATAGTTGCAGCAACTGAAAATATCTTTCCCCTCCTCCTTCCTGCCTTCTCTACTTCTCCAAACTTCCCCTCTACCTCTTACTGCTCCCTTTTTTTAGTTCCTCATTATTCTTTTGTCTAAATATAAAAAGTTAAAAAAAAATGTAGCTTCCTTCTTTAGCACCACCAGAATGTGCCTGTATTTTTCTTACTTTGAATGTTTTCTCATTTCCTTGACTCCAGCTTAAAAGGGCAGTTTACATATTCTTTAAATAGTATTGCAACAATCCATGTTTACTCCAGCTGTGTTTGGATTTTTTCTACATAGCTACATACTCTGATAGGATAGCTTGCTGAGATTTAAAAGGGAAAAAAAAATGTGTGTAACACTTCACCACTGACTTCCATTGCATGACACAGAGGATTTCTGTCTTTCCTGGGAGTGCCCTCAGACTTGAAGTTGCCTTCTGTGTGACTGCAGGCTCTGTAGTTCATTTTACGTTTTGGCTCATGGGCATGGAGAAAAGCCAGAGAAAACAAAATAAAAGAAAACCAGAAGACTAAATAGACCAGGTGCCAAGCACGGTGTTACAGAAACAACACACCGCATTTTATTCAGTGGTGACAACAGTCTCGCACCATCAGTGTTCTGTTTCAGTTAATTCTGAGACTGAGCATTTGCTCAGACCCTGTGTTTCACTGACCCAGCATCATTCAATAAGGAGAATCTTAACATGCTCCTTTTTTTCTTTTACTTGCTTTTTGAAACTAATCATGGAAGAATCAAAACAAATCAAGTTTCCAAAGCCAGATGGATGGTGTTAGCAGAATTTCTAGTTTGTGTTTAAACTCTGACTAATCTTCCAGGTTTTAAAATCATCTTACTTGAGTGGGAATTTAAAATTTCACTGTTGTAAATATCCTTTCCAAAACCAAAATTTTCACCTTTTAAAAATAGAAATACTGAAAAAAAAAAAAAAAAAAACGACCAAAGATCCTGTGTAGGATTTGTGAAGGCGTTTCTAATTTAATTATGTACTTTCAGATTAAAGAAGTTATTCTTCTAAGTAGGAAGAGATTGGATAATCTGTAGTAAAAGATTTAATTTTAAAGGCTGAGTTAAACATTTGAATATATTATCTAAGTATTTTATGATACAGATTGTGTTTATCACCAGGGAGAGTTGATATAACACAGCATCAAACCTCAAAACGCTAAAGAAACCTGAAGCTGACTTGTTGAGGGAAACCCAGGGATTTATGTCTATGGAAGGAAGGAAATTGCATATTTATTGTTCATTGTTCCTCATAAAGGTCTTCATTTTTCAGACTGTTCTATCATCAATATGCTGAGAGAAGACATTAAAATGACAATTCGGTGTTTTGTTCTAAGAATAATTTTGTTGAAAAACGACAAGCATATGCACAATTGCCTAGCCTCATTTAAAGATCTGGCTGAAACCAACAGAGAAACAATACAAGCAGTATTCATGAGCAGTAACCGACAATTTGCTGAATACCAGATACTTCATCATAGTGACCATGATTGATATCACTAGAGCAGCAGATACAAAGCCCCTACGGGGCTTCCTTGGTTTAAAGTACATGTAATGTGGATTAATGAAAAGTGTTTTGGATTAATTAAACACATCTTATTTTTTGAGTGTTTTTAGAGAATTTAAATTTAATTGGATTAATTAAAATTATTGGCCATTTCTTTGAATTTTAGTTTAGTAGTAAAAAGAAATAGCAGCAATGACATCAGGTAAATGAATTCATATAACTCTTCTAAATGTCAAGTTTAAGAAACAGAATTGGGAAGGCATCTTCCTTCCCCATCTAGAAGAGAACATGAATATTCTTTTCATGTCCTTGCAACCCTCTTGCTCTTCATTTCTGTATTCTGTGACTTATGAAAAACACATCCTCAACAGATTCATGAGGTACAACTTTAGTGATTCTCATTTTTATCGGATATTTTTGTAACATTGGTAGTAAGTAATTATAAAAATCATATATTATTGTACGAATACAAGATTTATTATGAGAAAAACCTAGGATAATATATTCATGAGTAAGTTAATTTTTGAATGTGAAATTTGGAATAATGATGGGACCTGTTCCTGGTCTCTAAAGGAACTGTGATAGAATTGTCTACTTAGTCCTTTGGTAGCATTTACATAAGGTTGAACAGCCAAGATGAAATAAGTACAGTAATCTCCATTTAGCATATCTGCTTCTCATTTCAGTTCAATTAACATGATTTAATGTGATCATGAATGACTGTTTCATTGTGAAAATGACGGTGTCAGGGGAATGTGTAAATCTCTGAAGTTTTTCTTTACTCCGTCCAAATAAATAATTTAAATATCATACCAGTGATTATCCCTGCTAAACACTCCTTTAATCTTAATGTATTTCAGATGAAAGTAATCATATTCTGTTCTACAGTAGTTATTTTATTTTAAATTCATATACAGTTTGTTAGCTTCAAAATACTCATTGCCATAAAGAACTGCTAATGTCACTGCCAAGTCTTCTTTTTATCTAACATACAAGCAGCAAATTGAAAATCTATTGAAATTACTCAGAATCATTTGCAGCTATGAGGGTATATTACCAATTTTCTAACCATGGCTTCATTCAAAGAAAAAATATGCATACTATTCTTGTCATTTTAATTTTTATTTACTAATTGACTACTGGTCTGTGTACTCTAAATAGACCTTTATTGCAGCTTATCTCATGCAGGTTGTTTCATACAGTTAATCTTTAATAAATGTACATAAAATTTAAATGAATGAATCTAGTATACCAAATTCTCCTTCAATTATACACAACAAACTTTTATTTATGTAGCAGATGCTGTTCTATTTTTTACAAACAATGTCCAGTAACTTTAAAGGGTAAGAAATGGAGAAAATCACTAACTATGTGGCTCAACTATGTGACTCAATGGTATGTCGTTTTTCTGGTTTTAAGCTTTGGGTTTTATCTCAGGAACTACCAAAAAAAGTGTTTTGTTTTATCCATTAATTAATGCTTACTCAGCAAGTCACACAAATAACTGACCTTTCAACTTCTTTTGTTACTAAAAATGTTGGAGAGCTCTTTTGGAGTCACTGCATATCAGCTAGGAAATCAGGTTCTCAGTAACCAGAATAGGTTTAAAAAACTTTCTGTAAAGAGGAAGTTTCAGGCTGAGGAATGGTGATGCACACATTTAATCCCAGAACAAAGACGGCAGGGGCATGTGGTCTCTGTGGGTTCAGAGTTTAAGGGCAGTCTGTTATAGATAGAAGAAAGAAAGAAAGAAAGAAAGAAAGAAAGAAAGAAAGAAAGAAAGAAAGAAAGAATTATATTAGACTATGCCACTTAAATTATAAAGCTTGGAAGATAAGGGAAATGAGAAGAGAAAGATAGAAAACCATGTTGCTTGTAAGGAATAACATAAAAGAAGCGGCGAATACCAAATAAATAAATAAATAAATAAATAAATAAATAAATAAATAAATAAACAAATAAATAAAGCATTCTCAGGTACTAGCCAGCATCTGCAAGGAAAAATAAGAAAAAGGAATGTTATGCCTTTTTGAGTTGGGATTCAGTCATGATTCAGAAACCTAGTAGAGCCTCATGCTTGCTACATGCTGATGGTACAGAGGGTAGGAATTCTGGGAAGTAAAGTTGATTACTTTATTCAAGGAATAATTATTCCTCCTATCTTTTCATGGCTTAAGTGATATTCACCTTCATGAGGACTGGTCTCTTAGCCAATCTATCAGCCTGTTCAACAAGAATGTCAGGTCCCCAATAGACCAGATTTCATTCTCTTTAAAGAAAGAAATTTGTTTTTATGAATGGGTCTTTGCTGCACCAGTAACAATGTTATATAGTAGGGAAAAAAAACCCTCTGTTTCCTGAGTTTACATTACAATTTATGAGCAGAGAACAAATTCACAAGTATGTAACACAACAGTGGATAAATAAGTGTTAGTGCTGTAAAATTCTTATGAAATTCTACAGGAGAAGCTGGTACAGGTATGTGGATATGTCTCATAGTCAAGACATGTCGAAGAAAGAATAAGGCAGCGGACGTTGTTAACACTTGGCTTCAAGGCAAAGAATGATCTCCGAATTTTCCTGAAAATAAACCATAAGGAAATAGTTTCCTCATGCTGCTGTACTCAAACATTGTTCGTCCTCCTCGTAAAGGTCCAGGCGATGGGTGAGAACAGGGGGTCCCAGCAGAAAGGCTGAGAGGTGCAGGATTCACTACACAGACTCCGGGAATGGGGTGAATGCATACATAATCTACGGTGATTTTATTCCGGGAAGGGAGAGCACAGTATATAGTTTTGGGCAACCAATCAGGTTCCTCCACACCCTCTCTGAGCCTGCCATTGGTTGTTGATATCTGGGCAGGCTTCCAAACTTCAGGCCATGCACTCTCCACCCGACTACTTTAGGGTCACATCAGTGGAAGTCACCCCAGGCCGTGAGCCCCCATGCTCCCTTTCCGGGAATGCCCACAATACATCAATGCCTTCCTCAACTGTCATCACGGAAGCTTCCTTCTGAAGAAGATGGGACAAAACACAGAGACCCACAGTCAGACATTATTCAGAGAGTGAGAGAACTTGTAATACTGGGCTTTCAGGGAAGAGGAAGCATGCACAGGACCTGAATGGGTATGTACCACATTCTCTGTGTCTATATTATGGCTTCTTGTTTTTAGTATTCTCCTGGGACTCCAGAGTGTGTAAATGAGTGGGTGTGCGATCCTTGTGCCTTCTCTTGGGCTCTTTTCCTTCTATTTGTTTCTCTTTTCCAGTTACGGTGTGTTAGCTTTTGTTTCAGCTTATTATATTATATTATTCCTTAGAAGACTTTGTTTTCTCATGAGTTAATGGACGGGATTGGCTCCAGATGGGAAGAGGGTTTGAAGGATGTACAAAAAGAATAGAGGCTGGGAGGATTGCAATCAGGATATATTATGTGAGAGAAAAATCTACTTTCAGTTAAAAGAGAGAGAGAGAGAGAGAGAGAGAGAGAGAGAAATTGTCTCATCCTGCCCTTTTTTTAAATCATTAAATGAAGACCAAGTATTTTAGCTGTAATATTACAAAGGCTTTATGTGCTGAAAAATGGAAAATTTTTTTCTAAAGAGTATCCTGGGATCTTACAACATTTTAAATACATTTTCTTTGGTTTATTTTGCTTTCTTATAATTTATATAATTTACCAAATCACAGAAATAAAGTGTTACGGTGATACTGAATTCATCTTCTTTTTCTCTGCTCTTTTAGCACTCTCCCCCTCACATTGACACATCAGTGTTGTTCTGAGTATTTCTTCAGTTCCTTGGAACACCAGGCTTCTAAGCTGTGACCTCTAAAGCCCAGACTTCTCAGCTGAGACCACAGTGGATTATACAGTGGGGAATGCATCTGTTGAATGATTGAATGACCCTTTTTGAAACCTTAGAGGACAAAACAACTTCTTGACACAATTTACAGAGTTAAAAGGATTATAAATGTTTTCCTGTTTGAGAATATTGAAAATGAAAAAATGCTCTCTGATATATATATGGCCTGGGAAGAGGGAAGTAATTTTTTATTTCACTGAAAGCACTGGTAGACTTCCAAAGCCAACATTGCTCTTTGTCATTGAGTTTCTAAAGCATGTGTGTTCCAGTATAAGCAAAGCAATGAGCCAGCACCACAGGCTAGAACTGCCAGTTACCCTGTTCCTAAATTAGCTGAATGAGAACTGAGATACTAAAGATTGCCTAAGAGGTTTACAGTATTTACATCGTCTGATTAAATCAAATCTGGTCACATTCATTTAAATCATCTCCACTTCTAAGGTTACTTTACTACCCCTCTAAGAGTTTTTATGCCCAAAAAGTCAGCATCCACAAGTTAAACAGCAAAGCTGTTTTTGAAGATGTTAATCATTATTTTCTTATATAATCTTTGTGACATTTTTACTTTATAGCATGTTGTAGTTTTTTTTTAATAGTACTGTTTTATGAAAGTGCTGGATTACTTTCTCCTTTATTACTAAGTGAACCATGCAAATGGTAAAACTTCATATGAATTTCTCTGTCCAATGAGACCAAAGACAAATGTGAACGTTATGTATAGTAACATTTTCTTTTCTCCTGATTTTATGCATCTGCCTATATTTTATTTTCCAATTGAATACACCTTGCTTCAGATTGTTTGCATGATGAGTTGGAGTACGATACGTGTGCATATTATTATTCAGTTTCTTCTTATTTATTTATTACAGTTTATTCACTTTGTATGCCTATAATAGCTCCCTCTCTCAAATCCTTCCAGTTCCACTCTCCCTCCTTCTTCTCCCCCTATGCCCCTCCCCTAAGCCCACATATAGGGGAGAACCTTCTCCTCTTCTTTCTGACCTTGGCCTATCAGGTCTCATCAGGGATGGCTGCATTATCTTTCTCTATGGTCTGGCAAGGCTGTACTCCCCAGGGGAAGGTGATTAAAGATGAGTTCATGTCAGAGACAGCCCCTGCTTCCCAAACTAGGGAACCCACTTGGAAAATAAGCAGACTATGAACTTCCTATGAACAAGAGGTCTAAGTCCTCTCTATATATAGACCGTGGTTGGAATATCAGCCTCTGCAGATGCCCCAGAGCCCAGGTATTTCGGCCTAGGGCCACATAGTTTCAGCACAGAATTCCACCAGACCTTCAAAGAAGAGCTAACACCAATAGTCTTCAAACTATTCCACAAAATAGAAACAGAAGGAACATTACCAAACTCATCCTATGAGGCCACAGTCACCTTGATGCCTACACTGCACAAAGACCCAACAAAGAAAGAGAACTTCAGACCAATCTTGCTTATGAACATTGACACAAAAATACTCATTAAATACTCGCAAACTGAATCCAGGAACACATCAAAGATATCTTCCACCATGAGCATCTACCCTTCCTCCTAGGGATGCAGGGGTGATTCAATGTGATAAAATCCATAAGTGTAATACAGACTGAAAGACATCTCCTCATATGCCAAAAAAGCATTTGACAAAATTTAACACCTGTTCATCTTAAAAGTTTTGGAGAGATCAAGGATACAAGGCACAAACCTAAACATAGTAAAAGAAATATACAGCAAGCCTGTAGCGAACATCAAGCTAAATAGAGAGAAATTTAAATCAATCCAACTGAAATCAGGCACAAGGCAAGGCTGCCTACTCTCTCCTTATCTCTTCAACATAGTTCTTGAAGTCCTAGCTAGAGCAATAAGACAACTAATGGAATTCAAGGGGTTATAAATAGGAAAGGAAGAAGTCAAAATTATCACTATTCACAGATTATGTGATAGTATACATGAGTGACCCAAAAATTCTACCAGAGAACTCCTTCAGCTGACAAACACTTTGAGCAAGGTGGCTAGATACAAAATTAACTCAAAAAATTTGAAGCCAAGGGACAGATCATTAAGACAGAAGCTAAAAAGAGAAATAATGACACTTACAGAGGTCCTAAATCAAATGGACTTAATTGATGTGTACAGAACCTTTTACCAAACTCAAAAGTATACTGTCTTCTCAGCATCTCCTGGAACATTCTCCAAAAATGACCATATAGTCGCGCACAAAGGATGCCTCAGCAGATACAAGAAGATTGAAATAATCCTTTGTATCATATCAGACCAACATGGTATAAAAGTAGACCTCAACAATAATAAAAATAACAAAAAGTCCACATCCACATGGAAACCGAACAACTCTCTACTCAATGACAACTAGTGAGGGCGAAATAAAATAAAAAATTAAAGACTTCCTAGAATTCAATGAAAATGAAGGCACATTTTACTCTGACTTATGGGACACAATGCAAGCAGTGCTAAGAGGAAAGTTCATAGCACTGAGTGCCTTAAGCAAATGGGATAGACATCAGAAAAGGGAGAAAACAGGGAACAGGACATGAGTCACCACAGAGGAGGGACTCTGAAAGACTCTACCCAGCAGGTATTGAAGCAGGTACTGAGAATCATAGTCAAACTTTGGGCAGAATACAGGGAATCTTATGAAAGAAGAGGGGAAGAAAGACATAGAGCCAACAGGAGTTCTACAAGAAGAGCAACAGAACCCAAAATTCTGGGCACAGGGGTCTTTTCTGAAACTGATACGTCAACCAAAGCTCATGCATGGAAATAATCTAGAACATCTGCACAGATGTAGCCTATGGCAGCTCAGTTTCCAAATGAGTTCGAAGTAAGGGGAACAGGGGCTGTCTCTGACATGAACTCAGGAACTGGCTCTTTGATCACCTCCCCATGAGGGAGGAGCAGCCTTACCCGGCCACAGAGGAAGACAATGCAGCCAGTCCTGATGAGACCTGATAAGCTAGGGTCAGAGAGAAGGGAAGAAGGATCTCTGATTTCAGTGGATTGGGGGAGGGGCATGGAGGGAGAAGAAGGAGAGAGGGTGGGATTTGGAAGGGATGGGGGAGGTGGGATACAAAGTGAATAAATTGTAATAAATAAAAATAAATTTAAAAAATGAAATTTGAGGCATCTCATACAAGGAACTTAATGGCACAACTGAAAGCACCTGAAAAAAAAAAAAAAAAGAAGCAGATACACAAAAGAGGAGTATATGGCTGGAAATAATCAGACTCATGGCTTAAATTAATACATTACACATTGGGATACTTTTCAGCAATTAAAAACAAGGAAATCAAGAAATCTGCAGGCAAATGTTGGGATCTAGAAAACATCACCCTGAGTGAGGTATCCCAGAAGCAGATAGACACATAGTGTATATACTCACTTATAAGTAGATACTAGACCTATAAGATGGGATAAACATACTAAAATCTGTACACCTAAATAAGCTAAGCAAGAAGGAGGTCCCTGGGTAAGATGATCAGTCCTCACTTAAAAAGACAAATGGGATGGATATTGAAAGAAGGAGAAAACAGGAAACAGGACAGGAGCCTACCACAGAAGTTTTCTGAAAGACTACACAGCAGTGTAGTATAGCAGATGTTGAGACTCTTAACCAAACTTTGGCAGAGTACAGAAAATTCTATGAAAGAAGGAGGAGATAGTGAGACCTGGAGAGGACAGGAGCTCCAGAAGGAGAACAACAGAACCAAAATATCTGGGCACAGGGGTCGTTTCTGAGACTGATACTCCAACCAAGGTCCGTTCATGGATATAACCTAGAACCCCTGCTCAGATGTAGCCCATGGCAGCTCAGTATCCAAGTGGGTTTCCTTGTAAGGGGAACAGAAACTGTCTCTGACATGAACTCAGTGGCTGGCTTTTTGATCCCCCCCCCCCGAGGGAGGAGCAACCTTGCCAGGCCACAGAGGAAGACATTGCAGCCAGTGCTGAGGAGACCTGATAAGCTAGGGTCAGATGGAAGGGGTGGAGGATCTCTCCTATCAGTGGACTTAGAGAGGTGCAGGGAGAAAATGAGGGAGGTAGGGTGGGATTGGGTGGGAAGGAGGGAGGGGTTATAGCTGGGATACAAAGAGAATAAAATGTAATTCATGTAAAAAAAATTAAAATTTAAGAAAGAAAGAAAGAAAGAAAGAAAGAAAGAAAGGAAGGAAGGAAGGAAGGAAGGAAGGAAGGAAGGAAGGAAGGAAGAAAGAAAGAAAGAAAGAAAGAAAACAATTCAACCATTGATAACATCAAGAGCTGGTTCTTTGAGAAAATCAACAAGATAGACAAGCCCTTAGCCAAACTAAAAGGCAGAGTGACACTGTTGAAATCAGAGATGAAAAGGGAGGCATAACAATAGACAATGAGGAAATCCAATGAATCATTAGGTCATACTTGGACCTCATGAAACTGAAAAGCTTCTGTAAAGCAAAAGACACTGTCATCAAAACAAATAGACAGCCTACAGATTGGGAAAGAATCTTCACCAACCCTTTATCTGACAGAGGGCTAATATCAAGTATATATAAAGAACTAAAGAAGCAGAAAAGCAACAAACCAAGTAATCCACTTAAAAAATGGGGAACAGAGCTAAACAGAGAATTCTTGAAAGAGGAACGTCGAATGGCAGAGAAACACTTAAAGAAATGCTCAACCTCATTAGCCATTAGGGAAATGCAAATCAAAACGACCCTGAGATTTCACCTTACACCCATCAGAATGGCCAAGATGAAAAACTCAAGTGATAGCACATGCTGGAGAAGTTGTGGAGAAAAGGGAACCCTCCTCTATTGCTGGTGGGAATGTAAACTGGTTCAACCACTCTGGAAGTCAATCTGGCGCTTTCTCAGACAACTAGGAGTAGTGCTACCTCAAGACCCAGCTATACCACTCCTAGGTATATACCCAAAATTTGCTCAAGTACACAACAAGGACATTTGTTCAACCATGTTCGTAGCAGCTTTATTTGTAATAGCCAGAACTTGGAAACAACCCAGATGTCCATCAACGAAGGAATGGATACAGAAATTGTGGTATTTTTACACAATGGAATACTACTCAGCAATCAAAAAGGAGGAAATCATGAAATTTGCAGGCAAGTGGTGGGATCTAGAAAAGATCATTCTGAGTGAAGTATCCCAGAAGGAGAAAGACAAACTTGGTATATACTCGCTTATATAGACCTACAAGACATGATAAACATAATGAAATCTACACACCTAAAGAAGATAATCAAGAAAGTGGACACAGGCGAAGGTGATTAATCCTCATTTAGAAAGTCAAATGGGATGTGCATTGAACTTACGACAGGAGTCTACCACAAAAGGCATCTGAAAGACTCTACCTAGCAGTGTTTCAAAGCAGACACTAAGACTCATAACCAAACCCTCGGCAGAGTGCAGGGAATCATATGAAAGAAGGGAAGTTAGTATGATATGGAAAGGATAGGAGCTCTACAAGGACCAAATATATCTGGGCACAGGGTCTTTTCTGAGACTGACACTCAACCAAGGACCATCTATGGATATAACCTAGAACTTCTGCTCGGATGTGGCCTGTGGTAGTTCAGTAACCAAGTAGTTTTCCAAAGTAAGGGGAACACGGACTATTTCTAACAGGATCTCAAGGGCAGGCTGTTTGACACCCCCCCCCCCCAGGGGAGGAGCAGTCTGTTAGGCCACAGAGGAGGACTTTGCAGCCAGCCCTGAAGATGCCTGATAAAACAGGGTCAGATGAAAGGGGAGGAGGTCCTCCCCTATCGGGGGACTTGGAAAGGGGCAGGGAGGAGACCAGGGAGGGAGTGTGGGGTTGGGGAGGGAATGGGGGAGCGGGATACAGCTGGGACACAGAGTTAACAAAATGTAACTAAAAAGAAAAATAAAATAAAAAAAAAGAAAGTCTTCTATTTGTTGCATATTTATCTAATAATGAAGATGCTAAAGACAAGTGATAAATCAATAATTACTATTAATAAATCTAGGGATTTTACAAAAAAAAAGTCTTTATGCAATAAAATTTGAAAATGTAATTGAAATGGACAGTTTTCTTGATAGATTCCATTTACCAAAGCTGAATCAAGATCGTGAAAATAGATTAAATAGTCCTATGTCTACTAAGGAAATAGACGCTGTCATCAAAAGTCTCCCTTCCAAAAGAAGTCCAGAGCCATAGGATGTTTCAGAGCATATTTATTTCCTTCCTTCTAACAATTTGTGTTGATTATGACCTCCCCTCTCTCAACTCTTACCCATCCTCTCCCCTTTTCACTTTGCCAGATCAGGGATCAGAATGGTGCAGGCCTCCCAGTGTCTGTGCCTTGTTTCTTGTGATACTGGGTTAAATAATACTGCAGTAATTATCTTGAGGTTAATAATAAACATTATGTAACCCAACAGGTTTTTTTGTTTAAATTCAATACTTGAAATTCTAAAATGGACTTGTTTCTTTAATTCCTTTCTCCCTGACACAATCAAATAAGTAAATATAGAACTCTAATTTTGATTGATATTTAATTTGTTAATTTGCTTTATAGCCAAAATCCATAAATTAAGTCCATAAATTAAGTATGTTAAGTATATTAATTATGTATATCAGTGGATATATTATAGATTATGTTTCATGTAAACTAAATTAAAAATTTTCTTTGAGTGAAACTTATTAAATATTCAGATTAAACAAAAATCTAACTACTTGCAGTACTAGGTGCTGATACACTACTAGTCACTTGGTAAGTGAATTATAGTACTCATCAATATATTTGCACAAGTGTAAAATTATGTAAAATTTTACATAACTATGATATTTTGATGTCAATAGATAATTGGTAAAATCTGATTTATTCACATTATTTTCACTAACTTAATGATATTCTTGGATAAAATTTAATGGTGAGGTGATATTGTTTCTTTATTTTTTTTTCCAGATTTGAGGACTGAACCCAGGGTCTTGCACTTACTAGGCAAGCGCTCTACCACAAAGCTAAATCCCCAGCCCCATGATATTGTGTCTTAATAACATGTTTTTAGCATGACAGGGAAAAGAAGAGAAACATAGCCATTCCAAATAAGCCTTGCCATTGCAGGGGGCAGAGATGAAAGCAGACAGGGTTTGGCAGGGTGCGCTATTGTGTAAACAGACACAGCCTATGCAGAAATGCTGTACAATACATAGCACAAGAAGAGGTGGGCCTTGACATACTAGTCAAGATCTCTGAGATTCAAGTACGAAATGAAACCCAGTAAATTAGCCTTCAACTCCAGACAGAGAAGAGGTGCTGCTGAGTTCTAAACCTTGAAGTAGATAAAGACATGCAAAAAAAAAAAAAAAAAAAAAAAAAAGTCAAGATGTTTACTCCTGGTTTCGAGATGAGAAAGTTAAATACCACAGAGATGGTTTCAGGAAGCCATAGGATATGATAGACAGTAAACTCTCTGTAATTCTGGAATGATTACTAATGAAATGCTCTATAGATTGCAGAACTTCTTTTAAGAATGGAGCTAGGACTTGGAGTCATGCAGTTTATAACTCGTAAAACTTATTGCACAATGCATTCATGAAGCATGAATGTCACTCTACAAAAAAGAACAATGCAGCTGCAGAATATGTCAGCTCCAGCAGGTGAATGATGATTGTATGAATGTGGAAATAAATGTTTTTGTAAAAATTAAATGCTCAGACAAAGAGTTAGAGTGAGATATAATTTAGGTGGCTACTTTGACAAATTTTGAATTTTTCATGTGTCTTGGAAATGTTTCTATTCTCTCATTTTCTCTTAGTTAATTAAATATTCTATAGATTATGTATTACAATTTCTTAGCATTCCACATGCATGATTATTAATCTCAATACTATAATAACAAAAGTGGCTTATTAGAGAAGAATCATAGACTTTTAAAACACAATTTTTATTATTTAATTTTTAAAATTATAATATAGGTATATCTATTCTTCTTTCCATTTCCTCCCTTTAAATTCTGCCCTTTCTTCTCCTTCCTCTTTTTCAAATAACTAATTGTATCACACACACAGACACATTTTTCTCAATGCAAGCTACTTTGTAAAATGTTACTTGTATATGTGAATTATTTAAGGGCTAGAAAGATGTCTAATTGTGAAAGGCACTTGATCTTCTTGCAGAGGGATTGAGATTGGTTCAAAGCATTCATACTTGACAGCATTAAATTGCCGTAACTCCAGCTACTTAGGATCCAGTGCCCTTTACTGACATACTTAAAAGCACTACTGCAGGCATGTATATATGCATACAAATGTACACACACACACACACACACACACACACACACACACACACGTAAAGTAAATCTCTAAATACTTATTTCACAAATTATTATTATTCATATATTTACACATAGTAATTGATTACATCATGACAATTTCACTCGTATGCACAACAAGTTTTGACCATACTTGTCCCTCTTTATGTACTCTTGTCTCTCTTCCTGCTCATAATCCTTTTCTTAACAAGATCTACCCATGTGTTTTGCATTTTTGTTTTTTAATTAGCTTACAGGGTAATGGGTTTCATTAAAGTAAATAAAATTAAAATATTAGAATATAATACTGTAGTATAGGTTATACTATAAAAATGAAAAATAACTACTACTTATTTTCAGTAAATAGAAAATGAAAACATATTTTTCCCCCTTGCATTACAGTTCAGTATAACTATTGGGACTTAAAAATAAATTTTTTAATTCTGAGTTTTCCTACAAGAAAATGAAGCCTGAAGGGCATCTAAGTTTTTCAGAAATCTTGCAGACAATTATAACATTGGCCAAATCTGATCCAGCCAGAAACAAATCATAGACATTTACAAGCAATGTTTTGTCCTAAAGGCCACGGATAATAAATAGCTCTACCAAAGATCATTTTAGCATCCTGACAACATGGATCTAGGGAAGATCAGGGACAATGACAAGCCAAGGCTATGGGATTAAAAAAAAAAAAAAAAAAAAAAAAAGGAAGAGATGCTGGGCTGCAGCAAAATGAATGATGCACATATGAAGGGACAGAGGCATAGAGCCAGTGACTGCAGGAGGAGGGAATCAGAGAAGCAGAGAGAAAAGAGCTTCTAAGTCACCATAGCAACAATGAAGGTGGCTGGACTGAGAGTAGTGTGTTTTGTTCAGTGACTCAGGCAGCAAGGATACAGATCAACAGCAAGACACCGATGAATGTGGCTGTTCTGTGAGAGAGAGCTGTTTTGTATTCAAATGATGTCTTTAAAGTGTCACCTGTGTTAGAAGTCATGCCCTATTTTTGTTTTCTGTTTTTATAAGTCCTTATCACATTAAAAAAAAATTGTGAGTGTCTGGGTTTTTGCAGTCTAATAGATCCTAATAATACCCATTTTGTTTATGTTTTTAATCATATGAGTGCTCAATTGGCATGATAAATATTTCACCTTGATTAATTCAGAAGCAAATGGATTAAAATGCAAAATGGCAAAATTCAAGGTCTAGTAAGACATGTTTTTATTACAGAACAACTTCGTATACAAAGTAAAGGATTATTTAGAAATTAAATTCTTGTGAGCAGAGTAAATTACAGACATCTGATAGAGTGGAAAATATAATTCTTATTGCTTTGGAAATAGCAATATTTCATTTTCAAAGAAAGATATCTCTTTTGTTCATAGATATATATAGGTACAATATGACCTTAACTGAGAAATGATTTTTTTAGCAAAAAGTTTATAAGCAACCAAGTTTTATTTTAATTATATTCTTTTCCTTTGATCAATCATTTCAAAAGAGAGTAAACTACTATTAATTCCACAGAGAATGTTTTTTTTTTCTTTTTCACTGTCCTTTTTTTTTTTTTCTTATTAGTTACATTTTGTTAACTCTGTGTCCCAGCTTTATCCCGCTCCCTCATTTCCTCCCAACCCCACACTCCCTCCCTGGTCTCCTCCCTATTTTCTCTGCATGTTGACTTCCAGTTATATAATTTTGAAAAAGTATTTTGGACGACATAATGTTTTCTATATTAAATGTTGAACATTGACATGTCTGATATTCATTTGGTTCTAGTTCCCACCTTGGACATATGCAACCTAAAGCAATCAGCACATCCTTATAACCCATTATTCGGTGCCCTGCTCAGAGATGTAGTTTCCAACGCATTTTTATCCAAGTCAGACATCTTAGTCCATCCTTGTGTCATTTTCTAATCTCTCCCGGAAAGACACTGTAATAATAATAATGATAATAATAATAATAATAATAATAATAACTCAAAAGTGTACAATTTAAAATCTCCAAAGCTCAAATGTGAAATAGAATAACTAAAATAATGCAAGAATAAATCAATAGAAATATTAAAGGAAATGGAAACATACTGATAGACCTTGGAAATGTACTACGTGTGAATACTGGTAACTGTGAATTTGAATAACAAAGTACAACTATATATTTCAAAACTGCTCACAATGTTCTATTTACATTTAAATGTCTCTAAAATCTAATAATAGAGAGTAGAAATGTTTTTTTCTGACTATGCCACAGATTGAACCAAGATAATGCTGCCACCATTAGAAGAGAAATGTCAATTTCTACATTTTCTTGTTCCACGAATGCTCTGTTACAATTTAGCTTATGCATAAAGATTAAGGTTTAGCATACAAATTTCATGATATCAGATGTATAAGATAAGACATGGGCATGATCTTTTACTTTGGATATCATTGGATGATGGGAATCTCAGATAAAGTGTAATTTCAATGCATTTCTGTTATGGCATTTTCAAGTGAGTGAAATGTAATTCTGGAGATTACGTTGTGGAGACTCACCTTCACTCACTGTGGGGAAGGCCACCACAGAGATGTTTCAGTAGACTGTAGGTTAGTGGAAGCCTGACTGTGGGACCCATGGCAGATGTTCTCACTGGTGCAAAAAGCTAGTGTAGCTGCTGGAAAAGACTGGCCCTGAGACTTCAGATCAATAGACTCTCTAGGGTGTAATTATACCCTGGGACAACCACAGGCATTCACCATTTAGGCAAGTTCCTGAAACCTGATGTATGAGCTGCTGAGTATACTGGGCTCCATTCCAACATAACTACAACAGAGAATAAAAGATTATTCTCAAGCTTTAAAATTTAATGTTGGCCTTTTAGGTGTTTTGGATTCACTTGCTGGCCATTACTCATTTCTTTCTGACTACTGCTGCCTTCCCCATTTGGAGTGATAATTTCTGTCTTAGATGTTCCCCACCATTGCATTTTGAAGAAGATAATTTGTTTAGTTTCATAGGTATGCAGTTTTAGGGTAAGTTATGTAGTTGAATTATTCCCTCACTTAAAGGTCTGAGTTAGATGATATTTGATGAGAGCCTAGATTCTAGTTGATCATGAAAGGATTTAAGACTTGAGGGATAGTAAGACTGAATCCATCAGTGATTCACCTAAGAAGAATATGTACTTGGGAATTGCGTTAGTAGAATTCTCTACCTTGCATGTATCCATGCAAATTTTATAATTAAATATTAAACTCTGAGGTAATGCTCCATAGGCGTAGTATGGAAAGGCAATCTATCATGACAGTACTACCATCACAAAGGAGTCATAAGTAATTATAAGAGAGTTCTGGCATACAGGTCTGTCCTTCTTGTTATACATAGACACATACGAGCAAAGACTTCACAAAAGGAACCATTATCTTCTGACATTTCCGTAATAGAATTTCCAAAATACTGAACTGGGAGAGGCAAGATGCTATTTCTTATAAATACTCCATTCAATATATGCTTTTTCAAGACTGAAATAAAATTAAGATAGTAAGAATCAGTAATAAGGGTATGGTGGGGTTAGACAAGTAATTATTCTTCTACTGTCATAAGCAAGCAGAGGAAGAGATTAATGATGAAGTATTTACAGACTGCCCAAGAAGCAGTGAAAACAAACAGGAGGCAGGGTGAGAAGCTGAAAAGAAAATATATCAATTAAAAATAATTTATTGAAAAATTAAAAAGAAAAAGGAAATAGAATGCACACTAATATTTTGATTCTTTGTAGTTGTTTTATTTTTATTTTTTGAGACGGGGTTTCTCTATGTGCAGTTTTGGACTTGTTTTATAGATCAGGATGATTTCAAACTCACATCAGTCTGCCTGCCTCTGGCTCTCTGAGTGATGGAATTAAAGGCAAGTAGAGAGCAATTAAAACTACAAGTACACTTCGTAAAGATGGGAGGGGATAACTTTGCTTTTGAAACCTCAGTAAAATTGAGCAATAACAAATAATAAAGACTGACCTACTGACAGATTGCAATCACCAAAACTGATGATGTCTGACATCTCTCTCATATTTCCAAATATAATTTGCCTATTAGTTTGACAATAGTCTCATTACATTCCTAGGGAAATTAAGTAGACTTACATCTCATTAATATCATACCATCAATTGGCATTGTAAAGTATTTGGGAAACACAATGCCATTGAAACATGCAAATTTTAACTTTTTACAGTGTGGTAAAGCATTGTTTTATCACTACTCTCTTCCAAGATGATGTTGTCCTGTGCAGTTAAAACACCTAAGAGACCACAGAAAGAAAAATTAGACACTCAGAAAACACTAAGTACAACTCTTACTCAAGAAAATTACATTTAGTATTTTCTCTTAATGTAAATATTTCTTTTGCTATAGCTCTGATTTTATTTTCTTCAGTTCTTTGACAGTCTGGCAATTTCTTTTTTTCTGCCCTTTTATTCTCCACATTAAAGAAATACTCATGTACAAGTGAGTTTTGAGAATATGTTACTAATTTGTGTACTCAAATGGGTTCTCTCTACATAAGTCCAAGTCTATATTGACATATTTTCAAGCAATTTATATACAATTTTTAGATTTCAAATGGATGTTGCAGTATAATAGGTAACTTTCTAAATTGATCTCTCAATGGTGGCACATATTCTTCTACTGAAGATACATTCTTGGCATGAAAAAATGAAGATGAAAGTGTAATTGTGATAGAAGTTGTTTAGTATATATTTGAACTCTTCTTCCTGGCAATTAGATAGTAGACATTTGACTAGCTAGAGATCCATAAGTGAAAGTTGCTTATCTCATAAAGATCAGAGAAGACTTAAGTTGTATAAAAGTTACCTACATTGTCTTTTGTTCCAATGTAGCTAACTTAAGAGTCATCTTGAGACACCCATATTATTAAACATTAAAGCTTACAGAAGACTAAACATGAGAAATACAAGAAACAGAAATTTAATTTCATTGAAAGCATCAGTTAAAAAAAGAAATGTTAGTATGCTGAACCATTAACATTGTAAGGTTAATTTGTATTAACAAAATAGTTGGTCTGCCTTCATTAGTAGAGGACACTAAAAAGAAGTAAGTGATCAGGTCATATTAATTTTCCCTTAATTAAATTGAAATTGTAGAGTAAGGAAGCATAATCCTTTCTAATTTAAAGGTTTGTGTACTTTAAAGTATAGGGAACTAACCTATAATTTTACATGTCCTAGATATAAATATAAGCAATTGAAATCTTCTACATTTTGTTATATATTCTTATCGCATTTATTTTTAAACAGAACTAATGATAAAAATACGAACATAAAATAAACCTTTGAAAATTGATTCTATCTTTATCACTGGTATTATACATTTACATGTACACTGGGAAAAAATTAAGAAATATTAATGTAAATAACTCAAACTCTTGGTGCATTGATTTATAAAGAGATGATATGATCTCTGTCAATGCATCCAAACTTTACATCAAATTTTAGTGGGGATTTAAAAAAAAATATATGTTGTGTCTGTGTCAGACTGCATCTTGATCCGTAGAATTAGCTGCTGAGATTTATCAGAAGAGAATCTATGCAGCCCTCCAGATGATGTGAGCAGATTGTTCAGGGTTTCAGTCTCTCATTCCTGTAGAGCCAGCATGGGCACATGTCTACCATATCATTGGTTCTGTGGATTTCCTGAAACTGCCTTGCCCTTGATCAGAGCAGAACTCAAGGTTGACCACAATCAGATAACTTATCCCTGTATCCTCACATGGCATGAGAAACAACAGCTAGGGTTCTGTTAACTGATCATAAGAACACCTACATTCACAAAGGCTTCACTCATAAAATAAACCAACCAACCAAACAAACAAAAAACAAGTATGGCATTGACCTCATTGTCAACAGTCTCTTGCAGATTAGACTTCAACATGTGGCTATTGGAAAGGGTCAGTACTCAGTAGCAGTGCCCAAGCAACAGGCGTCCTGAGGAAGTGCAGAGAAAAGCTGTGCTAAGCTACTCTTTGCAAACACAAAAGATTGCTGTTAATAGTGTCAGGGGTTGGCTCTCTCCCTTGAGATGGGTCTCAGGTTGGGCCAGGCATTGGTTGGCATTCCTTCAATCTCTGTTCTATCTTTATCTATGCAAGTATTGTAGGCAGTTAAATTTTGGGTCAAAGTTCTTATCACAATCACTGTTACAGAAGGAAAGGGACAGAAAGAGAAAGTGAAACGATACTATACACTGAATATTTAAAATTCATAAAAACAAACAATGAGTAAATTATAGAATGGAATAGTAATTATTGTCCAATTAGCTCCTAAAAAGGGAATGAATAAATGAGCACCCCATTGTGATCAGCGGGGGCAAGGCAAAATCAAAATCAAATCAAGAGAAGGAGTATAGGTGAAGGGAGGAACATGTTGATTTAGACTTACTTTCATTCTGGCTTTCTCTAAAGATTGGTTCATTTGTCTTCTTTTTTATTTTTTCTCATTTATTTTATTCACTTTGCACCCTTGTAGCTCCTTCCTTCCTCTCTTCCTAGTCCCCACTCTTCTATCTTCCCCTCCCCTTTTCCTCAGAATAGAAGAGCTCTCTTTCCCATGCACCCCAGCTCATCAAGTTGTATCAGGACTGAATGAGTCCTCTTCCCTGTGGCCTTCCCAACCGATGACTGGCCCAACCAAAGACCCACCTTATGCTGAGAGTGCCAGCCCCTGCCACTATGAATAATACTCTGCTAAGCTTGGAGGCAGGAGACTGTCAGAGTTGTCCCAGGAGCTCCTCAACACAGATGGTGAGATTCATGGCCAAACATTGTTCAATGCATAAGACGTCGTGGGGAATAGTGGGAAGAAAGAGAAAAGGACCCAGAAGTGACAGCAGCTCCACAAGAAAAACGACAAAGTCAACTAACCATGGCTCAGAGGGGTTTGCTGAGACTGAAGCACCAACAAAGGATCATGCATGAACTGGACCTAAGGCCCCTACAAGGATGTAGTGGATGGACAGCTTAGGCCCCAAGTGGGTACTCTAGTAAGGAACATAGAGACTACATAGGAGAGGGACTCACTTGCTAGCTTTTGGATCATTCTTCTCTTTTTATTCATTTAAAGCATTCTGACTAAAAGTTAACATTATGCTACAATATAGTTTATAATAAATTGCCACCTACACTTCAGTAATATCACATTATCATTTGTTATATCTTTAACTTGGAATACCTTTCTGAATGAAAAGAGTTAATGATAATAGCAGTTAAAGTGCAAATACTGTAGAATGATTTTAAATAACCAAGACTTCCATCTTTCATATCTTAAAACCAACTGTAAAACGGGTGATGACAAATCAAACAAACACCTTTTGGTAATACAAGAAAATTGGGTGTGTAGAAAAGTAAACAAATATATTATTTCATAAATTTGTTTGCAAGTTAGGGTCAAAGAGAGTTGAGTGATCATTTACAAAAGTGGCTTTAAATTGTCAGTAAATATGATTACATTATATGTAAACATTTCATAAACATAATTGGTAGATTTATCTTTATTACAAAAGTTTGATCACACTCTTTTGTGATACTAGTGCTTTAAGGTTGCCTAATATGTGGCTATTTCAACTGTGTCTCTGTTAGTACAGAAAATAACTGAACTTAATGAGCCCTTCTTGTTTGGGCCATGATTTCACAAAGAAGCAAAGTGTGAGAGTGTGTACACCTGCGTGCACATGTGCGTTCATTTTTGTGTGTGAGTGTGTGATTCTGTTCATCTTTGTACTCGTGTACACTGATGTAGCATGTTTAGCTTTCAAGTTATCAGCGTTTAATGAAGCGATATAAACAATATTATGAACACTATTGTAAAAGGAACTTTAATTCTCTTGGGGTAATTGTTGCCTCAGAGGATTATTGCCTCTGAATGCTAATTTAGGCTCAGACCTGAAAGCTTCAAGCATCCCTACAATCTAACCTAGGCCTAGAACTTACTGCTTAATCAGCTCACCATTTCTTGTTCTTTCTGTGCTCTGTCACGGCTTGTTCTGTTTTCACCTCTCTCTGTAAAACTCTCCTGATAAAACTGCCTATTTTGTCAAATCTGCTCTAATTCATCACTTTTTCTGCCACTCAATTAAACTTCACTTTCAAAAATGGGTGCTTCCTTCTACAAACTAACTTTACCTTCACTGTTTGGGATAAAAGCTGTGTAAAACCATGCTTGGACATGAGCTTTTCTTTACCTGAGTCTTGCTCTAAACCATGCTGGCCTTGAACTCAGATAGGCTAGCCCCTGTCCCCTAGATTGCATGTCTGTATTCTAGCTGAATTGCATAGCCCTAGAAGGTCTTTGGATGAGACCGCTTGCCAGAGTAGCCATGTTCTGAATTAAAATTCCTGTACACACTATAAAAACTTTGTATTTTTAGGGACATTATTTAAATTCATTTGAATAACACTGAAATCAAAGTATCAAAGTTACATTGTAATATTTTTAGAAAAAAAAATCAAGTTGATTTTTATCTGTTAAGACTTAACAGAATACCCAATCTAAAATAGTTTTGATGCTTAAATTTAAAAATTGATAAACTGTAATTCATAATTTTAGAATTATTTTGCATATAGCCTCTTTTTCTAAATCTTTCAAAATTACTGAGATAAAACCTAAGTTCAGCTTGCATTTCCATTAATACATACATATAATTTAATCATCTCCTTTCTTTCACAGATAAATTTTTTCATTGCAAATAAAACAGCTAAATATTTCCCTCCAATGAATTTTGGTCAATAAAGCTAAATGTACTTGTGAAATTAATAATCTTTTCGTTATTATTTCCAGAATTTCAAGTCATTCAATTTGAATCTCTTAGGATACTGGATACATGAATGGATACATGAAAACAGTAACAGTGATGATATCTGAACCTTTCACTTTTTATATTTATCTCTTAATTGAGAGCCATCATGAATGAGTCTACTGTTCCTTCTAAACATACTACTTTGAATTTATATTATTTTACGTTAGGAGTGTTTTGCCTGGATATATGTCTTGTACCTCCATAGGCCAAGGATAGCATGTAAATGGTGTTATAGTCAGTTGTGAACCTAGGTCAGTTGTGAGTACTAGGTCCTCTGCAAGACCAACAAGTGCTCTTAACTGTTGCATCATCTCTCTCATCCTGTGGACTTAAAGTGTGCTTACAACATTCCAAACTGTTAACTGGTTGTCTACTCCATGTAAGACACAGTAAAAAAATACTATCTTTGAACAAGAAAATATCCATTTATCAGACTCACACTCTACTGGTGTTTTGATCCTGAACCTCAGGAATGCTAAGTAATAAATCCAGAAGCCACTGGAATATTTTTTAAGGAAGTCAGTGTAGATTAAGACATATTTATTTATATGATTAATGCGCAGATATACTGAGAGTCCTTTGAAGAGTGTGCAAATGTTAGTACTTGCAGATCCATGCTGAGTGGCCATTTTCTCCATGGGAAGATATAGCAATTTCCTAAAGTCACAGCTGTTGCTCTCTCAGCTCCTAGGTGAAGCAGATGAGCAGTGATTACCATTTTCACTTTATTGACATTTAATTGCTCAGCTGTGAATAGTGCCCATAATTTGCTTAGTTAAACCTCCTGTCAGAAAAAATCTCCTACAGGTTGATGGTGGGACAAAAGGTTAGCACTCTAAAGAAAGGAGTAAAGGTGGAGGAATTTTTGGAGTCTTCTTCCATTCTTTCCAGTCTTATGTTCACCTTCTGCCTGTACATATATCAGATACCTTTCAATTACAGTTACTTGTCTTTGACATAAGACTTGGGAAAACACTGTTATGTTCCCCCTTCTCTCTAGGTTTGGACTTAAACTCTTTCCATAAGTTAATTTTAAAAGCTGAATTTTTTTCTTTTCTTAATTTACTATGTTGGACTAAGATAAGCATTCAGTTCTTATATCAATTTTTATATATATATATTGTTTATTCAGTTATGTATTTTGATAAAAATTTCAAGATGTGAATCTTTCCAGTTTATTGAAATGTCTGATGTTTTATCCTGAACTATAAATTTTTACTTTCTCTCAGTTTTAGCTTCCAGAATTGACCTACTTTATTCTCTATATTTCAATTAGTAAAAAACCCTTATAACTAATGAGGTAACACTCCATTTAATATGAGTCTATATCTTCAACAAATTTGATCTAGTGAATGCATAGATAAATGTAGTTTTTATGCTTAAGACTCCATATATTCCCACCCACAAGCAGATGCAATGATGGAGAACTCCCCTTTTCAGTGGACTTAGGGGAAGAGGATGAGAGGAAGAGGGAAGGAGGGTGGGATTGTAGGAAGTTCAGAGAGGGGCTTCAATCTGGATATATAATACATTAATTGAAAAAGAAAAAGAAAACTAAAAACAAAAAAAAACACTCCATATATTAAATAAAAATTCATAGCTAAATCATTTAAAAATCATTTTAGAATTTTAATTTTAGAAAGTATAAAAGTATGAGTCTCATTTCTTCTCCAGACCCATTGCTAAGTGATGCAAAATTTCATGAAATTCTTTGTTACTGTCATGGTTGGTGATGAGGAATGAGCGGAATATCTCAAAGCTAGTTCTCACTTTCACTTCTTACTGCATGACCTAGAGTAAGTTCATATGTCTAAACACGCTCAACATTAAAAAAGTCAGTGCAGCTGGAGGAAGTGAAATGCATGATTAGATGGTCTAAGGGTGATTTATGTTTCTTGCATTTGAAGAGAAGCAAGCATTGTAAATCAAATCCAAAAGCACTAGAACTGATGGGTGTTATTTTGTATTCTCAAGTAAAATCACTTGATAAGAGTCTGTAATAAAGTTTGATAAACTACTTGTCACTGGCAAAATCTGCATGTGAATTTTTATAAAGGAAAGTTACATTGTCACATAAAATATGTGATTAAACATAGCTGTGACTTTGTTTTGTCACATTGTCCGTGGTCATGTTTGTATTAACAGAAGAGTTGATAATTATAATAAAAATCTATCTGGCTTTCAATACTAAAAATATTGACTATCTGAATTTTAAGACAGAAATATCATTAAGTGCTATGATGTCAAAACTCAGAGAGGATAAATTTATTTTGTCTTTTGATAATGTCTTATATGCAAGACACTAAAATAAATTGTTCTCTGTAATTAGTAGACCAATGGCATTAAGATATGTGTTGGCCATGAATATGATTTCAACATAAGATCCAATCAAAGACACTAAAACTATATTCTTTAGGATCTTCTTGAAGGACCATTTCAGGATTCTACCTTATTTCTCTTAAAAGATTCTACCATGCCTTGTAGACTACCTATCTATGGTATAAAACCATAGATTGTCTCTGTGTCTACCCAAGAGAGATCAGAATGAAAATATGACAGTCCTCCCAGCATTAAGTTATTTACTCCACATTTTCTTTTATTAATATTTTTCTGTAATTCAACCATTCTATATTTTATCTTCTACTAGTGAATAAAAATAAAGGAGCTCAGACAAGGGTGGTTTGGATGTGTCAAATACAACTATTGGGTTTGCATTTTATCTTTGAGTTGAATTTTTTTTCAAGAAAAGTGTAATTTGAAATCTTCCACATAACAGTTCCTTTAGTTTAATACATGTTCACTAGATTCGATAGGATTATATGAGTTTTGTTCTCATCTCATTGACCAAATATGTACAAAAGATATCTTTATGTCTCATAGTATTATAGATGCCAGCTATAATACTATAGCTGTAATAGTATAATACTATAATAGTATTATAGAAGGCACAGGAGCCATTGCATTGACCATGATTGTGTTTACTTACTACATAGATTGTTAAATTTCTGTGGAGCGAAGAAAGAAAAATGGGTTTTAAAACAGAGTTGTGCTAGGATTTTCATGTTCCAACTTCCATTGACCTACTTCCTCCCAAGATGCTCCACTTGCTAAAGGTTCCACAAAGATGTCATCAGTATTGTAGTCTTTTCTTTTACAGAAGACCTGGGCTTATTTCTCAGCACCTAGATTGTGTAACAATAGGACTACAGTTACAGGGAATTTATCCAGTGCTCTTTTTTGACCTCCATGTGTTCCTGTATACATATGGTACACATTCATACATTCAGGCATAAAATAAATAAATCATAAATATTTGAAAAAGCTTTCCATTGAATTGTAAAAGCACTACTTTCTTGTAAAAAGTTAAATATACAGTTTCTTCAATTGCTATGAGGGGTTGGTAAAGCTCTGCACTCAGCACAATTGGAACACACCTAACTTGTCAGA
Source organism: Psammomys obesus (assembly GCF_907164565.1). Taxonomy (NCBI): domain Eukaryota; kingdom Metazoa; phylum Chordata; class Mammalia; order Rodentia; family Muridae; genus Psammomys; species Psammomys obesus. Next base: position 47,866,724 of record NW_026591086.1, read on the forward strand.
AACTGGTAGTAGATAGCACTGGTGCAATCTAGATAAGGACATCCCACCTTTCTCTGATGTAAACCCACAGTGTCTTAACACTTAGCAAGTCTTGCAAACAGGTTGCATTTAATGGAGTATATAGGGAAATTATTGATCATTTCTTTCAATGAAGTAATTCAAAATTTAACAAAAACTTTAAACAAATTTTGTTTAATACCACAAGCTTTCAATGGAGGGGAAAGTCAAGGTGACCATCAAATTGCATTTGAAATCATTCCTGAGAATGCAAAACCAGAGCAATTTATTTCAGTGCCTGACAGTCAACAACTATTAAAAGCCACTGACTGAATCCAGTCCTGTTTTCCTGTGCCGTCAGAATAAAATAAATCTTGTCAACTAGTTCTCTAAAAGATAGTACAACTTCATCAAGTAGTATCTGCCAAACATTGGTCTTGCCTTCTTATCACAAATAGAAAATGAATGTTTTTCTATCAGATTCATCACGGGTAATTTCTAGATATCAGGAAATTGTGTTCAGCTGTTTCTATTAGAGCTAAGCATAGATTTGCCTGAAGCTGAATTAAAGAAAAATTTCCTATAGAGAGAGTGATTCTGTCATATAAGAACCAAATTTAGGTTAAATTCTAGTGCAGATCTAAGGTCTAATTTTCTGGGTTCAGCAACAACTTACCAAGCACAACAAATAAACTTCATAGTTCACTAAAATAAGTTTCCTCAATGTCTACATTTTAAAAGTTTATTTTTTATTAATTACACTTTATTCACTTTGTATCCAAGCTGTAGCCACCTCCTTTTTCCCTTCCCAATCCCACCCTCCCTCCCTTCCTCTTCTCCACCCATGCCCCTCCACAAGTCCACTGATAGGGAAGGTCTTCCTCCACTTCCCTCTGACCCTTGCATATCAGGTCTCATCAGGACTGGCTGCATTATCTTCCTCTGTGGCTTGGTAAGTCTGCTCCCCATTCAGGGGGAGGTGATCAAAGAACCAGCCACTAAGTTCGTGTCAGAGACATTTCCTTTTCCCATTACTGGGATACCATGGTAAAACATCTATGCAGGGGTTCTAGGTTTCCATGCATGGTCCTTGGTTGGAGTATCAGTCTCAGAAAAGATTCCTGTGTCCAGATTTTTTGATTCTGTTGCTCTCCTTGTGGAGTTCCTGTCCCCTCTGAGTCTTTCTACCGCCCCCTTCTTTCATATGCTTTATAGGTGTACAGATTTTAGTATGTTTATCCTATATTATGTCTCTAATATCCACTTATAAGTGAGTATATACCGTGTGTGTCTTTCTGCTTCTGGGATTCCTCACTCAGGATGATCTTATCTAGTTCCCACCATTTGCCTGAAAATTTCATGATTTCCTTGTTTGTAATTGCTGAGTAGTATCCCATTGTATAAACTTAGCACAATTTCTGTATCCATTTATCAATTGAGGGACATCTGGGTGTTTTACAGATTCTGGCTATTATGAATAAACCTGCTACGAACACGGTTGAACATATGTCCTTGTATAGTTGAACATATTTTAGATACATGCCTAGGAGTGGTATAGCTGGATATTGAGGTAGCACTATTCCTAATGATTTTAGAAATTGATTGATTTCCAGATTGATTTCCCAAGTGGTTGTACAAGTTTACATTCCCACCAGCAATGGAGGAGAGTTTCTCTTTCTCCAGATCCTTTCCAACATGTGTTGTCACTTGAGATTTTGATTTTAGCTATTCTGATGGGTATATGGTGAAATCTTAGGGTCACATTTTCCTGATGACTAAGGATGTTGAGCACTTCTTTCAGTGTTTCTCTGCCATTTCACACTCCTCTATAGAGAATTCTCTGTTTAGGTCTGTACCCCATTTTTTAATTGTATTACTTGATATGTTGCTTTTTAACTTCTTGGGCTCTTTTTTTTTTTTTGCAGTACTGTATATTTTTATTTATTTATTTATTTATTTATTTATTTTTATATTAATCATAGGTTATATCCTTTGTATCCCAGCTGTAGCCCCTTCTCATTACCTCCCAATCTCAACTCTTCCTCCCTCATCTCCTCCCTGCCCTTTTCTAAGTCCACTGCTAGGGGAGGTCCTCCTCCCCTTCCATCTGACCCTAGCTTATTAGGTATCTTCAGGACTGGCTGCAATGTCCTCCTCTGTGGCCTAGCAAGACTGTTCCTCCCTTGGGGGTGGGGGAGGTAATGGAGCCAGTGGTTGAGTTCATGTCAGAAATAATTCCTGTTTGCCTTATTAGAGAAACCCCTAGAACCCCTTACTCTGATCTAGCACTTCTTGAGTTCTTTATTTTTTTCTGGATATCAACCCTCTCTAAGATAGAGGGTTGGTGAAGATCCTTTCCCAGTCTGTAAGCTGTCATTTGTTCTGACGACATTGTCCTTTGCTTTTCAGTTTCATGAAGTTGCATTTATTCATTGTTGATATTAGAATGTGTGCTGTTTTTGTTCTGTTCAGGAAGTTGCCTCCTTTGCCAATGAGTTCAAGGCTCTTCCCCACTTTTCCTTTAACAGGTTTAGTGTGTCTGGTTTTATATTGAGTTATTTGATCCACATGGACTTTAGTTTTTTGCAGGGTGATAAATATAGATCTATTTGCATCTCCCATGTATAACCTCCAGTTAGACCAGGACCATTTTTTTTTTTTTTTTACATACTATCTTCTTTCCAAAGTATGGTTTTGGCTTCTTTCTCAAAAATCAAGCATCCATGGGTGTGTGGGTTTATTTCTGATTTTTCTATTCTGTTCCATTGATCCACCATTCTGTTCCTATGCCAGTACCATGCAGTTTTTATTTCTATGCTCTGTAGTACAGCTTGAGATCATGGACAGAGATACCTTCAGAAGATCTGTTGTTGTACAGAATTGTTTTAGCAATTCTGGTTTTGTTTTGTTCGTTTTTCCCATATGAGATTGAGAATTGTTCTTTCCAGTTCTGTAAAGAAATGTGTTGGTATTTCGATAGGAATTGCATTGAATCTGTAGATTGCAGAATGGCCATTTTCATAATCCTAGTGATCCATGAGCAAGGGAGCTCTTAAAAAAAAAAAAAGCAAAAATAAATAATGTGTTTGATAAATTCTCTAACTTTGCAGCATTAACAATTTGCAAGATACTTTATTGTAAGTATAAATATTCCTATGTTTTAAAGCACTAATAAAATATAAATTTACTAAGTTGACTCAATATAATACTTTAAGATACATTATCTTCTCGTATATTGTAGAATGTTCCTGTAATTATTTACCTACAGCTTTAAATACTTAGAAAAAAATGTTAAAATGCATTTAGAAATAGAAACCCATTCCAGTACATCTTTGTGTCTTGCTTCTTTTCCTATAGGCCTAAAAATTAATCTCATATACCATCTAACCATCAGTAATAAAGCTGGGTCATTTAAATGCTTCTATTAATGTTTTGAAATGTTAAGTCTGAATAGTTTATAACATTTCTTCTCTATGTCTCTGAGTTTTGGCTATCTAGGTTTTTCATGAAATATACATTTTATGAAATTTTGTTTATCTCAAGAAAAAGTACAAAATATTCTGCACAGTTTACCAATGAATATTTTACCAACAGTAAAGTAAACTAAATGCATGATCTATTCCTGACTCTACCAAAACTATCCCCTCAGGTATAATTCTCTCTGACTTACATAGTGTCCTTGGCTTGTAACAATGATAACAAATGAAATCAATCAAAAAGTATTTGGTTCATCCCCGACAGTAGAAACTGAGGAAAAGCACAGTGGAGTCATATTGATGGATGGCATAAATGATTTGTTATGTCCCATGTCTCCGTCTTTAGGGAAAACTGCATCAAACATGTATTTTTTTCTTCTAAATATAGCTATTACAAGAAAATTAAATGAGGTCATTAACACACAAGAAAACTGTTTTCTGCCCTACTCTAGATAAAATTCTGCTTAGTGTTTTATGGCTATGATAATCTTATGTTTTGCCTAAATCTCATCACTGTCAAAGTTAACAATACTGATTATATATATTATATATGTTACATATAAAATATATGAAGAAGAATTTCTCATACCCTGTATGTTGAAAATCAAGAGAAAAGAAAAATTACAACTAATATTACATAGTATATGATAAGTAAAAGGAAGTGTAAATTATGGTGAAGGTTAAAAACTGAACTTAAAAACCCAAGAGGAATAATATGGATAGCATTAACTGACAGTGAATTAACCACTTAAAATGCAAGTCAAAATAGGTAAACATTTTATGACATCTTAATTCTCCAGAATGTGTCCACAGGGACTGGTTATTATCAAACAGAAAAATGTCAAATGGCTAAGATTAACTGGCAACATTAGTGGAGTCTTCTGTTTTACATGTTTTTATCTGTCAGTGTTTGTCCTGAACATGCTCAGCCTACTTAATTCCCACCTAGAGGACAGGAGGAGAAATCTTGTAGCCGATAATTAATATGTGTACATACTCACTATTTAAACAAGCCTTGGTGACAACTCTGTTTGAATTTTGATAATAGTCTCCCAAAACACAAACGTTGTTGATCATGATATTTGTGTGAGAATGTATCTGTAAACATTTAATTGATGTCATTTTAAGCTTGGCATTTGTAATTATTCTGTTTCTTTCCTCAAATCAGCTGTTGATATTGTTGGAGGAAAAATGCGAGATATATGAGGTTAACAAAAGATAATGTGAATAATTTAACTACTCAGTGAATAATTCTGATATCTGAAAATATTGCTGTGAGACTTGCTTTTCTGAAAATTAAAGAAAAGTGCTTAGGGTAAATATTTTTCTCTTGTTAATTTGAAATAAGTACAGTGTTGTAGCAACATTGTAAACATAAGTGAGTCAATGTATTCAAAATGTTTCTGCCACGAAATGTTTGACAGAGCTAAATGAGGAAATCTTAGCATAATGCAGTGTTATAATATTATCTTGTGACATAACTCTCAAAACATTACTAGAATTCTACATATACTATATTCGTTTATCATATAACTTCTACAATGGTTACTGTAGCAAATATGTCATTAGAAAGTGAGGGAAAAGTTGAAACAAGTTTTTTTACTTCATATTTGGCTTTTTCCATACTATTTTATTAATTATTTGGGAATTTCACACCAGGAAACCTGATCATAGCCACTCCTCAGTCCTCCCAGGACCACCTCCCAGTGTGCGTGAGTTTCACCCACAAAAAAGAGGGGGAAGAAGAAGGAGAGGGAGGAGTGGAGAGAGTGAGGGAGAGGGAGGAGAAGAAGCGGAAGAAGAAGAAGGAGGAAGAGGAGGAGGAGAAGGGGGAGAAGAAGGAGAAGAAAAGAAGTCCAGTTTGCATGCTCATATACTAACTAGAGCATGGTCCAACTCCCAGTGGCGATTAAAGAAACCTGAAGCCTTCCCCACCTACACCACACCAGAGGCCATGAATCGTGATGAGATGCACTTCAACATACTAATTTAAGTAATTTATTTATTGATTGATTTTTACGGAATACTACTCATCCATTAAAAACAAGGAAATCATGAAATTTTTCAGGTAAATGTAGTACATTTACACAGTGGAATACTATTCAGCCATTAAAAACAATCAGGCAAATGGATGGAACTACAAAAGATTATTCTGAGTCAGGTAACACAGATCCAGAAAGACACACATGGTATATACTCACTTATAAACATATTTTAATCATATAGTACAGGATAGACATATTACTATGCACAGATTCCAAGAAGAAAAGTAACAAGGGAGGACACATAAATCTTACTCAGAAGGAAAAACAGAATAGACAGAGGTAGTGGTTGAGGAGTGGGAACAAGGTAGAAGAGGGAATGCAGAGAGAAATAAGGGTGGATTATTAACTGCAGTTTATTCACTTTGTATCCTCCCTATAGCTCCCTCCCTTGTTCCTTCTAAATCCCACCCTCCCTCCCTTTTCTCCTCCCATGCCCCTCCCGAAGTTAACTGATGGGGATGTCCTCCTCTTCTTCCATCTGACCCTAACCTATCAGGTCTCATCAGGACTGGCTGCATTGTCTTCTTCTGTGGCCTGGTAAGGCTGCTCCCCCTCAAACAGAGAACTCTCAATAGAGGAATATCAATTGGTGGAGAAACAATTAAAGAAATGCTCAATGTCCTTAGTCATCAGGGAAATGCAAATCAAAATGACCTGGAGATTTCACCTTACACCCATCAGAATGGCTAAGATCAAAAACTCAAATGACAACACATGCTGGAGAGGATGTGGAGAAAGAGGAACCCTACTCCATTGCTGGTGAAAATGTAAACTTGTAAACCACTTGGAAATCAATCTGGCACTTTCTCAGATGATTAAAAATAGTGTTTTCTCAAGATCCAGCTATGCCACTCCTAGGCATATACCCAAAATATGCTCAAGTACACAACAGGACATTTGCTCAACTATGTTTGTAGCAGCTTTATTTGTAATAACCAGAACCTGGAAACAACGAAGATGCCACTTATCACAATTTTTAAAATTTTTGCTGTCATACGGATTAAAAATAACAGTCAAGAAAGAGGGACACAGGAGGCTGTGTCGTGGAATTAAAGAGGGGTCTCTTGGAAAGGGGCAGGGAGGAGTTGAGGGAGGGAGGGTGGGATTGGGAGGGAATTAGGGAGCAGGATACAGCTAGGATACAAAGTTAATAAACTAACTAATATTTTAAAAATAAAAAATTTAAAAAAGAGGGGTTTCTCAAAAAATAAAATTCAGATAGGTAAGGAGCATTTTAAAAATGTTCAATATTTTTAGCTATCAGAGAGATGAATTTAAAAGTACTATGAGATTTTATCTTTTCCTAAAAAAATAAATAAATAATAAAAGTTTGCTGTGATATTGATGACTGAGGATTTGCAGTTGAGAAAGAGGAAGTAGAAAGCTTCTATGATAATCTTACCCCTTGTCTGCTCTCTTGATTATCTTTTTTAGGTGTATAGATTTCATTATGTTTATCATATCTTATAGGTCTATATAAGTGAGTATATACCGTGTTTGTCTTTCTCCTTCTGGGATATTTCACTCAGGATGATCTTTTCTAGATCCCACCATTTGCCTGCAAATTTCATGATTTCCTCCTTTTTGATTGCTGAGTAGTATTGCATTGTGTAAAAATACCACAATTTCTGTACCCATTCCTCAGTTGATGGACATCTGGGTTGTTTCCAGGTTCTGGCTATTACAAATAATGCTGCTATAAACATGGTTGAGCAAATATCCCTTTTGTGTACTTGAGCAAACTTTGGGTATATACCTAGCAGTGGTATAGCTGGGTCTTGAGGAAGCACTATTCCTAATTGTCTTAGAAAGCGCCAGATAGATTTCCAGAGTGGTTGTACCAGTTTACATTCCCACCAGCAGTGGAGGAGGGTTCCCCTTTCTCCACAACCTCTCCAGCATGTGTTGTCCCTTGAGTTTTTCATCTTGGCCATTCTGATGGGTGTAAGGTGATATCTCAGGGTCGTTTTGATTTGCATTTCCCTGATGGCTAATGAGGATGAGCATTTCTTTAAGTGTTGTCATTCGATATTCCTCTGTGGAGAATTCTCTGTTTAGCTCTGTTCCCCATTTTTTAATTGGATTACTTGGTTTGCTGCTTTTCAGCTTCTTTAGTTCTTTGTATATAGTCAATATTAGTCCTCTGTCACATAAAGGGTTAGATTATCAATCCTTTTAGATTATAAATCCTGTTTAGAAAGACAGATGGGATGCGCATTGAACATATGACAGGAGTCTACTGAGCGCATTTGAAAGACTCTGACTAGCAGTGTTTTCAAAGCAAAGACCCATGACCAAACCTTTGGCAGAGTACAGGGAATCATAAGAAAGAAGGGGAGTTAGTCTCAAGAGGAAAGGATAGGAGCTCCACAAGGACCAAAGATATCTGGGCACAGGGTCTTTTCTGAGACTGACATGCAACGAAGGACCATGTATGAATGTAACCTAGAACCTCTGCTCAGATGTAGCCTGTGGTAGCTCAGTAACCAATTGGTTTCCCATAGTGAGGGGAACAAGGACTATTTCTAACAGGAACTCAATGACTGGCTCTTTGGCCTCGCTACCCCCCCAAGGGAGGAGCAGTCCTGTTAGACCACAGAGGAGAGCTTTGCAGCCAGTCCTGAAGATACCTGATAAAACAGGATCAGATGAATGGGGAGGAGGTCCCCCCTATTAGTGGACTTGGCAAGGGGCATGGTGGAGATGAGGGAGGGAGGGAGGGACTGGGAAGGAATGAGGGATTGGGACACGGCTGGGATACAGAGTTAATAAAATGTAACTGATAAGAAAAAAATAAAATAAAAAACTCTAAAGAATAAAAAAGAAAAAAAAAAGAAAGCTTCTATGACATCCCCTATTTCTGTCACCTCCCACCCCCCCAAAAGTAACAGCCTAGACAGAAAGCCATTGAAGAGAACTCTTAATATTTGTGAAACATCATATTTTAATGGCTAGGTTGTACATAGAAGAATTAAGTTGCTGAAGGCACTTCATATAAGTTAAAGTAGTATAAGTACAGTAATAGAAACCATAATCTATTAAAATAAAAAGAAAAGTGTTTCTTTCTGAGAATTTTATATAAAGTTGGAGTATATTTTGTTTCCCCCCACCAAAATGCAGCAGTATCTATCTCTTCAATACAGGTACAAGGAATTAATTTCAAATAAAGATGTATGTGTGAATACATAAAGCAAGCCATTCCTTTTGCAATATTACAATGATGAAACTCACCTTTTTTTTTCCCCTTATAATGTTGGACGTTGCACTCATGTATTCATTGCAGAGAATGAAGTGCATCCACACCAGCTAGATTGCATAGCAACCTTAAACAATGCCAGAAAAGCTGCAAAAACTTAAATGTTGCTATCCTGGTATTTATAGAAATGCATTCCAATGTCTCAATGTCTGTCATGAAGACAAGTAGCTGCAGGTCCTGTTGCACCAGTTTCAAAACTACCTGAAGATACAGGGCTACTTTTTAAACACTTCATTCTAACAATAAAAAAAAAAAAAAAAAAAAAAAAAAAGAGTGATGAAGTGGAAGCATTTCACTGGAGAAGCTGGAATTATATTTTTCACTAACCAGCATTTGCACACGCACACACACACACACACACACACACACACACACACACACACATTAATTATTTAATGTATGTACTGAAAGTTTTAATTTGCCTAAATCTCAATAAGCAATAGATTTTTTATCAAAGTATGAGATGAAGGCAAAGTGCAATGGGTAGGAGAGGGGTTTTGTGTAAGATACATATATATACATATATGCATACATGATATATCATATCATATATGTATATATGACGTGATACATAAATGATACATGCATAATATTTTCTTTCCTTCCTTCCTTCCTTCCTTCCTTCCTTCCTTCCTTCCTTCCTTCCTTCCTTC